>NC_022012.1:47344393-47357775 GCF_000317375.1 Microtus ochrogaster | reverse complement strand
CCAGACCTCTTTACAGATGGTTGTGAGCCACCATGTGGTTGCTGGGAATTGAACTCAGGACCTTTGGAAGGGCAGGCAATGCTCTTAACCACTGAGCCATCTCTCCAGCACCTGCAGGTCCGTTTCTAACCGCTGCCAACAGCCAGTACTGAGCTGTAAGACTGGCTTACCCAAACCATCCCCCAACTCTCCACATGGTTCCTGTCCAAATCTTGCCCCAGTGTTTGATGTCACACACAAATCATGAACTAATAGTCGCCACCGAGTTAGGTTAATTGTGGCATTTCGTGTTTTGTGCTCTTAGCAGCTCTCACACTCTTTACAGTTTTTAAATGCAGCACCAAGAGTGCTTTGGAAGCTGGCTCAAGCACAGGGGCAGAGCAAGCCACTGTGTGCAGAGCTTAAGGTGCATTCCAGTCCCACACCCCTCCTCCCTTCACCTACACCTGATGTGATTATTCCGTGCTAAAAATAGGAGGGTCACCATAGCTCTCCTGCAGGTGGGAAGCTATATAGAGAGATCAGTGTCTTTCCCCACACCCTTGCCATGTCCTTGGGTACCAGATGGACAGCTGCCTGTTGGTGATCACGTGGCAGAGTGGACTAAGGCAGAGCGGACCACGTGATCAGAGTCAAGGTCACAGCAGAAGGGTTTCCCAGTTCTGTCTACCCTTAGATGATGCCAGACAGCAACATTGAAGGAGATGGGGGATAGAAAGAATAATATTGGAGTTCATATGATCAAAGTATGTTATGAGCATGGATAAAAATGTCATAACGAAATTCCTTTGAACAATTAGTACATGCTAAGAAAAGAAATAAATTATTGATATGTAAAATAACTTTGCCAAAAATTTGCAGAATTTACTCTTTTACTACCATACTGTAGTAATAGGAGCGAGGACCTCCCGCAACACCATACTTGTGGTGCTTGGCAAAAAGGAGATGGATGGCTATTTAGGGACTATTATATATAAATATAAGGAGAATATTCCTAATCATTTGCTCAGCTTCTACTTGGTGCAAAGCAAAGACTTCCCTAAGCCCTGGGCTGCTAGAATCACCTTACAGTGCGGTTCCTTGGTAGCATTAAGATGCTTATAGTGTAGTATAAGTGAGCCATAAACATGAAGATTATGATAATCTAATACTTTCTAGTTGCAGTGTTGTTAGCATATAAAGGAGTTTCTCTTATTTCTTCTGGAAAAGTTCATTTAGGAAAACATGTTCAGCAGTTACATAATTGGCATTTATCAAGTCCCTAGCCCCTTGTCTTGGAAGGAAGTGATGGGAGGAGGTGAGGTTGGGTGGAGGTGAGTTTAGGGTGTAGGAGTGACAACAGGTATGTATATGTTTTTTTTTTTTTTTTAGGAAACTAAAAAGGGGGCTGAAAAATTCTACTCTGCCCCTAAACAGGTAGTATTCAACTTATGATGGGTTGATTTATTATTTTTCCCCATTTTCCATGTGTGTGTGTGTAGGCCTGAGGTTGATTCATGTGTGTGCATGTGGTATATGTATATGTGGTGTGTGGTGTGTTGTATGTATGTAGGCCCGAGGTTGATGTTAAGAATCTCTTCATAGCTCTTCCATTTTATTTGAGACAGAGCCTCTCAGTCAAACCCAGATCTTACATATACAACTACTCTTGCTAGCAAGTTTGTTGTAGGAACCCTCTGCTTCTGCCTTCCCAGGGTAGAATGTCAGGTATTCATGTTGATATAGGGATCCAGACTAGTCTTTGTTGTATTGCTAGACTATGATGTTCCTCAGATTAAGTGTCAAATGTCTTTGTGATATAGTGTTGGATTTATCAGGACAACCCATCAACAGTAAAGGAGACTCTCTCCTTGGTCTAGGTAGTAGCAGTGAACAATACCTCCCTTAGGAAGGCATGCAAGCAAGGACTGTTGAGTTTCTCAGCATACTTGATTGTCATGAGAGACTTGATCGCAGCCTGTGCAACAGAGGCCGTGTCTGGCCATGCCTAGCCTTTCCAGCTGTGCCCCTACTAGGCTGCTGCAGGAAATGCACAATCTCCACATCAGCGGACTGGGTTATTTATTACTCATGTGACAGTCTGACGTCACTCCTCTGATGTGTTCACTCAGAGACCTGGATTAATGGCCAGTGTCTTGCAGGAGCCTTAACCTGGCTTTTCCCATTAATAAGCAGAATCTGAGGTAAGGGCTCAGGACTGAGGATTTACTTGGGAGTCTAATTAGGGGATTGGAAAGACTAAAGAAGATTTCAGAGAGACCGAAACAGGGATCAGGGTGAAGCTTGTATAGGCATGGACTTGAGGCACAATTCTGCTGAGACATCCTGAGCATGTATTCGTTTGCTAGGGCTGCCACAAGAAAGCATTATGAACTGGGCAACTGAAATAATAGGAATTTGTTGCCGCACAGTTCTGGAAGTCCAGCATCAAGGTGCTGGCTGAGCTGGCTCCATCTAGGGGCTGTATCTTAGGTTCCTATTGCCAAGACAAAACACCATGACTCAAATGGAGAAGAAAGGTTTTATTTCACGTTATAGCCTATAAGTTCATCCCTGAGGAAAGTCAGGGCCGGAATCTTGAGGCGGGAACTGAGCGGAGACCGTGATTCAGGGCTGCCTACTGCCTTGCTCCTGATGAGTTGCTCAGCCTTTCTCATAGAACCCAGCACCACCTGTACAGGGATGGCAAAGCCCACAATAAACTGGACACTCCCACGTCAACATTAATCAAGACAATGTGCCACAGGTTGGTCTGGGGGAGACATTTTCTCAACTGAGGTTTCTTCATCTCAAATGACTCTAAGTTGTGTTAAGTTTATAAAAACCACACACCGGGGACAGGCTGTGAGGGAGGAGCTGCTCCATGCCCCTTGCCTAGCTTCCAGTGCTTTGCTGGTGACCATTGACTTTTGCTGTCGTGGATGCATTGCTCTGTCCTCTGCTTTCCTCTTCACTTGGTGTACGCTTCTTTCTAGTTCCGCCTTCATCAAGATGCCACTTGCATTGAATTAGACCCCTTCTAAAGACCCTCTAGTAACGGAATCATCCAGAAACATTTTTTTCCAATTAAGGATATCTTCATATGTACTAGGACTTCAAAACTTCACTGTGCTTTCTGGGATCTCAATTCACCTCATTAACAGACTAGACACACCTCAAAATTGTCTGCCTACATGACCTAAAGGGAACCACTGGCTCCTAACCTCTATTACCCATGTAATACCAACCTCTACTCTTTCACTCTTCCGGACTGCATCTGTACGAGGGCACAGTGGGTCCTGCTGGTGTTCCATCCAGAGGCTGTATAGAGCCTGGGACAGAAAGTAAGAGGCACACCGAGCAGTTAAGACTCAGTGGGAAAAAGCCATGACCAAAGTTGATGCTGAGGAGTAGAGGTGAGGCCAATAAGCATCTGACCATTGCACCAGGGCGTGATTTCTGCTTGCCTCTTCTACTGATCTTGGAGCTCCAAGAGGCAATTTTATGCTGGTCTCCCCCAGCTCCCACCATGTTGTATACCTGATATAAAGAACAGTGCCTGGGGCCTTAAGATGTCTGAGTTCTATTGAAAGAATGGGAGGATATTTATTCATCTCCACATCTTCATCATGGCTATGTGTTTGAGTGACGTGATACAGCTGTAAACCATTCCTTAAGCCAATTAGGAAGCATTCTCTCCCCTGTACCTTTTCTATACTTATTCTGTTGGGAGGATTATGAAATGTGACCTGTTCTCTCCACTTCTCACTCCTATTTTTTGTGAGAGGCTGATATAACAAGGGATTTTTGTATTTCAAATTTTTATGCATCCTAGCTGTCATTTTTTCCCCTTCTTGTAAAACCACATTAAAACAGACGTTTCTGGTAGTTTAATCGCCAAGAGTGTTTGGAAAGGACCTGGGTGGGGCTTCAGTAGAACAAACAGTGCTGTACCAAGGTTACCGAGTGTGGCTATGATCATTGTCCACTTTATTTCAACATGGCTTAGACAGAGAGAAGAGAGGTCGTCCACAAATGCTCATTTAAAAGTAATTTCTAAGCATCTGTCCGCTCTCATCGCTGCATTAGGTACTAAGTGGACAGAGCGTGTTCAATTGAGAGCCTAACAAGGTCGCTTCAAAGCACTTACCCACTCGGTTCACCCTGGGTGCGTGGGGACACTGTGACCTGACTCCAGGAATTGCTCATTAAGGCAAAAGCAGGGAAAGAAAGCTTTTTTTGTGCTGACCTCAAAGCACTTGCCACTTCCTAATGTGTTTTCTACCTCATTTCCTGTACTCTCACTGCTCACCCGCCACCCTACTCTTGACCTTCGGCCATCAAAGTGGCACTGGGTTCAAGTCCTGTTGTTAAAGGAATATGTGGGCAAATCTAGACGTTTAAGCTGTAGAGAAACTTGTGATATATTGACGGTCAAAATGAGGATGATGTAACCCTAGGGAATCGTCCTTTTTGACTGAATGGTTTTCAGGTTTCTTTGTAATACACACTCATGGAGTTATTGATAAGTACCATCTAGAATGTGAGTGATTCCTATGTGTTAATTGCTCAAGAATATTTCTCATGCTCAGAACAGCCTTACAGAGCAGGCACCACGATTCTCAATTTCAACCGAGAGTATAGATGCAGAGAGATTAAATACTTTCTCTAATATCACAGTTTTGAGATTCGGAGCTATTTTCAACCAGATCGTACCTGCTATATTACAAAGTTTAAAAACTCTGCTAATAAGTCTTTTGGAGCCTCTGGTGACGACCCTAGGAATAACAGCTGTGGTGGCTGATTTTGATGGTCAACTTGACGTGGCTGTGGAAAGGGAAGCTCAACTAAAGAATTGGCCTGTAGGTATGTTTATGGGGGCATTTTCTTGGTTGCTGATTGATGGAGAAAGGCCTGTCACACTGTGGGTATTGCCACCCCTGGGCAGGTGTGGCATTAACCTGGTTTATATAAGGAACGTGTCTGAGGAAGCCACAGTAAGCAAGCCAGTACGTGGCATTCCTCCACAGTGCCTGCTTCAGCTCTGGCCTCTCAGTTCTTGCTTTGAGCGTCCCTTGATGATGGGTTATAAAGAGTAGGATGGATGAGCCCTTTCCTCCCCAAGCTGCTTTGGTTGGTGTTTTATCACAGCATCAGAAAGCAAAGAACACCAACACTTCTCTTATATGGCTTTCCCAGCCCAAAATGTATCTTCAGTTCAGAATGCTCTTTATGAGACCTCAAAGACCCAAAGTCTTTTCTGTCTGTTGGTCCCCTCTGTGTAACATCCAACTTCAACATCCCTGAATTCTTGCCCTTTTCTTTAAGAAGACCTTAATCTCATCCAGCACCATGTCTCACTCAGTCACTGGAAAAACTCGGATGGGAAAATGACAGATTGTCTTGGGCCAATGGGAGTCAGGTGTCCGAGACAGTAGGAGAAATGGCTAGAAGGCGAAGCTGACAGGATGCATTAGTCACCACAGTGGTGAGGCAGGGGAGGGGACAGGGAATCAGAGGCACTTGGGCTTTGTGCCTTGAGCTCTCAGGCAGGCGGCGGCCCACACCGGAGAAGGCTGACCTTAAGGCAAGCGAATCTTGCAGTCCTTCGCAGTTCCTGTCTGCCACTCTTCCTTGAGTTGTTACACAAACTCATGAGCCATGTGTACACAACTTTTCCGGAGCTATATCAAGAAACAGTTTGCATTGACCCTCAGGGTAATTTACTGAATCTTAACCAATGGTAACACCAAAATGGAAGGATGGGTTAGTTCGTTTTTCTAACCACACATTGCTCGTTATGAGAATGCGCAACTTTGTTGGCTTCCAAGGGGTTCTTTCTTCTGGGAATATTACTTCTTTACAGTATTTGTATTTATTCTATTTAGTCGTACATCTGATGCATTCTCTTATTTTGTTTTAAAGAGAACTTAGAGAGCGATTCAAAATGATGTGGAGAGGAATTTATCTCATGCTCCTATATAGTGGGACTAGATTTTCTATAGCTTTAATTGTGAACCAATTGCCACCTGGGATTCTTTTAACAGACACAGCTTTTTGCCATGAACTCATCCTGCAAGATGTTCTGATTTAACAGAGAGGAAGCATGTGCATTTTAAATTGACCAGAAAATTCAGATGAGTAAGTTGGTTTGGGAATCACCAGTCTTAGTCAATGTCTCCAGATTTATAACCTCAGATTTGTTAGATCAGCATTTTATTTTATTTGAAACAACATAGGCCTTTTGGGATAGGAATGGAGTTTTATTATAAAAAAAACCTGGTATCAAATTCCTGGGTACTTGTTGTCACTACATATAAGGATAGTTGTGGTAGGAATTTTTCCTAACGCGAGGTCTCTGCTGATGCAAAAATCCCAATCAAGCCAAATCACAACAAGCCAAATTAAAAAATATCCAGGTTTGCCGGGCAGTGGTGGTGCACACCTTTAATCCCAGCAGTCAGGAGGCAGAGGCAGGCAGATCTCTGTAAATTCAAGGCCAGCCTGGTCTACAGAGCTAGTTCCAGAACAGGCTCTAAAGCTACAGAGAAACTCTGTCTCAAAAAACAAAAAACAAACAAACAAACAAAAAAAAAACAAGAAAAAAATCCAAGTTTAATGGGATTCCTAAGGCTCTTGACCACAGGAAGAAGGAAAGAAAACCACGTGATCCTCTTTTGGGAATTCACTTAAATACCCTGTGGGAGGGGTCAGGGATGCTGGGATTTGGAGTTCAGACCAATACAACTCTCAGGTCCAGGGACTGGGGGCTGTGCTCCCAACTTAACAAGTTGCATTTTATTTTGTTTCATTTAAAACTTTACTTTTAATTATGTATATATTCATGTGTCTGTATGTGGGTATGTGCACCTGGCACAGGCTCATGCAGATGCCAGAAGAGGGCATCAGATTTCCTGGTACTAGAACTCACAGGTGGCTGTGAGCTGCTAGCAACTGAGCTTGGGTCCTCTGCAAGAGCAGATTGTTCTCTTAACCACTGAGCCGTCTCTTCAGTTAGCCTGTCTTTATTCTTCATCCATTGGTTCTTTAAGACAGGGTCTTCTGTAGCTGAGTCTGGTCTCAGATTTCTGTGTAGCCAAGGATGACCTTTAACTTCTGATCCTCCTGCTTGTACCCCAAAGTATTAGAATTATAGAAGTATACCATCATGCCCAGTCTTATGTGATGCTGGGTCCAGAAATCAAGATTTAATGCGTTCTAGGTGTCTTAACTTGGGTTACTGTTGCTGAGAAGAGACACCATGACCATGGCAACTCTCATAAGGAGAACATTTCTGTGGGGTGGCTCACTTACTGTTTAGAGGATCAGTTCATGATCCTCATGGCATGGTGGCGTGCAAGCAGACATTGTACTGGAAAAACAGCTGAGAATTCTACTTCTGCAGGCAACAGGAAGTTGACTGAGACACTGAGCTGTATCCTGAGTATAGGAAATCTCAAAACCCACCTCCACAGTGACACACTTCATTCAACAGGGCCACACCCACTCCAACAAAGCCACGCCTCCTAATAGAGCCACTCCCTACGAGTTTATGGGGATCAATTACATCCAAACTACCATACTAAGCAAGTACTTCACCTGCTGAGCCTACAGCTCACAACCTGTGAGATAGGTACTTTATGAATGAATTACCCTACTCAGTGTAATTCTCAAGGATGAGTTACAAAGCATCCATTTATGCAAAGTTGAGAAGACAAAAGTTACCAGAGGTTGACAAAAATTCTTGGGATAGTTGGTTCAAGTGGAGAAATACGGTTAGAACTCGGTGATCCTTGACTCTGGAAGGAAGCTTGTCTCATAAGTGGCTCCTTGGATTGCTGTTTTGTAGGGTTAATTTAATATTGATTCCAGAATTTCTCATTTACCTTTTGCCTTTTGGAGCTAAGATTCTTTTCTGTTAGTGGGAGAGCCTTCAGTCAACTGATGAGTGTTGAGGTCAGGACAAATCTTGTCAGTTCTCTGCTAGAAGGATGGAGAGAAGGCCTTTGTTAGCAAAATAAATGAATAAGCAACCCAAGGCAGAAAAGAAAAATGAGCAAAACCCCACTTGCTTTCCTATTTGGATCCATTACGACCTTTCATTCCTATCTATTTTTTAGGAGTCAAGATTGATTTAAGTTTATTACTTATGAATGCAGACATACCCTTTATTGCACAGTTAATGTATCCGTTAAGCACACCCGTAAGATCTTCTTCTGTTTGTGCCTTCATAAGTCAATGAGACACTGTTAATAGTAACACTGCTTTAATCACCCTGATGCCTCTTGTTGCTAATGGGAACCATAAAAATAGATGGGGATGTGAAGAAATGTGTTTTCTGAAACTTACCAGGCTTGAAAGGAGCAAGGGCCAGGTCTGAAATAGAGGCCCCTACACACCTTTGGGAGTGCAGATGATGGCAACACCAGTGTTTCCTTCTGGTGTGGCTCCTTATGACTCAGACCTCTAGCTGCCCAGTAGGTCCATAAGGTGAAGAAACCTGGGTAGGATCCTGCCTAGAACTTATTCCTCTTGTCAGCCTGTGCCTGGAATTAGCTTGCTTTTTTTTTTTTTTGGTGCTTACTCATTTCAGATTGTCTGTGGATGCTTCTCAAATACCTTCTAGGGGAATGTAGTGCCTCAAGGGCTGGATTTGACATGGGTCGTGCTGAGGTAGTGTGAAGCTGCACAGATGCATGATTGTCATTGGTAGAAAGTAAACACAGATACTAAATGGTCATTGGCACCTCAGAGTGGATTTGCTATGAACTGTTTGGCTTTATTAGGGCCCGAACAGTGATGCTCATCTTTGTTGTTGACTCAGTATCCACACGAGGATGTCTGCTGTGTGAGGTTGGGTGTTCTTGGTTTTATAGTGTAGTTACATGAGGAAATGAAGACACTGTAGAAGGAGCCCTCTCCTCTCCTTCAGATCTGCCCATGCCTCCGGGTTTCCCATATTTAATGAACACAGTGGTAAACATAAGAACTGATTCACATGCTGAGGTCTCTGTAGAACCTTGGCAGGCCTGACAGAAGTAAAGAGAAATATCGTCTATAGTGTTTCACAAGTTGGATGCTCTCCTTTCCCTATCCCACCCAACAGCCGGCCTATGTTGTAGGCGACTATGTGATTCTTCTTGCTGGAACTAGGATAAAGGGAGACAGGAACATACAAAGCAGGTTTTTAATTTTTGTTTTTGTGTGTCCTTTTAGGTTCTTGTGTTTTATTAACCAGCAAGTTCATTTTTCCACACCCAAAGTTCCAAGATACCTGTGTGTCTCAGGCTAAATGGCATGTGGAGCTGATGAGTGCTGGGGGTAGAGACTCTGTAGGCAGGAATGTTAGCAGGGATTTATACTAGAATTAGATACCAATTTGGTAAGGCTGGGAAGAGCTATTAGAGCGCTGCGGGGAACGGAGAGGGGTTGATTCCATAGATGACCTGGTCTAGGAGAGAGGGATGATTTTAGATCAACACTTCTGGTCCCCCAGGTACCCAAGGGGCCAAAAAAGAACCAGAGGAGAGATGGGAAATGGGCCTATCTCTTCAGAAGCTTAGCCCCAGAACATTCCTCCTGTGGTGCCCAAAGGGCGTAGAACCTGCCTGCTTTTTGCTACCATGCCTAGGAAGAAGAAATTCTCTTTCACAACCACCAACCATCTGTCATTGCCACACATTGGGGTGACATCTGTCGGGGTCCAGTCTCAATGGGGTTCGCATGTTCCAGGGTAGGGGTGTGTGGATTAGAAAAGTTAGGTAGAAGGAACAGAAATATGAAAGAAATACAGAGACATAGGCTAGAACCGGAGGGGTACCCAATAAATACTGAATATTGAATATGCCCATGTTTATTTTCCATATGCTTATATACCCAATCTAAAAAAGAAGGAAAGAAGGCAAAAGACTGCTTTAACATGACACAAAGGGGGGTGCTGGAGATGTGGCTCAGAGGTTAAGAGTACTGACTACTCTTCCAGAGGTCCTGGGTTCAATTCCCAGCAACCACATGATGGCTCACAACCTTCTGTAATGAGAACACTGTCTACATAATAAATAAATAAATAAATCTTTAAAAAAATACATGACACAAAGGACAAGTAGCATAATTACTTACTTCAGTACTGAAGACATCAACTCACTATTTCCTAAGTTAAGCATTTTGATGTTTTAGGCAGGACATGCAGTGACCATACCTTAGACCAAGTATCCTGTAGGCAGCCACTCTCTGAGTCAAACCTCCTGTTTTATTCTCAAAGGAGCAGGGATAGGCTTGAATTCTCTGATCTTTGGTCAAGGTGGAGTGGATCCACCTCTGGGCCATCTTAATATCCAAAACGCCAAGTAACCACACCCTAGGTCAGAATATCTTGTTTGTAGCCGCTCCTTAAGTCAGACTTCTTTTCAATAACTTTGAAAGAGCAAGAGTAGACTTGAGGTCTCTGACTTTCAGTCAAGGTGGAGCAGATCCACTTCTGTGGGCTCCTACATATTCCTCCTTTTTAAATTTATTTAATAAAGCCTGTGCTTCTGCTACAGGACAGACTGTGCCTGGCTTGCGCATCCTCTTCCATTTTCCAGACTTACCCATCATACATTCTTTCATGTACATCCTGTCTTATTGCTGGGGGGGGGGGTAGGGTGGGAAATCATCTTACCTGTCAATGACTACTAGCCTCTGTAAATAAAGGGTTAAGGGAGAGTACCTCACTAGGCACTATGATCTGATCTGACTTTCTGTCAAAAGAGTTCACCAACAACTAGTTAATCATATGCAAGCAGAAAATGCTTTGCAATATACATGCCCCTATGGCTACAATATCTCCCAATAAAGGAGTAGAGAGTGGCCAAGTTGGGATAGTATTTTAAATTGGTCTTTAACAGTTTTTTTTTAACTGCATCAAAATTTAAATTTGTCTTATTAAACATACTAAATTTAAGAACTTATTAAGTCAAATTTTTCTCAAACAAGCTCTAATCTTTTTCTAATCAGTAACATCTTCATAGTGAACAAAAACAGATACAAACAGCAGGGCAATACCTTAATTATAGTATGAAAATTAACAATAAACACACCATTCGTCAAATCACAATTATCTTAAATATGTTCTAATCAAAAGACAAGAAGAGGTTTCTGTGATGGGTGAGCTGCGAGTCTTTTTTCTCTCCTATAGTCCATCTGTATTGCTGCTTCTGACTTTCAAAGAGAATTTAGAACTGTCCCAGTCTATGAATAGCAGCAAAAACTTCTATGGCATTCCTCTTCATCTCTTAAGAGGGGCTTCAGTCACTCTTTGTCTCCATAATAGTGTTCCATTGCTTTAAGAAGTCTTTTTCCCCCAGAGGGGATTTTTTCTGAGGTCTCAGTTCTTATTCTTTAATTTCAACAGCCGATGGAACACCATACTGGCAAAAATCAGTTCTGCATCCCAAGATACAGTATGGATAAACTACCAAATATTCAGTCAGTGTTCTTGGGCCAGCTCCAAAGGAAATAGGACTTGCTAAGATCTGGAAGTTTGTGCAGTCTGTCCACCAAGAAACTGGGGATCACCAACCATCACCATGCTCTTCCTTCCCTTCTCAGACTGGGTGACATAAGAGGGTCAGGAACGCAGGCTCAGCAGTCTTATGTCATCTCTTCTGTGCTGTCACCAGCGGCTACGAGGTGATCAAGGCGATCAAGGCTTCCTTCTGCTGCATACACCAGACCAGATGTTCTGGAAGCCATTGCACTTCATTCTCCTTCTGTGAAAAAACACAGACATGCCCTCAAACCCATATTAAAACAGGGTCAGGTCCTTTCCATAATCCAGTGCAAAGGTCATTCCATTTTATTTTAGTGAAAGTTGCCTTGGTGCCATCATGCCAAAATCTATCCACGACAGATTGCTCAGAGATATCCACATTCAAGAAGTTTTGAGTAAAAAAGGGTGTGATTTAAAGTACTGTGTAGTGACTGAGGGTATAATTCCCCCAGTTTTGTCTTTTGAAGTTGTGTTTTTAAAGAGCCATGGGAAGCTCCACAATTCCTTATCCTTGAGAATTATAAGGAATGCCTGTTTTATGTTCGATATTCTATTGGGAACAAAATTGCTGAAATGCTTTACTAACATATCCCGAACTCTTATCTGTCTTTAAGTTTTAGGGATTCCCATGTATAAAAAATACTTTAAGGAATGAGTTATCACATGGTTAGTAGCCTCTCCAGTCTGTGCAGAGGCTATTAGAAACATGAATATGTACCAATTATCACATGCACATACCTTAATTTGCCAGACTCTGTAATATGAGTAACGTCCATTTGCCATAAATGATTAGAAAGTGGGCCTCGAGGATTTATCCCCTGATGAGGTACAGGTGATTATTGTGGCCATTTATCACATTGCTTAACAATCTGACGAGCAATTTTTCTTGTTAATCCAAATTGTTTTCTTAAACTTTAGTTATTTTCATGTTGTAAAGCATGTGATCACTGAACAATTTCAACCTGAGAAAAAGCAATTAATTAATTACGTTTTATAGGTAATATACATTTGCCAAAGTTTATCATAATTAATATAATGTACCTGCTGTTTTTGTATTGCATAATACAATACAGATACTGTTGTTCAGTACCGGTCTAGTAGCATCTGTAAGGTGTCTCACTAAGGGGATCAAGATCCCCTAGAGACAACTTTAAATAGGACCGTAGCCGTTGGTCATCTCCCAAATAACTTCTGGAATCATGTAAAGTTTGTAATCTCTCTTTCTAATCCAAGCTACAAATCTCAGTAGCTGACAGGTAGTAATTAGCTCATTTGCATTTTCACAGATTTTAGTCTGGGTTGGGCGGAGCTCTCCGCGGCTCTGTTGTGCTTCTGGGAATGGGACTCGGAGGCCTTCATTAAGGTATGCTAGGATCAGTTCTTTTCTCATCTTCCTAGCCCATCCATTGCCTGGGAAACAGCCCCGCACTCCCTGAGCTGACACAGACAAAGAACATGAAGCTGGGGAGAGAAGATGAGTTATAATAAGGGAACACAATCTTAGGAGGACGGAGTGGACCCAGCGAAGGGGCAAAAAGTAATGAGAAATCTAAAGAGATTAGAGTACATTATGGAGAAGACTTCCTAAAGGAAAACAAAAACCAAAGCAACAAAAAACCCAAACATATGCCTCCTTCAACCAGGGCAGTAGATGTAACAGGAGTATCGGTCACTACTAACTCTTACGAAATCACAAAGAAACAAAAATCAAAAGAGTAAGAACACGAACAGAGACTTAACCTGCAAATGGGAGGCTTTACGGAAGGATACAAGGGACCAAGTGAGTAAGAACTGGTGAGAACACACACAAGGAGACTCTGGGGAAGATGCTCTTCTCAGTGCTGGTGGGAAGATGCTCTTCTCAGTGCTGGTG
>NC_022012.1:47341488-47344273 GCF_000317375.1 Microtus ochrogaster | reverse complement strand
AGATGCTCTTCTCAGTGCTGGTGGGAAGATGCTCTTCTCAGTGCTGGTGGGAAGATGCTCTTCTCAGTGCTGAAGAGACCAGCTCAATTCCAGATCCGATTAATGAGAAAAGTGACACTTGGCATGCTCTGGTAAAACTTCTTGAACTGTTAAGAACTAAGAGAATACCTTGTAAGCCTTTAAAAAAGAAAAGTTTCATGGAATCAGAATAGGATTTACATGAGACTGCTCACCAGGAAGCTAGATGGGAATGGAACAAAATCTACAGAAAATATGCAAGAATCTGTGACCATCCAGGATTTCCATATGTCAAGGAAAGAAAGTGGCCTAAAGATATATACCCTTTTAGAGTATTTTATCCCATTTATCATCTCACCAAAATATTTGAAAGGGAATCAGAACCAACAACAAAGGAACAAGCCCAAGAAAAAAGATAAAAGGGAGAAGAAACCGTCTTAAATATAGAACTTACCCCCTGTAGACCCAGAAGGACTAAATAGTGTCCTGGAGCCAGAAATGGTGGTGGTGAGGGGGTAGGGGATAGAGAAGGACTCTCATGGGTCTCAGGACCAAGTAGGTCTAACATTTAAAGACAGGCAGTCATAAAGGGGCCCACATGTGCCCAACCATTGCAATACAATGTTGTCATCTACAAAATTCACAAATTCACACAGCAGGACTCTAGCCCTTAGTTTTCTTATATTAGTTATAACCTCTTTTATTTTAGACAAAAAGGAGAAATGTAGTGGCATTTCAATTATACTTTAATAAATAAAGCTTGCCTTGGGATCGGGGAAGTAAAACAGGCACACTGGTCAGCCTTACAGACCAAGCAGTGGTGACACACACCTTCAATCCCACCACTAGCTGCACTAGTGGCCATCAAAACCAGGAGATGCATGCCTTTAATCCGAGTGGTGCTCACCTTTAATCCAAGCCCTAGAGCGGTTTATAAAATGGGAGGAATAAGCTTGCAGACAGTCTTATTCTGAGATTCCTGGAGGGCAGTATCACCATTTCGGACTGAGGTTCAGGTAAGAGCCAGTGGCTGACTGCTTTGCTTTTCAGATCTTCAGGTTGAACCCCAATTTCTATCCCGAGTTTTAATTAATTGTGCTTCCGTGTCATTGAATCACAAAAATAAAAAGTGCAGAAAACAAACCTCACATTTTAAGTAAGTTTATAATTTTGTGTTGGGACACATTCGCAACTCTCCTTGGCTGCATGCCCTGCAGGCTGTAGTTTTGATAAACTGCTTGGCTAAACCGTAGAGAAGTAGAGATCAGAGTCAAATTCACTTAATAAGCCTAATTTAACCTTAACACTCAAATATACTAAGGAGAGTATAATTGAAAAAAAATTATAAACTAATATAACTCTTAAATATTGGTACAAAGTTAAACAAACTGAAAATAGGATCCCTTGAAGGTTTGGGGGAGCAGCACAATGTGACCTACTAAGATTTATGTTATGGGTGTAAGAACGGGTGCCCATAGGCTACTGATCAGTCTAATGCCATTGCATTCACAAATTAAAAGTCATATGGTTGTATTAGACTTCGAAAGGGCATTTTATAAAACAAAGATAAGCAATATAGAAATGAAATAAGAAAGGTCTGGGTGTGGTGGCAAATGCATACATTCCCAGAGCTCAGGGCAGCGAGGGGTGGGGGGACAGAGACGGGAGGGCACAGGAATCTAGGTCACCCTAAGCCACATATCAAGTTTGAAGTCAGCTTGGGCTACATGAAACTTAGTCTCATAAAACAAACTAACAAGCAGAAATAGTAAGAAAGAAGTAACCTAGCTACAATACAGACCACTTACCACAGCCAGCCAGCAAATATTGAATGTCAAAACCTAAATCTATTTATGCTGAAATCTGGAATCATAAATAGATTGCTTCTACCATCTTTATACAGCACAGTATTGGAATTTTTCATGAATGAAATAAATCAAGAAAAGAAATGACTAGTATTAAAATTACTTCTTCTTATGTGTGATAGGCTTTTTATAACCTTCTAAGACTCCAGAATCTACTCTTGGATATTTAAAGACCTAACCAAATTGGTATGGCAATTTTACAACGTAGCTGGAATAAGATAACATATACAGCTATCAAAACTTGCCTTTTCTCTACAAATAAGCGTTCAGAAATGGAAACGGAGGGCTTGTTTGTAACAGTATCTTAGTTTATTTTCTCCTTGCTGTGACTGAATACCTCACAAGACACAGCTTCTCCCTGAACCTGGGGAATCACAGTTTTTCAGATAGGCTAGAAATCAGTGAGCTCCAGAATATAATTTTAAGAAGCATAATTTTTTTCAAGTGCTAAATTCAGAAGACTCTTCCCAGCTTCCAGAATCATCAGGAATAAATTTCTGCTTATGATTTATCCAACTTTTGATTCTTTGTTGCAGTGTCGCAGACAAAGGCAGGTTTCTGATAAGATCAAAGATAACAGATATGCTGACTTCCTGATGGGTAATTGCAGGGGTCACTTGACCCGGCTCCAAGGGGCCCTGAAATTTGGTCAAACAGTAATTCTTCCTGTGTCTGGAGGAATATTTTTGTGTTACCCTTCCCGGTGTGAACAAGTCTCATCCAGTCAGGCAAAGACCTGGATAAAAAGGACAGGGCAAAAAGGCTGGCTCTCCTCCAGGAAGAGCTCCTCCTCCCCGGTGCTGGAGTGAGTCAAAGGCGGGTCCTCCCCACACTGGAACACTGGACTGAGCTCCCAAAGTCCCAATGAGGAACAGAAGGAGGGAGAAGATGAGCAAGGAAGT
>NC_022012.1:47332051-47341029 GCF_000317375.1 Microtus ochrogaster | reverse complement strand
AAAAAAAAAAAAAAAAAAAAAAAGGCGGGTCCTCAGGCTGGGTGTCCTCAGGTCTTCGCCTGCTGAGTCACCTCACCAGCCCTTCAACTGGGTTTTGTCTGTTTCGTTTTGTTCGTTTGTTTGTTTCCTGGAACGCATACCACCCACTCTTCTGGGTGATCAGCTTGTCAACTATAGATCTTGGGACCTCATCCTCCAGTGTCTGCAAACCACTTCCTTACAATAGACCTCTTTATCTACACAGCCTTTTTGTTCCGTTTCTCTGTAGACGCCTGATACAGGTTTACCCATAGGAGATTAAGAATGTAAGCTTTAAGAGGAATGAAAGAAGAAATAGCCAGGGGATGGGGCCTCTGAAGGACGGGGCCGATGGAGGATAGGGCTACTGGAGGATGGCCCACCAGGTAGAGCTAGTTTAAACTGGGAAAACCGGTCATATTCAAGCTGGCAATTCTAGGGTATCCTCCAGACCAGCAATATCACCAATGGCTTGGTCCCTCATGAAAGATAGGTCACTTGATCAAAGTCGTAAGACTTTTTTGGGAATCAGATTTAAAACTAAAGATGGAATTAGACAAACCCGATGTGAGCAGGCCAGACTGGCTCTCCAGGAGACTGACTGTGCTAACATTTCCAAACACAGCGTTGATAGGCTGGGTCTGACAAATAGTTATGAAAGCTGAAAGGGCCTAGAAAGTTCCTCTTCCTCCCGTGCTCTAGACCAGAACATATCCTCGGCAAAATCATCCCAGCGTTGACATTAAATCTAATTTCAGAGATCCTTGACATTAAAAGTCTTCTGATCAAGTGCCGAATAACCCTTACGTAACACGGAGACTTTCTTGGTGAGTGAAGGGGAGCGCGCGTCTCCGTTGCATCTTTATGACTTTGGCATCCCGCAGCAGTTTTCTGTTTATTTATAGAAAGAGAATCCATCTCCTTGTCTCTGTTTTCCTTGCTGCCGTTGCCGCTTACCAGTGTGAAATGTGGCTCCAGTAAATCAGGATGAGACGCTCAGCTGCCCTTCGGTAATGGCCTCCTGCCAGCTTTAGCCATCACTAGGGGGCGGAGCTGGGGCCGCTGGAAGGAGGGAGGTCCTAGAGAGGGGTCAAGCGGCTTTCATTACTATGATAGTGAATTGGCCCAGCCTTCTGTAGGGCATTATCTATCTTATTTGCAGAAGTCTGCCCTGCAAACATTTGTAGCAGCAAAATTACCTGTCTGGCCTCTGGACTTATTGGCTGGGAGACGCCTGAATGGACATGGCTTAGACGTCTGCCTGCAGGTGTTCATCATGCCCCATCTGCTGGAGGAGGGCACTGGCTTCCCTCAAGGTGAATTCCCTGCTTGTCTTTTGCCAAATATGACGTCAGCACACACTGTGTCTTGACTTTCTCCCCCTTTGGTGAGCTTGGTTCCAAAATGATGGTTTTGGTTTTTAGCTTTTTAAAACATATTTTATTTTGTGTTTTGAGCGTTTCATACACGAGTACAGTATTTACATAATTTCTACTCCACCCTCTCCCCATCCACCTCCTCCTATTTTCCTTCAAACTCATGACCTTTTCTTAAATTATTCTTGCTATTTGTTTGTGTGTCTATGTATGCATATGTATACACACACAACCACATGTACCTGTGAATGTTTCTTGTATGTATATGTGTGTAGGGCTTATCACTTGGAAATGGATAATGTATCTGGGGATCAATCCTGGAGAAGACCTGTAGCTCTTCATATAGCGGGGAGGCCTTGTAAGAGTTCTCCTGTTCATGTTGGGATACCAGCTATTGTCCTGGTGCAGCTCTTGTTTAGGTCATCATGTTATTAAGATTTCATGGGTGCAGCTTTTGCATCCCATACAGAAGACACTGTCTCACAGGGGTCATCCTGGTCCTCTGACTCTTCCAGTCTTTCCAGATGTTCACTGAGCCTTAGGCATGGGCTTATACTGTAGATATACCAGCTCGGGGTGGACAGCCCATGGTCAGTTGTGTCTTCATTTTGACCAGTTGTGAATTTCGATGATGATTTCCATCTGCTGCCAAAAGAAGTTTCTGTGATGAGAGAGGGGAGCTGCACTTCCATGTGAATATAAGGTTGGGTATCTGGAATGCAGTTAGAAATTACGCTGGCTTAGGGAAGTTTCAGTGGTAGATTCTCTAGGGCCAATGACTTCACTAGTCATAGATATTTGGCTAGGTTTATAGCCCCAGGCATCATTGCCCTCCTATTGAGGAGGCCTTAAGTCTGATTAGGTGGCTGTTAGTGCCCCCAAGATATAAATGCCACTATTGCACCCTTGGGGGCTGTCTTGCCATGCTGGCAAACTTCTATAATGTTTAGGATTTACAGCTGGGGAAGACTAGTGGTTCCTTCCCTCTCTTGGCAGCTTGAGGAGCACCTTAGGAACTATGAGAGATTTTCCTCAGGGAAAAGAATCCAGGTCAGTTCCAGCTGATCCTACCCAGCCTTGTGTCTAAACTGTGTGTCGTGTCTTTATTTATTTATTTTTTTTTGGTTTTTCGAGACAGGGTTTCTCTGTGGCTTTGGAGCCTGTCCTGGAACTAGCTCTGTAGACCAGGCTGGTCTCGAACTCACAGAGATCCGCCTGCCTCTGCCTCCCGAGTGCTGGGATTAAAGGCGTGCGCCACCACCGCGCGGCTGTGTGTCGTGTCTTTAGTAAGAGCATCCTACTTTCAAGTTCTGGAAGGTACCCATGGTTGATAGCGATTGGGCTTCTGTTAGACAGTCTGTGGTTTTTAGGGAGGGAAGCTATCATTCCAGGTGATGTCATTTTATGTAAATTATTTATATATGCGATACACATATGTTTTGTGTATTATATGTATATTTTAGGTAGATACTAGTGCTTTCCTATGGCTTTTTTAGTCATCCTGTTCTCATCCCCATTTTCTCTGTATCTTAGGAAATCTTTAGAGTTAAGGTAATTCTTCTGTCCAGGATAAGTTAGCTTACTCATCTCTTTGCTCTTTGTCTCGCATCTCTTGTGTGTTTCTGCCCCCTGCCCTCAACACCGTACCTGACATGACTAGACAGGTAACATGAATGCAAAGGGGGCAAATGATGGCAAGCCCAGGCCTCAGGATTCTCCAGTGTTTCAGGCTACAAACCAGGACACAAATTCTGGCCGATATGTTCACAATGCTGAAAGTAATAAGGCAGGCTATTTTATGTCTGGCTGCCTTAGAGTGTACGAAGATAGCCACAGTACTCCATCTAGGTAAATAGACCAGAGGAGAACCAGGTCGCAGAAAACACAAGGGAAACAAGATATTTGGGCCATGACTGACTCTGAAATCCCATTGGTCCTGGGGGATTGCAGAATTAAGAACCCTCTTCTGATGAATAGTTATTTAGGGGAGTCTCATTACACAATATAACCTTGGCCTACCTCTCAAACACATGATTAGAGAATGATTTTGAGTGATTTTTTTCAGCCAGGTCTGTGGAGCTGGCCTCCAGATTGCTAATGTTAGAAGCAGCCCAGGAAAGAAGTAATTAAGGACAGTTGCCATAGGTTGCTTTGCTGAGTCTTGCTCCGGGGCACATTCTGCACTTGAAAATGAAATTGGAATTTTCAAAACACAATCAAGATCTCCTTTGCTATTTTCTAGTTTCTGCTCAAGCCCCTGGGTTTCTGCCTTTAATACTCTGGAAATAAAAACAGACTCCTTGATTACTCACAGCCCCACATCGTTGCTTGTGTTTTTTCCAAGAGGCATGCTAATTGCTCTATGGAACAGAATAGGAGCCACCAGGATGTTTCGGGGTAGGGCCAGATTGTTCATAAGCCATCTCTCGAAACCACTCAGAATGGACTGAAAACAATCTATTTTGAGGTTGGGATATGGGAAATCATTATTTTAATGCATTGAGTTTCAATTTTTGTTCAACAAACTTTTGAAAATTGGGTTTGGTTCTTTCAAAGATGGTGGGTAATTAGTTAGGTTTTTAGTTCATGGCTTAAAAGAACATTGGAAGCTGGGTATGACTCAGTGGGCAATGCACTTGCTACGTCAGTGTGAAGACTGGAGTTCAGATCTTCAGAACTCACAGAAAAACCTGGGTGGGTGTGCAGCCTGCCTATAATATCAGTGCGCAGGAGTGGAGACAGAGCATCCCTGAGTCCTGGTTGGATGGGTGAACTTCAGACTCAGTGAGAGACCCTGCCTCCGAAAATAAAGTTAGAAGGCAACTGCGGAAGACAGTTAATGTCAACCTTCACTTCCCATACTCACCTACACATATGTGCCTGCAACACACGCAAACATGCATGCGTATACTACACAACACACACATACAAACATACAGACACACACACAAGCACCATCTTCTCACTGTGTCCAATGCGTGAGCGTTTCGTAAACATTGTGAAGCAGGAGCTGGAATGGGCATATCTGAGCAACCACATCGTTCATGCCTTGACTTCACAGGTCAGAACACAGAGTCTCGAGGAGGGGTTTCTGACCTTAAGTTCAGCAAATTGACAAGTGCCCGGCTTTCGTGGCAGGTTGGAGGTCTCCCCATCTCTTCACACTGCGCTAACAGTGGCCACCCCGCTTCCTCACTCTGGTCCAGTCAGAAGCGCTGGGGCTCTCCTTCCTTGCGCATCCTTCCAAGGACTCCATGGCATGCCCTTCATAAGAATCACTTCCCTTTGATTGTTAGTCTAGAGAAATACGACTACATACAAATTGCAAATTAGATACTGACCAGACTAGAACTAGCCAGCTGTGCAGGTAGGACCTCCGAGATCATCATCAACCCCTGACAGTCTCACAATGGTGTTTCCTCCTGGCCTCAGGCTTGCTGGAGTTAGGCACAGTGAGATGTTTCTTGTGGTAACCTGCTCAAGGCTGAGCGGTTCTGTCGGAGGAAAGGACAGAAATGGACTAACTGGGGGTGTAGGCATCTCTTTTCCCGCATTTGTGAATAGCTTCAAAAAACAATGAGATGGGATCTCAACATGGCAGGATGGTCTTGCCTCAGGAGTAGAATTTCTTGTCAGAAGCGACCTGGGTGTTTTAATTTTAATCTCAGTAAGGGCTAAGTACTTATTGAGTGGATTAGGATAGGACTTGGTCCTTGAACACTCCTACACAGTCACCAGTTCTCTCGAGGCTGCCGTCTGGGGAATCTATACAGACAAGCACCATGTAGGTTATCACTGCACACTTTCATTGAGTAGAATTTCTTTGTAACTTCTCAATGAGAGTGTTCTCAGGATAGGAAAGGGAAAAGAACATTGATTGTGGTCTGCTACAGCTTGCCAGATATATGTGACATAATGACTCTACTATTTTTAGTGCCTGCTTTAGTCAGCCCCAGCTGTCAACCTGGTACAGCCTTGAGTCACCTGAGAAGACCGTCAGACTGGCCTGCCAGCACGCTGTGATGGACTGTCTTGATTACTAATTGACATAAGAAGGCTCAGCCCACTGTAGGCTGCACTATATCTAGGCAGGCAGTCATGGGCGATATAAAACAGGTAGCTAAGCTTGAGTAAAGACATGGTCCAGCAAGCAGCAATTCTCCATGGCTTCTGCTTAAAGTTCCTGTTGTTTTTCAATTTTTGTTGTTTTAACTTTAATTTTTTTTTTGATTTTTCGAGACAGGGTTTCTCCTTAGCCTTTTTTGGTTCCTGTCCTGGAACTAGTTCTTGTAGTCCAGGCTGGCCTCAAACTCACAGAGATCCGCCTGCCTCTGCCTTCCAATCTGCTGGGATTAAAGGCGTGCACCACCACCGCCCGGCTCTAACTTTAATTTTTATTAAAGATTTTTTTCAAGCAATTTATTTTGACCATATTTTTTTCTCTCTCCAGATTCTTTACAGTTACTTCCTACCTTCCTACCCAACCCCCTCTGTCTCTCTTTCTCAACAGAAGGGAAAACTAAAAACCAAAAAAAAAAAAAAAAATCAATAAGATCAAAAATTACCAAAACAAAAATCACAAACAAATACAAAGCCCCCAAATCCATAGAATCCATCTGAAAGTCTGACTGAAGGCTCCTGGATATGGGCCTTCCCTGAGTGTGGTTGATGTACCCAGAGGCACATCACTGGAGGAACGCTTCTGCCTTTCTCAGCCAGCATCCTTTGCAGCTAGTTTCTTGATCAGGGGTGGGGCTTTGTGTCCTCTTCCCCTTCGCCATTCTGGGAATTTGTCTACTTTGAACCTGTGCAGATCTTGTGTGTGCTGTTCCAGTCTCTCTGCGTTCATATGTGTGACATACATGCCCTGACTTTTTTCACTGATGTTCTGTGATCTATACATTGAGAGAAAACCTTTCTTCCCCTAAGTTGCTGTTGGTCTGTGTTTTATCCCAGCAATAGAAAGGAACATCTGCAGTCACGGTTCCTACTCCTCTTCCCCCTCCTTCTCTTCCTCCTCCTTTCTTCACCACTTTTCCCTCCTCCCCTTCTTCTTCCTCCTCCTTCTGCTCCTCTTTTCTTTCCACGAGGTAAGTAGAGCTCTTACAACAGTATATAACTTACAGAATTGGATATGCATTTTGAAGCCCTTGGTTTTGAAAACACCCAGACACTTGAAGGCAACATTAGGAAGCTTCTTGACACATTTGAATTTGCAATAATAATTTTCTAGAAAACTTTGTTTTTATAGATATAATAAATACAAACATGGTAAATTCCACACTAATAAAGACTGAATTTATGAGATTATATTCTTTTGACTATTACACACTAAACATTTCATATCAGATTATGAGTTAGTTAAATATAAAATCTTCCAAGCAAACTTAGAGTCTGTCACTGAACTTTTCATATGAGAAACTGAAATTCTGGGAGGGAACTAATTTGTCTAAATATAATTTCTAATTTGTGTGGTGCTATTTCAGTGTGAAGATAATAACACAAAGTTGAAATTGTCCTTTAGTAGACAGATGAAGGTAATTACAGTGATTATAATAGATGCGGGCAAATATTCGATGAATTGACTAATTTAGTTCACATTACCAAATCCATTAAAGCTGGAACATTAAGTTATAAGTGAGTGGTGTTTATTGAAAGTCATACAGCACAAATATATTGGAAGTGGCACTTTCATAGGAAGCCATTTTTACTGACCCAAATTCATGACTCGTGTTTAGAAATGATACCCTCTATGCACTTCCATGGCCTGTTTGCCTCCCTCCTATTCCTTAAAGCCTGCTTCTTTCTCCCCGAGTACTAAGCCCTTCTTGGTACAGATGGTAAGAAATTGCCTAGTGATCACAGACTAGATACTGAGAAGACAAAGTCTTCACTTTCTCTAAACAGCTTGGTCCTTAATTCTTCTTCTGCCGCCTGGAGATACACAGTGCTGCAGCGTATCAGTGGGTCAGGGTGTCAGTACAACATCCAGTCTGCTTGCTGGCTCCTTCCTACTTACAGGATTTCCTTCTGGCTGCATCTTTTCGGGGACCCCTTTCGATGAGGTTGAGCTGGAACACCGAGTCTGCCCAGCCTTGGCAGCTTTCCTCACTTCCTTCTCAGAACTGATACTACTTTTCAGCAACCCTTGCAAAGGCTTTTTCTAAAAATGTTCCTCGCAAAACCAGACTCCTAATTAGGCCTTCTGAAGCAGATGGCCTCCTGCCACCTGTTCCCCCTCACCTCTCCTTTTCCGGAATAAAATTTCCTCTTGACCAAACTCCCTTGATTTTATGCTGGCATTTCATAGCCTTGCACAAATTATGTCACTTAAATCACACCTAATTACCACCTCTGTCAGCAGGACTAGGTACCAAGAATGGAAGTGAGAGAGACCTGGGGGAAAAAATGAAGAAAAATCAGCTGTTGGGAAGAAGAACCAAGTAATTGCAAAAGACTGTCTTCTCTCAAGAAGGACTGAGAATCAAGGAGATCAATGTTGAGCCACCCCAGCCACGAGAGTAACCCAGGCGCTGTGTTCTGCCTGGGCTACCGAAACAGCCAGGCCCCCATCTGGCAGGGCCAGTTCCATGGTTCTGTGAAAGACATGGAAAATGAGCAATACTTAGACCCATGGAGGAGTTGGGGGCAAAGAAGACCACAGGGAAGGCTTTGCACGACAGCCACAGGAGACTCTATGATGTCATTTTAGACCATGCCCCGTATCTGCTTCAAACATCTTTATTGAACAATAATTTAACTTTTGAGCTGTTTTTAATATTTTAGTGGTTCCAAAATACTTTTCCTTCTTTAATAATTGTCAAGTGTTTAAAAGACATAACATGGTTTCTTTTTGGTGAGGGCAGAGGTTCTCAAGACAGGGTTTTTCTGTGTAGCTTTGGAACACACTCTGTAGATCAGGCTGTCCTTGAACTCACAGAGATCCACCTGCCTCTGCTTCCCAAGTTCTTTAATTAAAGGTGTGCACCAGCACCACCTGGCTTATAACATGATAACTTGATTCCTTAAGATTGCTCCAAGTCAAACATTAGCTAACTCCTGCAGAGAAAAAGTTTTTGTATTTGCTTGTTTATCTGTTTATTTTGAGACAGGGTCTCATGCCATAGTCCAGACACATCTGGAACTTCTAGCAATTTTTCTGCCTCTGCTTCTTGAGTGCTAGGATCACAGATGTGAATTAACGGGCTCAGTTGTATTTTTTTTATTTAAGAAAAATAACACGAATTGGGGCTGGAAAGATGGCTCAGAGGTTAAGAGCACTAGCTCGTCTTCCAGATGACCTAGGTCAATTCCCAGAACCCCCATGGCAACTCACAACTACCAGTAACTCCACCTCCAGGGCATCCAGTGCCCTCTTCTGGCCTCATGGGAACTAGGCATACACAGCACAGACATACATGAAGGCAAAACACCCATATACATACATTTTTAAAATTAAAAATACAAACATAAGCCGCATATCCTAACTTCCTAAGCTACCTGGGGGCCCACAATTAAGGGATAATGAGTTCAGTAGTGAACTTCTCAATTACTGGGCTTCTATTCTGATGGCAACTTTCTTGA
>NC_022012.1:47314304-47331190 GCF_000317375.1 Microtus ochrogaster | reverse complement strand
CCTGGAACTAGCTCTTGTAGACCAGGCTGGTCTCGAACTCACAGAGATCCGCCTGCCTCTGCCTCCCGAGTGCTGAGATTAAAGGCATGCGCCACCACCGCCCGGCCAGAAGTGAAATTTTGGAATGAAGTTTAATAAAAAAAATCATCATTTCGTATACGTCCTCTGAAGTGTGAATAGGCTGAGAATCAACCGCTAACATGTTAAGCCTCATAAACTCACACCTAGCTTAAAAACTAGAACACTGGCCAAACAGACGGCCAGCCACATGTGTTCTTCTCCTCTGAGGTTAGTGTTCCCTTGAGTTTGGCATCATCATCCTTCTTTGCTTTGGTTTTACGTGATAAGGCGGAAGGAAGGCCAGAATGGGAGTGGGCCACACCCTTGGTGGGGCTCTAGACGTTTATCTTCTCTGCAAACCTCCAACCGCACCTACACAGTACAACTCACTGTCAATCCATTTCTTAATTTCATATACACTGTGTATTTTTGCACGCAGTCTTTGTGTTCACTCACGGGGATGCATCCACAGAAAGACAACAGTTCCAGAGCTCATGGTCTGGTGGAGGACACAGAGAGAAGGGTGCCGCAGAAGACTTGGATCGACCTTAAGAAATCAAGTTATCATGTTATAAGCCAGGCAGTGGTGGCGCACGCCTTTAATCCCAGAATTTGGGAGGCAGAGGCAGGTGGATCTCTGTGAGTTCAAGGCCAGCCTGGTCTGCAGAGTGTGTTCCAAAGCTACACAGAGAAACCCTGTCTTGAGAACCTCTGCCCTCACCAAAAAGAAACCATGTTATGTCTTTTAAACACTTGACAATTATTAAAGAAGGAAAAGTATTTTGGAACCACTAAAATATTAAAAACAGCTCAAAAGTTAAATTATTGTTCAATAAAGATGTTTGAAGCAGATACGGGACATGGTCTAAAATGACATCATAGAGTCTCCTGTGGCTGTCGTGCAAAGCCTTCCCTGTGGTCTTCTTTGCCCCCAACTCCTCCATGGGTCTAAGTATTGCTCGTTTTCCGTGTCTTTCACAGAACCATGAAACTGGCCCTGCCAGATGGGGGCCTGGCTGTTTCGGTAGCCCAGGCAGAACACAGCGCCTGGGTTACTCTCGTGGCTGGGGTGGCTCAACATTGATCTCCTTGATTCCCAGTCTTTCTTGAGAGAAGACAGCCTTTTGCAATTACTTGGGACTTCAGGAGTTTCAGATGAGACAAGGTGGAGAACCAGAAATTTAAGCTGATTCCTGCAGCAGGAGCAAAAGCTTGCCAAAGAAGTCAGGGTGATGGGAAGTGGTGTTTTGAAATTTATGGGGCATGTAGATCCTGGGGTATTGGGGGGAAAGTACATGGAGACCAAGAGAGAAGACTAGGATAGGAGTCTGGGAATGGGGTGATGATGCTTGAAAAGAGACCCGGGGGTCATTAACCCAAAGAGCTGTGTCTATGTGACACCCTGACCTCGAATATTAGGAGTTAATGGTTAATATAGAAACCTTTGCATGGGGCGCAGCTCAGTAAAGGCCATGTCTGCTGTGCACAGGCCTTTGACTCAACCCACAGCACCACCGCAGAGCACGAGTCTCTGCGTTTAAGATTAGGACTCATGAGCTCCTGGAAAACGGAACAGATATGTAGGACTACACACACGAAGAACACAAAAAGTGATCACCACAATACACAGATGGTCAGGTTATAAATCACGGCTATATGGCAGGCCTACCTGCAACCCTGAAGAAATATTAGGCTGGGAGTATTCGCTACAATGTGGTCTAAGTTGGGTCTTCTTCACAGTGTTTAGGTGCTCTCTCGACAAAGGCAAAAATAATCACACGTTAAATAACTGTCATACTTGTGATTTCTAACCTCCTAAACAATGACTGTAGAATTACTTTGTTCCGAACCTGTCTACTGCCAGCTCTCTTAAATAATGTTCTTGAAGATAGTGCGATCCAATAAAACTTTCTGCAGTGGTGAATTATGTTCTCGCAAGCCACAGAGACTAGGAAATCAAGCAGTAAGTGCAACTGAGGATGGGGACCAGCATTAAACGAGGAAGCTGGAGAGGATGGTGCTCATGTGTGCTGCAGGGGAGCCTGTTTCTCCAGGGGAGGCAGCTGCATCCCTGCTGATAGCAGTTGTGAGGTTGAGTCTCTTAGCTCCCCTGTAATGCTTTAGCGATGCTACGCCATCCCCTGCATGACCTGTCTCTTCATCATGCTGCTGGCTCATTGTGAAGATCTCCGTTTTCTCTTTTCCTCTTTAAAAACTCTTTTAAAGTTAGTAATCAAAATAATGCTACATTATGATGCTTTTATACATATATATCATTGTACTTAGGTTATATTCGCTGTACCATTAACCCTCCCCCCCTCCGCCGTGTCTCCTCCCATCCCTCACTGGTTCCCTTATTCCCCACGAATAGTCCTTGTGCTTTCATGTCATATGTATCTGGTCCTCATATAAGAACCCACATGGCACGAACATTGTCTTTCTCCACCATTGCCTCGTTCTTCCTTCTTTCCTCCATTGCTTCCTTTTCCTTCTGCACTCATAACTATCTGTTATCCCTCACCCTTCCAGATTCCATACATAAAAGGAGACAAATGAAGTCTCTTCTACCAAGGCCTCCCAACTTAGCTTCTGTGTGAGGTAGTCTGCTATTTTAATCCACCCACATATGAACTCGGCACAGTGAAGCCTACATGAGCTGTTTACCTCTTTCGACTGGCTCACCGTTCTGGGTCTCCACACTTTGTAGCTGTTTTATTACTCCCTGAGTGACTTCTAGTGCTTGCTCTACCATCCTCTCTTTGCCATGTTCTTTGTTATTAGGGTTCTCCTCATTTACCATGTCACATGGAGGCAACGTTCAGCCCAACGGCTTACCAATTCTCTCTCTGATCTATTGTCTTAAGCCCACAGAACCCGTCTCCCACACATCCTCTCCCAGCCACTAGCCATAACCATCTCTTCCTCTATGCTTGCGTCCCACCTGTGTGGTGTCAATGCAAGACCATGGTTCTAATCTCAAAATAAAGAAGAGACGACTCACTCTGGAGCCAAATGTGAGTGACCATGGTCTAGGGATATAGATTCAGATTGTCCCAAATATCATGTGTCAATGGTTGCATGAATTTTTTATAGTAGCACAGCAAAGAAAATCATAGGTGTGCACACTTCAAATACATTGGATTACAGAGAAGTGGGAAGTCTGTCTCTGTTACATGCTTCAGATGCTAACGATGGCAACGTTAGCTTTGGGGCTGGTATTGGTTGTCCATTCATGCATTCCAAAGGATTCACCCAATGGTCACAGGATGTTAGCTCACTTATACTGGGTGGGGTGGGTGCATAAAATGACTATTAAGGGAACTAAAGATGACCCAAGATAATTTGGCTCTGGACTCAGAACATCCAAACCTCTCTACATCACTGGTGTTCTAATCAGTGAGTCAGTCTTGGTAGTCAGTCACAGCTTCTTTCTGGGAGCTAAGCTTTTGTCCACAATGGCTCTACTTCTGCCAGCATTAGTCCTGCCTGTCTGTCATTAGCTGTGCAGCTTTGTCCCCCTGTGACGGATTTCCTGTTCCTCATCTGATGCCTCTTCGCTCTTTCTTTCTGGGTGTTGATCTAGACAGAGAAGGTACTCGGTTAACGTCAGTGAGAACAGTCTGCTGAGATGGAAGCAAAGAGTTCCACTGGCCCTGGGGTAGTTTCTGTAATGATAGAGGCCCAGTACCCTTTAATGACCAAGGAGAGTTCATCAGAGAAAAAAATGTTCCTTGGTCGTGTATCGTCAGCGGACCTTGGGTCTCCTTTGACAAGCAAGCTGGTGATCTATGGGAAAGGTGAAATCTTGGGAAAGAAGGGTTACTGGAGGACTTTTATCTTCTCAGTATTAGTTTAGACCTTTCCCTTCACCCTTTGGTGAGAAGAGAAAAAACCAAGGAAGACATTCCTTTAGTATGCTTGCTTGTGAATGTAACCTGGACAAAAAAAACTTAAAAGTGAATGAAAACCCATTGGCTAGAAAGCAAAAGCAAAGTTTGAGGGGAAAGAGGAAGCTGTCTGATGTTTCTGGGAAGTGGATGAGATGAAGGGTTTTCCCTAGAATGTTCTAGCTAGCAGGTTACTACCAGGCTCAGCAGGGCTTGAATAGCACTCGTGTGTATTTGAGGCACTTCCAGCAATGCTCTGGATATAGGTCCAGCAGGTCCCTACTCAGGATGGACTTGGTCATGATACAGACTTGATATGGTAGCTTATGCCTGTAGTCCCAGCACTCAGGAGGCTGAGGTAAGAGATGTATCGTGAATTCAAGGCCAGCCTGGGCTACACAGTAAATTTCAGCCCAGCTTAGACTAAAGAATGAGATCCTGTGTGGGGGGAAAAAACAGCTTCCAAAAAAAAACCTACTTACTGATATATATGAACATTTACCTTGAGTAAGATATCCACCTGAGTCCTTTATATGCATAAGCCATTTAATCTTTATATCCATCTGTTTAATAGGGTTTACATCTGAGAAACTGTGGCCTACAGAGGACAACTACCTTCCTGAGGGAATCTCGGCTTCATTTGGACTCTCCACAGCTAGGAACCACTGTTAGCCAGACTTCCTAATAGGGAGAATTTGAAGAAGTATGTACACATCCAATTTATTCTTTCACATGATCTATGGGTTGTTGTGGTTTGAGTATAGAATGTCTCCTGCAGGCGTGTGTGTTGAAAGCTTGGTCCCTGGCTGGCTCTAAGGAGCCTTGGTAGATGCAGTAGGTGCCGTAGATGTGGTAAATGCAAGAAGACATTGGGAGTGAGTCTGTAAATGGTCCTTCTTCCTTCCTTTTTCTTCCTGGCCATGAAGAGATGAACAGCCTTGGTCTTTTATATTCTACTGTGATGGTTGACTTTACCACAGCCCAGACACAGGAAAGTCAGCCAAATACGGCTAGAAACCTCTGTCTCAGTGAACTAAAATAAACTCCGCCCACCACCCCTTAAGTTAGTTTCTTCAGGTATTTCTTTTTTTAAATATTTATTTATTTATTATGTATGCAGTGTTCTGTCAACATGTATCTCTGCAGGCCAGAATTGGGCACCAGATATCATTACAGATGGTTGTGAGCCACCACGTGGTTGCTGGGAATTGAACTCAGGACCTCTGGAAGAGCAGCCAGTGCTCTTAACCTCTGAGCCATCTCTCCAGCCCCATCTTCAGGTATTTCTTACCAAAGTGGAAAATCTAACGCAAAGGCTTGCATGTATCTACCTACCCTCAAATTCATATTTTGAAAATTGAATCCGCAGGATCTCCGAATGCGCCATGCATTTAAAGACAGCGTCTTTAAAGAGGCAACTACGTTAAACTGAAGTCGCGAGGGTGGGGCCTAATCTAACATGGATTCCATCCTAGGGAAGGGAAATTTTTGTGCAAACAAGCCCATTTTTACCATTCATAAGTTGATACTTTTGCCAAGTTTTTTAGTTTTTCTTAGTCTCCTATCTTAGCCTGTTAAGCAAAGATCATTGCACCTACAGATAGCGTGGCTCCCTTCCCCTCATCAAAGAAGCCTCTCTTTATCACAGGCACCACAGCTTGGCTCAGTGCTGAGACCAAGGGGTCCCGGGAAGCCCAGATGTAGCAGGCACATCAATTCCACAGCTCTTTCATTTGTGACTCAGGGACCACTGTGGGAGAGGGGATGGGAGGAGGGGAAGAGGCAGGACACCAGGAAGTCAGCTGTGAAGCGGTATCTGCTAACAATGTCTACATAAACCAGAATGGAACAATAGCAATATTAATGGGCATGCTAACATGGAAGGGGAACACAGAATCCCACCCTAGAGAGAACCATAGGCAGCTAATGATGGCTGGGAGAGAAGAATTAGCCTCTCCCAGGAATGCACTCCCTTACTGTTGTTCAGTGCAGAGCGGTCAGCAACAAAAACAGACTCAGCAAGGTGTATTTATACATCCTTGGGCATACATGTGCACACATATGTGTATGCAATGACAATAATAATCAAAGAGAAAAAGGTGATCAACTTGAGAGTCTTGGAGGCATGGGAGGGCTTGGAGGGAGGAAAGGAAGCAGGAAGTGATTAATTCTCTTTCAATTAAAACATATTAAAATAAATGAAATATTTTTGCTTGTTTAAAAAAGAGAAACTCCTTTCTAGAGCTATTATGAAGCCAAATAAGATTGTCTGTGCACAATATTTAGCCCCCTCTTGCCACAGTCAGCGTTCGGTAAATGATTAGTTTTCTAAGAGACAAAAGAGAAAAAACGGTCCGGAATACAGTTCTGTAGTGTAGTGAAGAAGAGCTCAGACTCTGTCTTCAGCACCTGATAGTCCTGTGACTCTGGGGGACGTTCCTTACCCATTTGTGTAAGGAGTGCTAACACCTCTTAGGGTTATCTCGAGTGTTGCCATTAACCAAGTGAAGTCTCTAGAAGAAAACATGGCTTATAACAAGCACTCAAGAGATGTTATATATTGTTATTTTATTTCACTTTTGCTCAATTCATTTAAGAATATGTCATATATTGAAAATTTTGTTTCATTTTTACTTATCTGATTACGAGTAAACCTACATAGTTTTTCTTATTTAATTCTCTTCAGCATATGTGTGTGTGGTCTGTGTATACATATTCACATGTGCGTAGCCACATGTGTTATGTGGACCTGTGTAGGCTATGTGCATATGTGTATGTATAGACTTGAGGCTGCTGTCAAGAATCTTCTCCAGCGGCTCTTCCACCCTATACTTTGAAGCAGTCTCTCTCAGTCAAACCCAGGGCTCTCTCCTCAAGGCTAGTCTCACTAGCCGGCTTGCTCTGGGGATCCTTGTCTTTCTGCCTTCTGAGGCTGAAATTGTAGGTGGGCCACCCTGCCTTCCCTGGCATTTAAGTGATTTCCTGTGATCCCAGCTCCAGCCCTCATGCCTGCATGGCACGTGCTCTAACTGCTGAGACAAAGCTTTTAAAGTCTCATCTATAGATTTTTTTTTTGCTTCTTTTGCAAAATACCCATTCACTTTTATTGATCATTCTTTAGTAGTTTTGGGGGCACGCTCTTTTGGATTTGAGAAATATTTATGTGTAGCATTCATAAAATTAGGATCTGGTTTTTTTTGTTTGTTTAAACCAGAAGTATTTCTTATTTCTTTTTCCTGTGCTTTTTATATTCCAGTCTACGAAAGAGCTGAGGTGTTGTATGAGTCAGTAGAAAGAGCCTGCAGAATTCCTGCATCTGCAGCATTTCCTTCCCCCAAATATAATTTAGTAAAGAAGATGAGTCATATGCAAATGACCATATAGCAAGTAATGAGAGACCGAGGAATAAATACTAAATAGGTGGGATCGATAGCAGTGGTGTGAACTGTTTACTTTGCAAGTCGCTTGTTTCCTTCCACAGTTCCCATGGAATACTTCTGCATCTTGGAGCTGTTGAATGGAGTGTTTATTATGAAGCCATGTTTACCCTTGGGGTATGAAGGGCCAGATCGGAATGTGTTTAAAACCAGTTTGCTGTTCAGGAGAGGATAGCTGTAGTCTAGGGTCGAAGAGGTAAGAAACTGGTTTAGAATATAACTTGGAATCTTAAAATCGAAAAATATAATTGATTAATTATTGGCGTGCGCGTGTGCACAAGCACGTGTACACGTGCCTAAGTAGATAGGCATGTGCCAAAGTGCAAGTGGAGGTCAGAGGATGGCTTTCAGGGGTCGGGTATCTCCTCCCACGGTGGGATCTGGGCATTGGACTTGGGTGAATAGGGCTTGCAATGTGAGTGCTGTTACCCAGAGAGCTATCTCATTGTCCCTGCTGTAATCAGTCTTCCTGTCTTGACGCAGGCGAGGGCACACTCCCCTGCACCGTAGATGTCTTTCTGTAGCCATGCTAACAATGCTGTACTCGCCCCTCAGCTAGAAATGATCCACCTTTCACTATTCTGCTTTTCCTCCATAGGGTGTGAACTCCCTGAGCATAGGAGCTCTCCTGTTTCATTTCATTTTCCCACTCAACACCATGCTGTCTCATAGCGTTCAGAGATGACCAGTGAAAACACAGGGAACCTTTACCAGAACGCTGATTTGGCACAGAGAGATGGTATGGTTTATAGACATAGTGCAGGGAGCTGGCAGACAGAAGAATCAATGGGAAAACAGGAACCTCATGAGAGATGAGACTGCAGAGAAAATGGGGTACATCGGAGGTGAGAGAAGAGGACGAAGAGCAAGGGGAAGTACTGACTTGGGAAGAAGCAGACTGCTCAGGTAGAGGGGGAGGCCGTTCTCAGAGATACTTTAAGTAGAGTTAGGAAGGCTGGCGGTATTCACATTGCATTATTATAATCTCCCCACTAAAAACCACCTATTAAAAGTGAGGTGATTTATTTGGAATTAAGGCAAAGGAGGCAAAGGGGGTGCCTGCTATGGGCAACACCACCCACACAGAGTAAGTAGAGAGCTGATTGTAAGACTATAACAGAATAGAGGAACCTGCTGGCATTTATAGCCTGCCTTTGATTTTTATATTGAAAATTTCTCACAGCCATTTTATTATTCTACTCTCAGTTTTCAGGGTGCAGTGACTTCTGGGAAAGATTTTGGAAGAGTACGCTACTTAGCTTGTAGCAGGGCCGCATTTGCTTCTAGAATGATCAGTGGATGAATTGGGCACAGGCCAAAAGACACCAGGAATGTTCTGGAGTGGACACATAATGTGGGTGAGGAGATGAGAGCCAGGCTTAGGGTCTCAGAGCTGGAAGAGGTGGAGCTGAGTCAGGAATGAGACACCAGGAAGTGATGGACATTGCGGTGCTTAAAGCTATTTAGAATAAGGAATATTCTGTAGGTCTCCAGGTCCCTACAAATCCCCATGGGTGATTTCATGAGGAATCACGGGCTTTGTAGAGGCTGAAAAATTCAAGGGTCTGTCACCAGGGTTTTCAGAAACCGTGAAGATGACATCATAGAGGAAGGGCTGCAGTGGAATCCAAAGGAAACTCATGAGCGGACAGCCTGCACAGTCCTTGTTGATGAAGGGTGGGGAAGACTGGTCCAGAATAAAGCATCACCAGAAGTCACTGTCACTAAACATAGTTAAGAAGAAGGTGAAGCCAGAAATCGGTATTTCACCCAGAAGGACTTTGAGAACAAAGAGAGCATTAGCATGGATGGCAGAGTCACAATGACCGTGTCTGAAGCTTGGGAACTCAGCCAGCCTCTTGAGCCTGAATTCCTTATTTGGAAAACGGAGAAAAGCCAAGTCAAAGACTAGAATGAGAATTCTCCTATACAATGTATAAAATCGGTTCATATAATAGATGTACAATAATGATGTTTCCCAATAGAGGGCTTATAACAGAATGATGGTTTTTAAGATCTGAGAATAGAAAATTGTCTATTCATGAGTGGCCTGGTAGCTTCTCCATCTGGACATGTTTGTAAGCACAGAGCAGACCAGGAAAGAGTGTGCGGACCCTGTGACAGTCATCAGTTTGCAGGATTGGGAGGTAGGGTGGAGTGACACACTAGCAAAAAGATAGCCTATCCCATAAGATCTTGGAAACATTGAGGGAACATGGGCTCAGCACCTCTTAGTGTGGATGGAGTGTATCTCTCAGCAGTCAGCAAGCACAGCATGGAGGCAGAAACAGGGTCCTGTTTCCTAATATCTAGGATGATGTATACCTGTTTCTTCCACCCAAAGAAGCCAAGGAACCATGCTATCTCGGAGAAGCAGTGAAGGGAAGCTAACGAAAGTGGTCTGTAGCCTGAGGCATGTACTATGTTGGAAAGGGGCGATAAAGGGATCGCCGTGTCTCCGTGGGACACAACACCAGAGTGGCTTATGCTAGCATGCTATAAGTTGGTTGGCAACGACTGTGATCTGAACTGATTTTTCCTAATAAACTTTATTTTCAGCGACTTGAGGTTCATAACAAGATCGAGCTGAAGGGCTAACAGCTTCTCCTCCAGTATCTGTTCCTGGGCGTATACATACATAACCGCCCTGATTATCCACATGCCCCACCAGGGCTGTGTTTATAACAGTTGATAAACCACATTGCCCCCATTGTGACTTCTAGGAGTCCGTAGTAGAGAGGCTCCTCTTTGTATCAAACACCCTAGGGGTTTGGAGAAATGAGTAGTGACATACGTCCACCAAGACACTCATGTGGAATGTTTTCACTGCCCTGGGACTCCTAGGAGCTCCACTGGGCTTTTATTGCCTTCAAGGATTGTCTTGTTTAGAGTGTGGTATCAGTGGAATCACGTGGTTGGCAGCAGCCTTGTTATCCTATAGGAGACTACGGAGAGTCCCTAGAGAGTTCTGTGACTGCAACAGCAGAGCGAGGTGGGTGTCCCGTCATTCCCACTCTTCACCGGAGCGCCCCTGGGCCCTGAGATGCTCTGAGTGCTTCCCTGGCGACCTGAACCTGGTTTTTGGACCTCCTTCCTGTAACTGTGGCCTTGCATCCATGGAAAGGAGAGCCGTGGTGACAGTATCTCACCCTTGTCCTGTAATTGCAAGACTTCTCTCTGTGACTTTGGATAATTTTCTCATTCTTTACGGGAAATAGAATCAGAGTCTAAATTTGCTTCTGCTGCTGTTCCGGCTTGGGATCTGGCTTTTCATTTGTTCTAAACCCGCAGCTGAATACAGCTCTATCCTTTCTGCTGCCAAATCGGTCCTGAAAGGTACACTCCTGCCTCATTGGTTTCTCACTTCTCCCCAAAGGCAGCTCTTCGCTGCCCCCACCCTCTAACACCGCCCCCCCCATCCCTTTGGTCAGCAGTGGACTCTCAGGCTTGGCACACCGCCTTTCGGGAAAGGCAATGCTTTCTGCCTCTGCTCCATTTCCTTCTGAATACCCAGATATCGCACCAACTTGAATACCCAGATATCGCACCAACCTGCTCCTATGGGCATGGCCTTGTGATGCATCGTGTTTGGCCAGGGTTTCTCCTATCCATGCTCTCTAATGGGCAGGCAGGGCCTGTATGGCAGAGGACAGTAGATGCGGGCTCTGGAACGGAGATCCTTTTCGAGTCCTGTCATCCCTGGTTCACCAGGGATTTCAGCAAGAAGGAAGCGGAGGTTTGCCCTCGGTTTCGGCATCTTCCCCCAGGGCTATCCTCCTGCTTCAGAGGCTGCCACTCAGTGCCCTGGAGGAGATTAGAGCAGAGCACAGATGGTGAAGGTCCTTGTGTCCTTTGTCTGGCACAGAAGCCGTGAAAAGAATTGCAGTCACAGGGGCTTTCAATGCCTGCCTGGGTGGATGAACTGGTCCCGAAAAAGACCCTCCATCCTTTGTGCCTGCCCGAAAATACAGAAAAAATCCTGTATTAACCGAACTGGAATTTTCTTGTCTGGTGTTGAAGGGCTGTGAGCGTTGGATTTAAGTTGGTACAAAGTGTTGCATCTGTGGACTGTTCTTCTGTTACTTGCTAACAGAAGACTCTCCAGGGCCTGGGTCACTTTCCCACACACTGTTACATCCTGTCCCAACTTTATTTTCCTCATCCTGCCGGGCAGCATGCAGTTCCAAGAACTACGTTTCTACCTTAGTAGAAAAACCCTTTGTTTGTAGGCACTGGGGCAAGATGCTACTGAACAAAGCATTTATACTTAGGCTAGTGTGCTTTGAACTATGTGCCCTCCCATTCTCTGTGTAGACAATTGCCAAGAATGAGTGCGGGTACCACTGACCCACATCCTGCCTACAGCCTGGCGTGTGAGCTCTGCTCAGCGGGGCTGCTCTGTGCTGGGTGGGTCTCACTAACAGATTCCCTCTCTTCGTGAGTTCAAGTGCAGTGAACTGAAAACTAGACACGAGGGTGGGAAGAGGCCAAAGAGAAGTGTGGACACTAGAGGAAGGACGGAACAGGGCCTGAAGACATAGAGAGTAGGGTGTGTGTGTGTGTGTGTGTGTGTGTGTGTGAGAGAGAGAGAGAGAGAGAGAGAGAGAGAGAGAGAGAGAGAGAGAAAGAGAGAGGATAACTTGCATGATGAGACACCAGATTAAGCACTGATGGGTCCTTTTCTGTGGAACCCAGGGTAATAACTATAAAAAACTAGGAGTTACATGAGTTCCTCAAGGTCCCATTTGGGACAGATCTCATGATCGAGGTGTAGCTGATCTCCTGTCTCTCCATTGCCTGGGCATCTTCACCCCTGCATCTTAAGTCCCCAGCCACTGCATCCACCTTTTCGTCTTTCAATCTGGAGAAACAGCACGGTCCCGAGGGCTGCCCTGCCCCGCTTGTTCTCTTCTACCCGTGGCTAGTTTTGAATCTTGCCCTGTGACCCAGTTGGAGTACCCTCCATCTTGCGTCTTCTCATCTTAAGTTTATTTGAGCTGTTGAGCAAAATAAACTAGGTAGCCAAAATTTGCTTCTTTCAGTTCTGGCTTCTGGGAAGTCCAAGAGCAAGATTCTACTAGATTTGGTGTCTGGTGGAGATCTACTTTCTGGTTCATAGACAGCACTTTCTGGATGGGCTAGCTAGTGGCTCTGTGTTCTCCTTTATAAGAATACAAATCCAACCACCATCTATTAAGATCTCCAAGCCCCACCTCTGAGTCACCTCGGACATTAAGATCCATCACAAATCTGTGACAGGGAAGCGACACCATGACATTGCAACAGCATTGCTGTCAAAACAAGGCCTGAGCAGTCCCAACAACAGCTGCTAGAATTTCCAAAGATAAAACTCTCACAGGGCCTCACCTCTATCTGGAGATCAACAGGTAACTAACAACTGCTGTGAGAAAGTAAATTAGACCGCTGATTGGTTATCCGATTCCACCTGGTCAGCTCTAGAAACATACGCAGGCAGGAAACCCCGCACGGGCTCAGCTGGTTGTATTTAGATATTTAATCATTTATGCGTATATGTAACAATAAGAGTTGAAGAGGAGGCCGTGGACTTGGAAGTGGGGTCAGACATCAGACGGGTAGGTGGGAGGTAAAAGAGGGGAAATGATGTAATTATATTTTAGTTATGTTTAGAAACTTATAATAGTAATAAATATTTGCCTATACAAAGGACAACAAAGATAAGGTGACAGAAATGCTCAGACTAAGGTACTTTCTTTTCTGCCCTCCCCGTCAGGCCCAACTCCCCCTCATAATAGCTGACTGACTGAACCCTTCATATGCTTGTCTTACGTACTGTATCCACTTGCCATCTCTGTCACATGCTTGGGTCTCAACGCTGGGTTATATCTTGTCTTATTTTAAAGTCCAGCTAGCAAATGTGAGAACTTGACACTGCGCTCGGCTCTTGACTTCTAACCTCTTTGCTCATGCTTTGTCCTGTCTCTCAGGAGACCTTTTTCAGGGAAAGGGATTTTCCTGAGTACCTTTAAAACCAGTAAGTGCAGGCATGCTTATTTGCTGACAACTCCCTTCACCTCAGGGGAAGAAACAGTTACCCTTGCTTACGAGTTTGCTCACCAATTTCCTAGTCGAAAGGTGAAATGCATAGTGAGTTCTGAGTTCTTTCTCCCCGAAGAGAAGTAAGCCTGAAGCATTTATGGCTAAGCAAATATTTAAGATACGTATTCCCAGGTGCAAACCATGTCAAAATATTGTAGATGTGAGTGCAAACAGGCTCAGGGCTTTAGAATAGGATACACATGGAGCTCAGCAACAAAATTCTGGAAACTTTGCTTGTAAAATTCAACATGAAAGAAAGAATAAGAAGAATCTGTTGACAGGAGGGGACTAGGGTATGCTAACACGGCTGGTGTCCCCAGCCTTTGGCATGGCAATATCAAGACAGGTTACTGCAAAGTTCATGCCTATGTATGAACTATTGAGTTCTTCAAAACATCTTACAACGTTTTAAGTAAGTTTGCCGTTCTGTGTTGGGCTGCATTCACAGCTTCCTCAGCTTCATGCAGCCCAGGGGCTCCAGGCTGGATACCTCCTAAGTTTACAGAATGAGATCCGGAGTGAAGACTTCCACATTTGTAGGCTGTGTGCCCTTCTCACTCCAGATTTTCCCTGTGGCTGGGTTATACCTTTTTATTGTTTTTCAAAATGTGGCTTTATGTATTTTATTTTATTTTATTAAATTTATTTGATTTTCTGTGTTTGAGTGTCTTTACTGCATGTAAAGTACCACATTCATGCAGTACCGGTGGGAGCCAGAAGAGGGCATCAGATCCCTTGGAAATGGAGTTACAGGCAGTTGATAGTCTCCATGTAGGTGCTGGGAACCCACCCAAGAGTACCAGTGCTCCTAACTGCGGAGCCATCTCTCAAGGCCCCCTTTTATTAGGTTTTAAAAATGCTCTTGTGTGAAATTTTGAGAAACGGGATTGTGTTTGTATTGTTGTTTGCCATGTAATCCTGTGCTTGGCACACTATGAGCACCCAGTGAGTATTTCTGAGTGTTTGTTAAAAGAGTACTGGGAAGATGTGGGGAAACCAAAGTGTGTTCAGCAAGAAGCAGGGGCCTTTTTTAAAAGACAAGAACATTAAATTCATATGTTAGAAAGTATGGTTTAGATTAGATGAAAGATAGTGCCTGAAGAAATATTTCATTATAACTCTTCTATATAAATATAGTCAGTGTATGTGTCCAATATGTATGTATATATTTCCAGAGTAAGGTTGTTACAGTTATTTCTAACTTAAATGGACTTTTACAAAGGAGGGGAAAAAAACCACATTTAAGCGAGCTAGTGTGAGGGGACCAGGTACGTAGGCTTTAGAAGAAACCTCCAGATCTGTTCTCTTGTCAATTCGTCACCCTACTGATCACTTATGGAACCCCTCCTTGGTGTGACAGTCAAAACAGCTTATTTGCTGTAACACAGCGGAGGTCTTCATTCAATTTTAAGAGCCCTCTTGGTCTGTTGTAGGATTTTGGAGAAGATAGTATAAGAGATCCTGGAAACACCTGGAAGGATCAAGCACCATGCCCCCAAAATTCTTTGATTGGATATGATCAGGGCAAGGAGATAATCGGTTAATTGGAAAAGCTGAGTACAATAAAGAAGCAAAACATGATTCATCGGCTGCCTAGATGTTTTATTTTAGTGTAAAATGCATTCATGTGCATTTATTTACTGAGCCTTTTGTCGAAACCTGACACTGTGTGATATGGGATGCCCCTCTGTATTCTGAATACCATTGGTTAATAAAGAAGCTGTTTTGGGCCTATTGCAGTGCAGAATAGGGCAAGGCAGAATTCCAAACAGATAGATGGAGAGAGAGAGAGAGAGAGAGAGAGAGAGAGAGAGAGAGAAGGTGGAGTCAAAGAGACGCCATGAAACCGCTAAGGAGAAAGACACAAGCCGCCAGCTGGAACCTTACCAGTAAACCATGAGCCCTGTGGTAAAATATAAAATAGTAGAAATGGGTTAATTTAAGATGTAACAGTTACTTAATAAGAAGCTTAAGCTGTTGGCTAAATAGTATTGCAATTAATATAGTTTCTGTGTGATTATTTTGGGTCTGAGCAGCCCGGAAATGAACAGGTGATCTCTGCCTACAATGTTGGAGTAGCAGCTGGGCAGAAGGAAGATCAATTTCTACTGCTCTAGTAAGGAGAGCCCCGAAGGGATACAGGTTAGGCAAGACTGACAATCTGGCTTTGTGTGAAGCTGAGATAGAGTTCGTAGGAGGGAGACAGCAGATTCCCTTTGCAGGTTATAGAATAAGAGGGCTTGACGTTTGGTTTGAAGAGCCTTCTCTAGGCACCTGTGCCTGGCTACTATGGTACCTAGTGGAGTTCTCTGAACCTAGTGGGAGTAATCAGAGGCTCCTGTAGGCTGTTCTGCAACAGAGCTCAGGTGTTTGAACAGGCAATGATGGTTAAGAAGAGTCTTCAGGATGCTGGCATAGTTCTACAACAGAGCACAGGTGACCTAAACCAGCAGTGGTGCTCAGGAGGAGTCTTCTGGATGCTGGCATAGTGAACTTTAAGTTTTTGGCCTCCTCCTCATATCTCAGCTGTAGGAGACCATTTGATGTGTTAGAGAGACTGTTTAGGTAGAGCTGGGAGGCAACACAGGCTGAGAATGTTTCTGTGGTCGCTCATGTTATCTGACTATGACATGGACTTAAAAGCGAAGAAAAACAAAACCAACAAAAATAACCCAGGCAGGATTACAACCAACATTTACAGTGGTGTTTGCTCAATGGGGAGTCAGGACTTTTCTTTTTTAGTCACTGAAACAATCTGTGTAGTAAGTGTTAGGAATCCTATTTTTTAAAAGGACTCCAGGTTTGAAGAGGACAAGGAATTCTTTAAGAATCATGTAGCAGGAGCTAACAGCACTGAGCATAGACTAAGTCTGTATGACTTCAGAGCCAACCAACTTTACCACACCGGCACAGTGCCCGGTGTACATTCCATGTGTACAATGCTCTCCAGAATTCATCTTCCTTCTCCCCTTGTCATGTCTTATGAGCTCCATAGTGCTCCTGGAAAGCAAGTAGAACAGGCATAATTAGACCATATGGTAGACCTGGAAACCTAGCCCATATGGTATATATGGAAACCTAGACCATATGGTAGACCTAGAAACCTAGACCATACGGTAGACCTGGAAACCAAGGCCATATGGTAGACATGGAAACCTAGACCATTTGGTAGACACGGAAACCAAGACCATATGATAGACATGGAAACCTAAACCATACTGTAGGCATAGAAACCTAGATTATATGGTAGACCTGGAAACCAAGGCCATATGGTAGACAAGGAAACGTAGATCATATGGTAGACATGGAAACCTAAACCATACTGTAGACATAGAAACCTAGACCGTACGGTAGACATGGGAACCTAGACCATGCAGTAGACATGGAAACCTAGACCATACTGTAGGCATAGAAACCTAGACCG
>NC_022012.1:47270662-47314204 GCF_000317375.1 Microtus ochrogaster | reverse complement strand
GGCATAGAAACCTAGACCGTACGGTAGACATGGAAACCTAGACCATGCAGTAGACATGGAAACCTAGACCATGCAGTAGACATGGAAACCTAGACTGTACGGTAGACATGGAAACAGACTCAGGGAAGACAGAGGCCTGGTTTAGTGCTTCTCAGCTAGTGCTGTGGACTGAGTGCATCTCCTGAAGTCCATGTGTTGGAAACTTGAACCCTGTGTGACAGCACTAGGATGTGGGGTCCAATAAGAGGAGACTGGATCTTCAGTGCTGTGTCCTCATGACTGGATTAATGTCATTATCATGGAATGATTTGCTTATTTATGAGACAAGATCTGAGCACAGGCTAGCCTCAAATTCCCTATATAGCCGAGGATGACTTTGAATGTCTGATCCTCCTGCCTCTGCCTCCCGAGTGGGGAGGGTCACAGGTATGCACCCCCACACCATGTCTATGCAGTGACAGAATGGAGCCCAGGGCTTTGTGCTTGTTCGGAAGCACGCTAAAAACTGAGCTACATCCACAGCCTGGGGAAGTGGGTTTGTTCTTGCGAGGAGATACAGCATGAAGGCCCTTATTAGAGGCAGCCCCGTAATCCTGTACTCTTAGACCCGTGACTGAATGAATCTCTGTTCTTTATCAATTATCCAGTCCCCTGTGCTCTGATATAGCAGCAGGAAATGTACAAGACAACTGGTTCATAGCTAACTCAAGCCTCCGCAGAGGTTGGAGTTTGCAGACTTGCACCCTGATCTCTTTCTCCATTCCACTGGGCTTCACATGCGAGGCTCCCCTGTGCACTTAGAGACAGATGAAAGAAGGAATGTTTTCAGAGGAGATTTGATGTCTTGGAAAAATTTCAGACCAGATGGGGAGAAAGGAGCCCCACACTGTGGGTGTTTCTTACAGCTCTGATGTTAAGGTAACTATTGGGTTGCTGGTTGCTAAGTCTGAAACCGTGGGTTAACCCTAACTCCAGCATAGACTCCACAGCTAGACCCAGAGAGAATAAGCCAGGAAAGAATGGCCTGGCTCTGACATATTAAGCAGGGACTGTTTGCCATCTACTCCTCCCTCAGGTTCTTGTGCCCTTTGGCTATCTCCGGATCCTTATCATTAAGCTTTATAGCTCTCTACTTAGGCAGCATTCTCCAGTTTATGAAGACATTGCTATATGATCCTATTGGTTTTCTCTACTGGACATGAAGAAAAGCAAGTCAGGGCAGGGCACTGTATAAATAATTTATACATCACCCCAGGGGCTCTTTTGAGACACCAGGAAGGTAGGTGGTGGGACACACACTCAGGCACAGCCCGATGGCTGTAAAGCCCACGTTCTTTCTTTTACTACTCAACAATGATTTCCAGAACCATCTGTTCTGCCTTCTATCTCCTCAGGGCTTTAAAGTTCTCAAGCTTGTGTGATACTTCTCTCAGTACACGTCAAGAAAATTCTGGCCACAGAAATGCTTAAAGTTCAGTGGAAATTTCTGGGGATAGATGAGTTGGAAAAACACTGGGAACCTTCCTGACAGGGTTTGTCAGATCTCATCCCGCTGAAATTTACCCACTTTGCCCTGGGCTAACTAACTCTTACATTGGTTCCATTGTCTTATCAGTTTGGTCTATTGCTTGCCTGGGCACACAGGTGCTTGCTGCAAAGGGAGGTCTCTATTCTGTCAAAGTCCTGCTGCCACTGCGAAGGGAAGCTCCACCTTCCTATGGGAAAAAGAACAAAATATTTCCAAAATTATCAATCCGAAGAACACTGTGAACAACTGTATGACCTTACCATTTCTTTATAAGAAAACTAGCCCAGGGGAAAGATATTGGGGAGACTAAGCATGGACACAAAAGCTTTCTCACAAATTTTATCTCGTATACAACTCTAAAGATAGGCTATGGCCTGAGAGTCATATTTTATAGAAGACTGGTTGTGATACATTGTTTGGAAGTAAGAGGAACTCTTACACCACACCTTTCATCATAAGGCTATATGCTATGCTCTTATGAAATCTGCAGAAGGTTGTAGTTTGTTATCTCATGGTGTTGGTGACGCTGCTATAAAAACACTGCTTTCTTCTTGGTCCTTCTTTCCTGCTGCATCTCTCTGTGACAATTTCCAAGCATCAAACTCCCACCAAAAGGTCTAAAATAATATATTCAGAATGGAGAGAGAGTGGTGTTCTCCTGTCTCTCCCCCTTTAAAGGATAAACTTCTCCCAAATCCTCCTCTGCAGACTCACAGGAACTTGACCACAAAGGAAGTTGGAGAAGAGTTAACACGGCACCTCTAGTCTCTTTGACAGAGAAAACAATTGAGGGAGAAAAGGACTGGAGATGTCTGCTAGGTTGTCAGCCACTGCTGCCTGACCGACGTAGAGATGTTCAATGCACCGGTCAGAGAAACTGAGATGTTTTCAAGGTCACAATGCAAGGAGGAGCTAGAACTAGACTACAGGGCTCTTTTTTCAGTTGGGTGTCCAAACAGGTCAACACAGGCAGAGAGAGAACACCTTCCATAAACAGCACCTTCCCAGTGGCTTCCAATGTTCTGAGGTTTGGCTGTTTAAAGTCCTGCAGCTGTAATGTGTGGTCTGATTCTTGATGGAGCAAAATGGCCTTGGTGGTCAAAGGACCGTGGATTTCTTAAGATCTCAGGTTGGTTTTCCCTCATCTAACCATCACAGAAAACGCTGATGCTTCTTGTATATCAACATTCATCTCTTGTAACAGGTTGGTTTCCTTTTTCTTGGTGAAAGCACAAAGGAAAAATACTTGAGTCTCTATTTCCTTAAGGTGAACTATTTTAGAAATCCTCAGAAAGTCGGTTAGGGAAAGATCACAACTCAGATCGATACCCGCCTCCTGGACAAGAGCTGGAGATCGTTTATTTCTGTGCCAGGCATGCCGTTGAGTGCGCATCATGGGATATTTTTACACCATGTAAAATGTGTTGCCGTGATTGGTGTAATAAAAAGCTGAATGGTCAATAGCAAGGCAGGAAGTATAGGTGAAACTTCCCAGCAGAGAGAAAGGAAGGAGGAGATGAATCTAGGCACTCCTGAGACATCAATGAGGTATGGAGGGAGTCGGACATACAGAAGGAAAGAAAGGTAAAAAGCCATGAGGTGAAATGTAGATGAATATAAATGGGTTAATTTAAGTTATAAGACCTAGTGGGGCAAGCCTAAGCCAAGGCTGAGCTCTTATAATTAATAATAAGTCTCTGTGTCATTATTTAGAAGCTGGCTAGCGGGACAAAGATTTGTGTGTGTTCCATACCCGCACCTGTGGTCACATGGCTGCAGCTGACCCCAAGAGCAATAACCCAGAGAGGCCATGCCTGATTCACATCCCCTCTGTTAAGCATTAAAAAAAAAAGACAACTTCTACTAATGGTTTCCTTGAAGAACTTCCCAGAACTGTGACTCAGAAATATTTTATCAAAGATATTAAGTCCAACATAGGTTAAACCCATCATATAACAATAATTACATTCCTAGGAGAGAGTCTGTAAATGGTGTTTGGGAAAAAAAAACACATCCTATTTTAATTGTGCTGTAGAAGTGGGTAGAACAGGGACCCTGGAGCTCAGTCTTTTGCAAAGAGCAGGCTCATTCTGTAACACTTTTGCAATACTAATAAGCTTCACTCTGCTTGCTTGTTCAGCAGGTGATGCCAGGTTGTAATTCCAGAAGTGGTCCTCACTGCTGCTCCATAGTATGGATAGGTAGGAAATATTAGGACTTAGGTTTTTTTTTTCATTAGAATGGAAATATGTCTCAGAGTAGACAGTGGGCTAAAAATGTATCAGGAGATATGTTAGTAACTTCTGACATGATGGAAAAGGTAAAAGGAAAGGCTGGTGGAAAATTAATGCTGGTGTAATAGAGCAGTGCCTGCTTGAATAAATGAATTTTAAACACTGTGCATATGTAGATTATGATCCACTGGTCACAGAATACAGAGTTCCTGTGTGGGCAGACGTCAAGTATTCCTGGGTCTGTCATCATTGCATCTCACTGTAAGTGAGAGAAAAAAAAGATGTCCTACTTGGGTATCCATCTCTGTCCTTAGTGATGCTATCCATTTTACATTTTGATGAGTTTTTTTTTTCAGTTGAAATTTTAATTATGAGTATGTGTGCATGTCTGTGTGTGGGCATGTGCATGTGAGTGCAGGTACCCATGGAGACCAGAAGAGGGCGCTGGATTTCATGGAGCTGAAGTGGTAGGATCCATCCTGACATGGATGCTGGGATTGGAAGTGGAGTCCTCTGCCAGGGTTGTTTGTGCTCTTGACCTCTGAGCCATCTCTCCAGTCTGACTCTTCACAAGTTCCTAAACTTAATTAGTTTCCAAAGTCTATTTCGTGCATGACTCTGAAAGCTTGCTTTCTCCCGTGCTTCTATGCTAAGTGGAAATTGAATAGCCTCCCAGATTTTCTGAGGAGGCACATGCCAAATGTAGAGATGTTCAGAGGAAGATAGGTGTATTACTGTCATGTATCATCCCTTTTTATCTTGGGATTTGCTGATCTAAAGATTGTATTCCTTTGAGACCATAGAGGACCCAAGTGTGCTGCTTCAAGTAGCTTTTCAGACTGCCGGACTTCTGTTTATGCTAAGCTTCTATCTGGAATCCCCTCCACCCAGCCTCCATTATCACTAGAGAAAGTGCTTTGGGTTCAAAATATCAGAAAACAAGCAAATCTAGTTTAAATAAAATGTAGAAAATTGACTGGAAAGAAAAGCAAAGGAATCCAAGGAGCATAAAGGCGGGATTATGACTGAGTATCAGTATGGGGGCTGCGAGGCAGGAGGAGTTTGAACTGCACTTCCGGTCTCTCCTCACTCCTCCTTTTACCTCGGTGTCTCTCTGTGTAGCCACTTCACGATCTTCCCTTGCTTCCGGTTCTTATGGTAGGAGGCAAAGACCCTCCTAACACCCCCAGTGTTTAAGTTATAGACTAATCCAGAAAGACCAAGGCTCTTTTTCTGGGTTCTAACCCCGGATTCCAAAGAATTGACACTGTGGTCCTTGTGCCAACAGCTCATTTCTGAACCCATCAACCTTGTCCAGGGGCCAGGATCCTGCTGATTCTAGAGAGCAGAGATCAGCAAGTCAATGGATGTCTGCTAGACTCTTCCAGGCCTGTAACAGAAATCCTGCCTTCCTTTCTTCCTTCAGCAAATGGCTTAGGCAGAATGAGTTTAGCTCAGTGTTAGGTCATACAGAGGAACAAGACAATCAGCCACGCACACAAATCTTGCCTACTCTTTGCCACCCAGCTCGAGAATTACTCATATTAAATAGGGAAGTCATCCCTCATCAAGTAGGGAAGCTGCCCCCCACTTTCTCCCTGTTTCCAAGTCGTATAACATAGTTGTTATCTTTTCTTTCTTTATTCCCTACTGTTCTGTGTCCCTTCCTCTACTGTAGCAATCATGTTTCACATAGCTTGTTCTGTGATTCTGTTCCAGTAGCTTAGAAATCTCAGTGTAGAGGAGATGTTCTCTGAACACATCTGAGGTAGGTGTTTTTTAAATGTTGATTGAGAGAGCTGATGTTTAGGAGAGCATGGGTTTGGACATCTTGGATTCTTTGGGGTATAATGCAGACAAAGGGGTCATGGCTCTACTCGGTGTATTGCTATGGATGGCTTGGCGTGATGGGTACATGATCTATATAGTAGGAAAAAGGTTTTGGAGGCATCATGTTCTGCCTACATGGGTGGAAATTAAAGCTCTAATAGGTCCATAGGGGCAATGCTTCCTGCTTTGTTTTTATTAGTGTTATACAAAGGCAGATCAGACCATCCGCATGATGGCTTCCTTGAAACTTAGTTTCCTTGCTTCAAGGGAAGGTGAGGACAGCACTGTGTCCTTTCTGACTCCTTCACTATTCACAATTTCCCTTCCCTGTCTAGCTTCTCTCTGACAAAAGAGCTCCAGGTGATAGAATCAAGATGCTTGGTTTATTAAAAAAAAGATAAGTAAAATAAAATTTGCCCCAAACACTCTTTGAATGAGTCACAGAACAATGAGCAGTATCCAGTTTTGATCTAAATTGTATACGGATGAGATTAGATAGATTAGATAATGATAACTTAGATGCGATTAGAAATTCTTCAAGTCTGTAGCTAGGCAGGGCTTGTTAGACTTGTCAGAACTGACTCAGGGTCCTTTTAGGTTTCATGTGAATGCCATTGCTAGTTTCTAACAATACATGATTGGCACCCAAGAACGCCATGTTTTCCTCTTTCTTGGGAACCAGTCATGACTGGCAGGAGACAGGCCTCTGTTTTTCTGTGTTTAATACAGTGCCAGTTACTTATGGTCCTCGCTGGCTTTATTCTGGGGCTCCAGGAGCATGGGAGAGGAAGCTGTGACCGCATTTGCTGTTGCGTTCTAATCGTGGCTTTCTCCTCCCTCACATTTCCAGGAGCGTGTTTGTGGAGACACCATTCTGAAGAGCTCCCCCCTTCTTCTCTATAGCCACTCTTTGGTGTGTGTGTGTGGGGGGGGGTGAGTCACAGGATGACACTGTAACTCTGCACAGAGAGTTACCCATCATGGATGACTGCTTTTCTCCTCGGGCAGATGCGGATGACTGTGAGCAGGCACCACAGGATCAGGACCGTAGTGAGGAACACCGTCATCCCCCTGCATCATGATTCTTCCTGCGTCTCTTGTCATTGTCTTCCAAGGTACTCACATTCCTGTGGAAAATCACACACAGTGGTAGCCACCGTCAACCAGTCTTCCTCCCTCTGGACTGAAAGTGTCTGTCTCCAGCTTGTGAGGCAGGAAGAAATGCATGCCCTCTGTAAGTGAGATTTTTTTTTCCAGCCCCTTACTAATGAGTACCTGCTTCTACTTACTTCTCACCAGTGATCTTTCATGTCAGGAAGTGAGCAGTGTCTGGAAAAGAATAGTTAGGAAACCTGGTTTCTAATTAACTTTATCACTAATTGTTATGTAGCTGTGAATCACTTACTTTAAAAAAAAACTTGAGTAAGAACTACAAAGATTAATGAAGGTTGTCAAGACTAGTGGGAGAACAAAACAGAAAATTTCCATAATGATATCTTACGAATCCAGAACTTTGCTTCATTTGATTGCAAAAGTCAGGCAAAGGTAGAACAATTATGTCTGTCTTGCCTCGTGAGAATACTTGGGCGTAGGGGAGTGGTAAATCTTGCACGTGGCTTGGTTTTGACACTCCTTGATGGTGCTTACACTTCTGATAGAGCCTCTTTGACTTTGTAATTATTATCTAGCCAGAAGAAGGCCTTATGGAGGCTATAACCTCATCTTGTTCATCCCTGAGTTTCTGGTGCAAATTTCAAGGTCTGTCCCATAGTGCATACCTAGTAGAATTTATAAAATGAATGAATGAATGAATGAATGAAAAGAGAGCCCACAGACTTGATCTCTGAATTCCCAGACAATATGTTCTCTACTTCTTTTATACTCTTCCTCTGTTCTACAGTGATGGTGTGGTCATCAGAGGTAAATGAGAAATGATAGTTTTAAGGATAGAAACATAAAGTGTTTCATTTGAATTTTTGAAAAAAGAAACATGTAACCTAATTTACTGGGCGTTTTCTCTGTTGGTTCTGTCTTGCAGGCTTGTTGTTCCCTTAGAGAGATTGGAGGCACACCTAGAAACCGAGTGAGAGTTAGTAATGAGAATTGAAGACCCTAAGAGCTGAGGCTGGCCAGTGGGGAGGGGCTTACCTTGGTTAGGAGTGACATCATGGAGGAGGCTGGAGTTGGAGCAAAGCAGAATTACTCAAGGGTTGAGAGTAGCCAAGGGGAACCTAGAAGAGAGAGGCATCCGGGAGGACAGTGCGTGGCATTGCTGAGGGTGGGCACCCATTTAAAGGCTTGGTGGAAACCCTAGAGCCTTCCAGAGGGTAGGAGTATCCCCCCAAGTCTTCTGCTCTAGGCTGATGTGCTCACTTCATTTGACTCATGATGTATCCCTTTAATTATTTGCATTACTAAATAGAATATTCTTTTGTCAGAAGGGTTGGATTAAAGATGCCTTGGGCAAGAAATCAGAAGATTGTTTTACCAAAGAAAACACAAAATTGAAGCATTCTTTCTGGTGCCACATTCACCCACATCTTGCCTTGGACATCTGAGTCAGACAAAGCAAGTGTGTGTCTGTCTGTGTCTAGATAAACTTAAGTTGTCCAGTCCTATGAAGCCTTAGTTTATTTAGCTGTATTATAGATGAAAGAAAGCTACCTTGCAAAACTGCTCTGAGGATGACATGAGATGATGTGGAATAAGTGTTTGCTATGCTTGAGTCATAGGAGGTATTGGCCAACACTATGGTACATGCTTCAAGTGAGAACTCACATGCTCACAGAGACTGGACTAAGGATATGGATGAATAATGGAGACAGAATGTAGGTAGGAGATAAGGGCCTGATGAGAGTCATGACCAAAATAGAAATTGCACATGTTCCTTAGAGGAGCAGCTGTTATTCACAGCCATACAATGATTACATTAGAATCTAAGCCGTGTTTTGTTACATCTTTGTTTTTAAAAAAGAAGTCAGTAATCTGGAATTTGATATGAAACCTTCTAATCAAGAATGTGATGACTATGGCAGGGATTACTATTGCCCTGGGGTCCACTTTTTCCTTTCTCCTCCTTATAATGGATTCCTCAAGGTTCAATTCAGACACGCATTCTTTTTTTCTCTCTACCCACCACTAGCTAGATAGTCTTTTCTCCTGCTTCTCTTGCAGCTAGGCATGATCACTGACAAAATATTGTTTGATGGACCCTGAAAATCAGTGTACAAGTTAACTTTCAGTGTTTAAAAAGGATATCCCTGGATTTCATTTCTCCCTTGCCCCTTTTTTCCTGTTGACAAGCTCATTTCAACCATATGGATAGGCCAGCATTTTTGGATTAGCTAGGAGCAAGAAGATAGGAACAAATTTACTTACATGGCTGGATTGTATATCATCAGTTCAGATCTTTATTGGAAAAGAAATAAATGTCTATTTCATCTAAGCCACTGTGTTTATTCTGTAATAGTAAAGCACTAGCAGACCCTAATACAAGTGCAGGTCGTAATTTAAAATAAAAGAAACCCTCTATATATAAATATATGTATTGGTTGGCTTTACTGACAGAGTGGTAGAAGTTTTAAAAAACTATTATTTTAAAGACATTCAGTAGTATAAGACACAGATATATATTCCCACTGGGAGACTCAGACTCATGTACAAAGAGACTAACTCATGATATAAAACTGAGTGTACACACTTGGGTTCCATAAGACTACACATGAATAAGGTATCAACTACAGACCTCTTACAACTTTTGTTAGGTCATTGACTATGTTTTTGCCATGTCAGGAGCCCTACTAAGCAAAGAGACCCAGGTGGGGTGAGGGCAGGTGCATTCTGTGGTTAACAATCTCATTACCTTCCAGGATACAGCTGCGTGAACACCTGGAATTGGTGATGCTCAATTGAAGAGGAACATTGTATCTCTTAAAGCATCCTACATTCATTTGACAGTTGAGGTACTGTGGCTGTGAAAGATGGAATAGCTTTCTTGTTGTAATTAATAATAAGGGTTTAGACTCTCTACTCCATGGTATACGGTCTCTGTGCCACATGAAGCTGAATACTGTTGCTAATCATATCAAGCACGATGAGCGGAGAGAATAAACTCTGAAGTCTCTAACCAGCATTATCAGAATTGCTCGGAATAAATTCACGTGGAAGAAATTCAAAAAGAGAGAAAAGGATGAGATAAAAGAGGTGCTTTATTGGTTTTTTAATGTTTAATCACATTGAATAAACTTAGAAGTAACAAATGGTGTCTGGAGCATCATTTACTTGAGATTTCTACAATGCATTTTGATCTATGAGAAGAGAGGCTCATTACACAGGAAGATTATCTGCTTATTTGGGAATGACAAATCTACCCTTATAATCATGACTGCAAATACATGGGAGCCTGATCAGAAGCAAATTTTCATAATCCTCACAGAGATTAATGAATAATAATTACTTTATTCAATGGCAAATACCTTGGTTTGGAGTATATGTCATTGTAATGATTTCTGCTATTCATACTCTAAGATGAATTTCCAGAATGCATTGTTTCTAATCCCCGTTTCCCCTCCCTCCCTTTGGCTCCACTTGGCGACTCTCTCCACTGTGTAGCACAAAGTAATTCAAGTATTTCACAACTGTCAGCTACTGCTTTAAAAAAAAAAATCACCCTTTGAGTTCCAGTTCTCTGGTGAGCAAGAGCCATAACTCAATTTCTGATGGCATGGGTTGCTGCAGACTGTTTTCTCCATGCTAAACGAGCTAGCCTCTCAGTATTGAAGTTTTAGGAACACCAATGAACAGTTCTGAAATGGCACGGTTGATGCTCTTGACTGCAACGAGGGCCAGAAGACCATCTTGAGCTGCAAATTAATACCATCCTTCCATAGTGGAAAGGTCACAGTGAAAAGCGTCTACATTTACGTGGGGGGATTTTCCCCCTGGATGCATTTCTGCTACTTCATAACTGTAATTCCATGTTTTCCAATGGCCTTAGGTGACTCCCGTCAAAGGGGTGTGCGATCCACAGGTTTGGAACTGCAGCTCTAAGCCCACTTCTCAGCATGCTTAATAGTTATGTGAAGAGTTCCACTGATGGGGAAATGGAGGCCATGGGGTCTGAGTTAGGCTTCCTGCTTAACTCTTGCTCTCTTTCTAACGTGTTTTATTTCTTGAATTCTTGATGTTTTTAAAAATATTAATCCTGCTAGAAAAGAGTTGTCAATATCCCAATTTATCGTTGCCTCTATGTTCTGTTGATTGTTTCTTAGCTATGCAGCTACATTTTAGTTTGATTTAATTACATTTTGTAAAAAAAAAGGGTACAGATTCTTTTTTAAAGTGTGCTTGAGTCATGCGTATGTGTGCGTGCACACACATGCATAAGTGCACATATGAGTTCTTGTGCAGGTTCCATGTTACATGGAGGCCAGAGGGTGACTTGTGGTAGTCAGTTCTCCTTTTCCTTTGTGGGTTCTAGGATTCACACTTAGCTTGTCCGGTGCAAGCCTTTTACATGCTGAGCCATCTTCCCAGCCATGATCATTAATGCTTGCTTTGGGGGGGTCCTGTCCAGAACATTTGGTATTTGTTTTTCTGTGCCTGACTCTTTTTTTCTTTTCTGTTTGTGTAACAGTAGCCTTCCATGTCCACTCACTGCCCTCCCCCAGTGGAGACATTTATAAGGAAGACACCTCATTGTGTACATACATAGCAGATTTATGCACTTACCTGTCAATGGGCATTTTGGTTGATAGCAAGTCTTAGCTCTTGTGAATACTGCTTCCTGTTGCATGGAGGGGCCACTTGTTATTTCTGGCTGCCCGGCTATCTCAGACCCGAAATAATCACACAGAAACTATATTAATTTAAACACTTTTGGACCATTTGCTCTAACTTCTTATTGGCTAACTCCCACATCTTAATTTAACCCATTTCTAGTAATCTGTGCATCACCATGAGGTCATGACCTACCAGCAAAATTTCAGCACCTCTATTTCTGGTGGCAGATCCATGGCATCTCCTAACTTCGCCTTCCTCCTCCCATGCTAGAAGCCAAGCCAGTTCTTTATTCATTAACCAATAAAAGCAACACATAGACAGAAGGACCTCCTACATCAGCCTCCTATACAGGGAAGACATAAGGCGGCCTGAAAATAGAATAGTGAGTACAAGGGATTAGAAAGGGCATCAGGGACAAGAGGGGTGCAATGGAAGAAGGGTGGTTTGGTTATGATCATGCAAACTGTATGTGTCTGGATTGGTCTGGTCTAGTTGAGACCGGTTGAGACCAGTCTGGTCCTGTTGAGACAGGTTAAGACTGGTCTGGTCTGGTCTGGACTGGTTGAGACTGGTCAGGACCATCTGGTCTAGTTGAGACCGATTGAGACTGGTCTGTTCTGGTTGAGACCAGTTGAGATTGGTCTGGTCCAGTCTGGACCGGTTGAGACCCATCTGAACTGGTCGAGACAGGTCTGGTCTGGACTGGTCTGGTCTGGTCTGTTTGAAAATAGAATAGTGAATACAAGGGATTAGAAAAGGCATCAGGGACAAGAGGGGTGCAATGGAAGAAGAATGGTTGGTTATGATCATGCAAACTGTATGTGTGGAATATTAAACTGAATCCTATTAGTATATATAACAAATATGTATTAATAAAATTCTTTTAGACAAAAATCTATAACCTCTCTCGCTAAGCTGAATGTATCTACAAATTTTGTAGATACACCACTCAAGGTATTTTTTTTTGATTATGTTCTTATAAGTTTGCATCTGAATTTCAGCTTCTATCTCCTCTCAGGCTCTTGGTTCATAGCACCTTCAGGTCTTTGCTTCTCATTCCCGGCTTTTCTGCTTCTTTGTGGAGACTCAGCATCTCTGCTTCCCTGGGAAGAGGTCCAAAGGAGTTGCAATCTACTGTTTGTTTTTTGTTCTAGAAATACTTCCTGTCTCATAATCCTTTGCTCATGTGGCATTTCTAATGACTCAGCTTTTGGAGACTCAAATCATTGAATTTTTAGAAAGTTGGTCCTTTGGGTCTCTCCAAAGTCAGAGTGCCCTTTCACTTAAGAAACCAGAGATCATATCCCATCTTTCCGCGTCCCTAAGAAGCAGGAATATCTCACAGACCTCTCAACTCGTTTATACCTCAGAAGAGAGCAGGTCCATTAACTTTCAGTCCTCCTTTTCTTCCAGTCCACCTCTTTTCATTTTGAAGCAGACGTTTCCCTTGCTGGGCATGTGAAGACTGTTTCACTTCTTGGCCAACTTGGAGCCTAAGTTCTGCTTGTTTACTGATTCCCAAAAGATTTCAATGAGGTTTGTGGAATACCTGGATGGTCTCATGTATTTGGAGGACTGTTATAAGTAGCATTTTGCTGGGAAGATCTTCATTAGCCTTCCCCTCAGTCAAGGATTCCTTTGTTTTGAGGATGTTTTCCTATGTGTGGCTCTGTTGCCTTCTTCACTTCATTTTTTTTTTTTTGATTAATTTTCTCCCCATTTCCCACTCTTGCAAACTTTCTTTGTTCTTTGGAGGGGAGCCTAGGGCTCAGCCACACCCTTGCCTGGGAGACAGAAGATTTCAAGATTGGGATAAATGTCACAGTCAATATTGTCAACTTGACAGGGTCTGGTATCACTCAGGAGACAAGCCTCCAGGCATGTCTGTGAGGAATTTTCTGGTGGGTTACTTGAGGTGGGAGGATGTGTCTGAAATGTGGGCAGCACCAATCCATGGACTCTCTGACCGACTGCTTTGAACACGAAGTTAAATATTTCCCCTATCATAAAGCACAGTCACCAATACCTCCTAAGGTTGCCGAGGCAGTGAAAATGAAATAAGATACGCAGGGGATGGGTAGTCTGTGGACGTCTCAGCACGGGCATCGGACTACGCCGCTTTCAGCTGCTTTCTTCTTCTGGATCTCCTTCACGGACACCTCTGCTGTAAGACTCACAGCTGAGGTTGTTTGTATCTTGGCTGGAGCTCCCTGAGGGTGAGCGCTCCATCTTATCTATCCTTGTATCTACAGCACCTGCTGCAGTATCTGGTGCAGAGTGCTGCATAAATGCTTGTGGAATCATTGAGTCTCTCTAGACCTAGGAGCTTCTCCTATGTCCTAAGATGTGTACAGAAAAAGACAGTGGGGGTGGGGTCGAAGCCAATGTTCAGAGAAATGGCTGGAAGCCAGTCTTATTCAGCTTGGTAACAACTGAGGACAGTGGATCCACAGAAAGCAGGGAAGGGCTCTGTATACATTCCTTTGGTTTATTAACAGTTCAATGTTTAAATTTCAACTGGAGGTTAAACTTAGGAAATGTTGTTTTAAGATGTAATTTTAAAAAAAATCAACAAGCGAGGCCAAAACATAGCAGGGGTGTCTATAAGGACCTCATATCTTCAACCTGTGTTCTGCGCCTTTATATCTCCTTCTGTCATGGGAAGATTTGCATGTCTACTTTTCTTTCTGTCATGTGTATGTTTGCATGAATAGTTATGAATGAGAGGAGGAAGTCGTCTCCTTGGCTGCATGGAGCCAACTGTTGGAAGAATCCTTTTTTGTGTCCTCTGATTCCCTCAATACGAAGAGCCTGGGTTAGAGACATAGGCTCAAACATGGAACCTCTCAGAATAAACACAACTTGGTTACCTGCCAGTCTCCTGGACTCTCAGCACCCAGGCTCCTGCTGGTCTTTGTGTGGTTAAACAAGCTAGACACCGAGAGCAATGGGGGTTAATAAAGGCCAATAAAGGCCAATCTTTGGTAGAAAATTAGCAATAGGCATAGAGAGATGGCATAGTGCATGAAAGTTTGCTCCATAATTATAACAATGTGGGTTTGAATTCCCAATACCCACGTTAAAACCTGGGCATGGCTGTGCATGTGACCTCTGTACTGGGGAGAGTAGACAGCAGATGGAGCCAGGCAGATTCCAAGAGCTTGCCAGTCAGCCTGCTGAGAAAAGCAGGGAGCTTCTCATTCAGAGAGAGACCCTGTCTCTAGGTAATAAGGCAGAGATCAATAGAGGAAGGCTTCAGATATCATGTTCTGGACTGCATGAGTGTGCATGGGTGAGTGCACTGTGTACATCCTATGCATCCCATATGTAAAACACACACACTTTTTTGTTTCACAAAGGGGAAACAGAAAGAAAATTAGCAATCAGATTAAAGTGATTTGCTATAAGTGTATTCTGATATCCACATGGGTGGGCACCCAACAGAATCACATCAAATTTTTATGTTGGGAGTTAGTTCCTTCCATTGAGAAGCATTTGCTTATATACTAATGTCCTGATTGATCAACTGACCTAAGCTAGAGTCATCTGGGAGGAGGGGACCTTAAGTGAGGGATCGCTCCCATTGGATTTCTTGTAGGCAAGTCTGCCAGGATTGTCTTGATTAATAACTAATGTGGGAGGGCCAAGCTCACTGGGAGCAATGCGAGCCTTGAGCAGGTGGCCCTATGGTGTATAAGAAAGCAGGCTGAGAAAGCCATAGGGAACAAACCAGTAGGAAGCATTCCTCCATGGCCTCTGCATCAGCTCTTGCCTCCAGATTTCTGCCTTGAGTTGCTGTTCTGGGATTCCGAAGTGATGGGCTGTTACCTGAAGGTGTGAGATGCAATAAACCCTTTCCCATCCAAAGTTTTCTTTGGTTATGGTGCTCGTCACAGCAATAGAACGCAAACCAGGAAAGCCTGGCCTTGCAACACTAAGATGCGGTCAGCTCTTTACGAATGACCTCCAGGAAGCACCGAGGAACTGATGAAGCGGGTGGAGGATGGGGGAGCTTCTGAAGGGAGAGGATTTACATTCAGGCTTTCTTCTGCATTCCCACACTACTGAGAGAGACCCCTCAAGGACTCTCTTGTTGGTAAGAATGGAGGATTCTATTCTTGACATTTCTGCAGGAATTTAATAAGACACTTTGTATTCTCCTTCTGCTACTTGTCAGAAAGGGTTTCTAAAGCAATGATTCAGAAGGTCGGAAGAACCAGGAGTGTCCATCTTGAGGAGGAAGGCAGAAGGAAGCCCACGATGGACTCAGTTTGTGTATCTAACCACTCGTTAAGCATAAGTTACCAACTCACAAGGAAAGTTTGACCCAGGTGTTTAAGTGACCAAACGTGTCACACGACTGCGTCTTCTTTTCCTTTTGTTCTTTCCTTCCTTCTGTCATTTCTGTAACTTATTAAGATGCAATTAATGTAACATAAAATCTACCATTTAAAGTGAACTGTTTATTGATGATTTACTCACGCTGAGCAATTGGTACCACTTCTTGGAATGCCCAGATTGGTTTTCAGAACGGGAGTTGTTTGTCGTTTCACAGTCCTGGCGCTGTGCAGGGGTCCAGGCTTCTCTGCCTTCTTACCGGGACTTTTCATCTGTCCGTTCACTTTCATTATCACCTTGATAGCTGACAGGAAGTAGTATTTCCCTGTCGTTGTGGTTTGCGTTTCCCTGCGTCTGTTGGCCTCTGTCTCCCTCTTTGGTGAAGTATTTACGGTCTTTGGTAGGAATTAGTTTCTCGCAGGCTCTCACAGTGGTAGAGTGAGCAGATATTTCAGCTGGCATAGGACTGAAGGGCATTTCAGAATTCAGGGTTTATCTTTATTTCTATTTGGAACCAGAAAAATCCCAGACAAACTGGGACTGGATGGTCATCACCTTCATGGTGGCAAAGATGATTTCCGGAATGATGGACCTGTATGATTTTAAGGTTTAGGGATCAGAGAAAGAAATAGCATAAATTTACCTAAATGTTAAAAACAGTCCTGGTGAAACCCAGACCCATCCCTGAGCTAATCTTTGTGTCCAGGGTGATGGGTGACTTTGAGTAGGCATGCTAAAGCCACGGGTTGAAGGATCAACTTTTCAAAGAATAAACAGTTTATTAGGATTGCTGTGGAACTGAGGCAGTAATTCCTTAAATACAGGGATGCCAAGCAGACAAAATATGCTTCCCACAGCAGCCCTGTGTCCCAGCCACTGTGCTTAAGATCTGTTTATTGGCCATTTCATTTGTCCACACGGCTACATCACTGGAAAGATGCGCCTCTCCCAGTGCAGAAATGAAGAAGCCCGGCCTTATAAAGGTTAAGTTGCTGAGCTCAGAGTTACGCAATAAGTAACTCTCAGGGAGAGAACAGGTCAATTTGTAATAATGACATAAGATAGAGAAGAACAGTCATGCAGCATGGAAAACTGAACTACAAAAAGGCATCTTAGAAGCGTCTTTTAGAGGGTTGTGTGTTAGTGTGGAACCCGTTGAAAAGATGAACTAGGCTAGTTATTCCAAGGGAGAATTTACTGAGAGGGATGTGCTAAAGAGTATTCGGATATTGAGAAGCGAAGGGGAAGCCAAAGACTCATGGGAATAGCAGCCCTAGCAGTAAGCCGTTGCAGGTTGAGCACCCCTAACTGGAAAATCTGAAGCCTCATTGTTTTGGGGGATGGGGAGGGAGTCATCATTATTTACTACAGTCTCAAACTTGGGGACTTGTGATCTTTTCCTGCCTCAGTATTCTAAATGTTGAGGTTGCAAGCATGCACCACCGTGCCCAGTTTCAAATCTGGAACTTTCTGAGCACCAACATGATGTCACCAGTAGAAAATGCCACATTCAGACTTGTGTGGTCAGCTGTGGTCAGAATACTGGCACACTAAAAATGTGTGAAATGACACACACACACACACACACACAAGTACAGATAAAGCACAAATAAATTTTGTGTTTAAATTCTTCAAGGATTCTCATGTATGTGAAAATACTCCACAATTGGAAAAAACATCTGAAATTCAAAACACTTCTGGGCTGAATCATTTCTCATAAGAGATGCTCAGCTCGTGTCTCTGCAGCTGGGCAGGTTGCTGGGTTTATTAGACTCTAGACTGAAGAAGAGACTCCCAGACAGCTGTCTGGTGCTAATATCCCAGAGGGGTATGAGGAGTCTGGGTTCAGGGAGTATAGGGGCATTTGAACTTGGAAACAATCGCTGAAGGGCAAGGACACAAACAGGAAGGAGGCAGAGGCTCCTCTCCAAGCCTTCCGGACTTCCTCTGTGACCTCCCGTTAGCAGAGATCCAGGACTTGGGCTGACAGAACAGCAGTGCAGTGTCCCTGCTCTTCCCATACAGCCTCACAGAACAGAGGCACACTGCTAGGGAGACGGGAGCTGGGAGAGTAATTACCCACACTGCCTCCCAGAGAAGGGAATCTTCTTACCCTTCAGCTTACCAAAATCAGAAAAGATGAGGAAATGCTTTACATTTTACATTAGGTTATCAAAAATGGGCTTAATTATAATGTTCTTATTTGCACCCTCAAAACCTTTTCCCGATCTCTCTCCATCTCTTGCTAGTCTCTTCTCCAAATAGTTCCCAATCCATTTTCATTTTATCTTACTGTCTTAGTTACTTTTTTTATTGCCATGATAAAATACCATGACAAAGGCAGCTTATTAAAGAAAGAGTATATTTGGGCTTATGGTTACAGAGGGTTACGATCTATGCTGGTGGAGCAAAGACATGGAGGCAGGAGCACGAAGCTGAGGGCTCTCATCCTGAACCACAAGCAGGAAACAGAGCCTGAACTAGAAATGGCGTGAGTCTTTAAACTCTCAAAGCCCTCCCCAAGTGCCATACTTGCTTTAACATGACCATACTTCCTCAACCTCACCAAACAGCACCACCAATTGGGGACCAAGTATTCAGATGCCCAAGACTATGGGGGACATCTCTTCCAACCCATCCACTTATTCTCTTCTCCCTGCTCCCTGTAGATCATTTCCTCCTCCCACAGCCCTCTTTCTACTTCTGTGTTATATGTTTTCTCTCTCTCTCTCTCTCTCTCTCTCTCTCTCTCTCTCTCTCTCTCTATCTATCTATATATATATATATATATAAATTTAAATCTGGATTCTGCATATGAGAGAAAATATGCAGCATTTGTCTTTCTGAGTTTGGCTTATTTCCCTTAATGTGATGACCTCTAGTTCTATCTATTGTCCTGGAAATGTCATAGTTTTCTTCTTCTTTATAGCCAAACAAAATCTTGTTGTGTATGTGTGGCATATTTTCTTTTATTCATTCACCTGTTATTAGATCTCTAGGCTGGTTCCATATTTCATTTATTGTGAGTAGTTCAGCAATAAACATGGATGTGCAAATATCTGTGTGGTTTGACTTTGAGTTCATTGGATAGACACCCAGGACTGATAGAGTTGAATTATATGGCATTTCTGTTTTAATTCTTTAAAATAATCTTTAAAAGACAGTCCTGGAAATGTATTATCTGTACTTTGCTTTTCTGGATTGGAAGAATTAGTGTGAAACCTGCCTTCCTTTGTGTGGGAAGTCAATGGACTTCTTCCCAGTCATCCCTCAACTACCATCAAGGGTGATGCTCTGGGTCTCTCCCTATTCATCTGCATTCTCTTGATGAACCATGGGGTCCAAGTGATGCTGGGAAGGGTGTGGAAAGATGTAGGTCCTTTGCCTAACAAGGGTATAGTCAGTGGTTTAGCCATGGGTGAGCTGGTTGGTTTCAACTTCCTCATTGCTTGAAGGACTATAGATATACACACTTGGGTCAAGGGCCTTTTTATAAGGTTTGTGAGAAATAATGTCTGGAAAGTGCAGGTGAGATGCACAGCACTGATTAAAAAAAAATCCATTTCATTCTTTTACTCAGATCTTTTCTGGAGTATCAAGCTATGGACTGGGTGACCCAAATGCAGAATCCCGCTGCTACGGCAGCAACAAGGACAGCACAGTTTCCATCATTCCTTCTTTAAAGGAATCTCAAGCAACTAAGTGATCTCAGCTGCCATGAGATAACTTAGCATGCCATCTTGGTTCCACACACACTTTCTGCTTTCTCCTGTCTAGAGTGCCGTCCCTGGGCTCCCTCCCAAGGAGAAAGTCTGTGGCTGTCTTTTATTATTTCCCTGCAGGCCCTTAAGACTTATTAAAAACTGGAAACAGATACCCATCCCCAGATAGTGCATGGTAGGCTTTAGTGAATTGTGTATTTCAAGCATGTACTGCCAACATTTGGGAGATGGTATTTCTGAACTAAAAGAAGCATCCTTTCCTTGGGTTATGTGCCACAGAGGGCAGTGCTGGCAAAATAACAAATCTCTGTTGGGCTACTTTATGCTGAAGCTATAGCTGGATGAATAGTGACAGATGCATAGAAACCTTGGGTGCATGTCTCAAAATATGCTTCCCAGGGCAACAGGGAAAGACATGGGTAGTTGCTTTATTTTTAGGGAATGACTAATTGGAACATAATTTATCTTTTATTCAGCAAAGAATATAAGCTTACTGGGTATATTTGGTAGGATTAATATACCCAGTTAGTCAGGGTTTTCCAGAGAAAGGCCGAGAAACAGAACCCAAAGGATGTGTGTGCACACGTGTGTGCTGTTGTTGTGAAGATTGGCTTATATCGCTGCAAAGCCTGAGAAGTTCTAGGATGTGTTGTTTGCAAACTGAGGAACCTAGAAATCCAGAGGAGCAACTCCACCTGGATCGGAAGACAGAATGGAGGTGCTGACGGCATGGTTTGCAGTTTGAGGATGAAGGCTTGAGAGTGGAGAAGGAAGAGTAGGGAACTTGGCACTATGCCATCCAAGAGCACAAGATGGCTTCTTGAACTCAAGGAGAGAGAATGATCTTACCCCTCTTTTTTGTTTTCTGGGCCCTCATCAGCTTGAATGTTTCCCTGTTCTCTGTGATGAGGGGTAGACTCTCTTTACTGATCCAAATACCACTCTCTTCTAGAAAACCTTCACAGACATGCCTACATACTATGTTTTCAGCAGCTCTCCACTTATCCTTTAGCCCAGCCAAAATGACGCATACAAAATTCACCATCACATCTGCCTTTTGCCAAGCCAGCAAAGATTCCATCTGTGTCCCTTGAGAGCTGAGAGGTAGGGTTGCCTCTCCAGGGTCTGGTGGAGCAAGGTTCTCTGCATGCCGCTTCTCCAGCTGGTGAATGCATCATTTACGTTTCATGTCCCTCAGGGATAACTTCCACCTGGAAGTTAATAACCTGTGAAAAATCAAGTTCAAACATAGAGCCATCTTTAATTCGCACAAGGGCACAAGAAGAGGGCAAGTCCAGCTGTCCTCTTTCCAAACAACCTGTTTCCCTTTTCTCCTGTTTGTTTCTTCTTGACTTTTAATCTTTTCCCTGAATTGAACTGCTTTCTGTTCTGCCAACCCACTATGCTGTTCTTCAACTGCAATTGAATTTTTACAGCAAGTCATAAACCCTTGAAAATAAGATTTCTAATGGAAACGCTGATATGTCCCCGGCTAGCATGGCCAGAAAGGTGCTCCTAATAATGCTGGATAGTAATATTCTCCAGCTCTAATACCCTAGAAACTTTTCTCTTGGTGTGATTCACATTGACCCAATTCTTTCTCTAATCTCTTCAGCACCAAAGGCATTGCCTATGGCTCGCAATGTCAAATGCCCTTTGGCATGTTTGGGCCCCACCGATGACTGGTAGCATCAGATGTATCTTTTTATATATGGGCCTGGGGTATGAGAGGCTTGGAAGGATCACAATTCTTTGAAGGGAGGTGGGTTTGGAATGTGGGTGCCTCTCTGTGCTTCCTGGGAATTACTCCAAAAAGTGTGTGTGTGTGTGTGTGTGTGTGTGTGTGTGTTGTGTATGTGTATAATGTGTATGGTCTTTGTCCCAGTTCCTGGTACAGGACCTCAGAAATTGCAATTTACTGAGTGATGGGACTCTTTTGTTTTTCTTAAGTAAACCAGGGTGCCATATTGGAAGCAGAGGGTTTCTCAGAAGGAAACTAAACCTTCTCCTGCCTTAGTCTTAGACTTGAATGGCTTTTAGAACTGTAGGAAATGGATTTTGGATTTTTATTACACACTGTACTAGTTACTTTTTTGTTTGTTTGTTTATTGCTGTGACCAAATACCCAACAAGAAACAACTTAAGAGGGAATTTATGCTGCTCATAGCTTGAGGATACAGTCTGCCATGGTCAGCTTCCACTGTCAAATGCACAAAGCAAGCATCCTTAGCAGCTTCCAGGAAAATGGGAGCTTGGGAAGAAAGATGAAAAGAGCCCAGTCTCCTGGGAGCAGCTCTAATTCCTCCCAGAATGAATGAAAACTTTAAAAGGAAGGGCCTGTGACACCTACAAGTGCCTGTTCGGAGCCCCAAAGCACAATTTCTTTCTCCTGAGCCTTTGTCCATTTTCTCCGTGCAAACTGAAGAAAGCCCTGCCCCCAGGCTGAAGCTCCATTTAGGGAGGCCTGAGTCTTGTTAACTCTTGTCTGACCATGTGATGGAGGAAGGTCATTGGCTAATAAAGAAACTGCCTCGGCCCATTTGATAGGCCAGCCTTTAAGTGGGTGGAGTAAACAGAACAGAATGCTGGGAGGAAGAGGAAGTGAGCTCATATGCCTTAGCTCTGCTCTCTGGGGCAGACGCAATGAAGCTCCAACCCAGGATGGACGTAGGCTAGAATCTTCCTGGTAAGAGCACCTCTGTGCTACACACATTAATAGAAATGGGCCAGGCAGTGTTTAAATGAATACAGTTTGTGTGTTGTTATTTCGGGGCATAAGCTAGCCAGGTGACTGGGAGCAGGGCGGCAGGAATGTAACCCGCAGCTCCCTTCAACAACCAGAAGCATGGAGGGGTTGCCACAATGTGGGGTCGTCTGAGGTGAGGGGAGAAGCAACCCCTGCCTTTTGCTTGTTTGTCTTTCAAGAAGTCTCTGTGAAGATAGAAAAGGGGATGAGGAATGTGCTTCAGCCTCAGAAGACCCTCCCTGACCAATAGACAGTAGGCTTGTTCACTTTTTCCCATGTAGCCCAATGCCTGATGGAAGAGACTGGATGAGAGGTAGGTGTCTGATCTTCCTGTGCTAACCTGCCTTTGCAAAGCTGCGTGTCTTCATCAAATAAGAGCAGTGGTGGGCTACGCAGAGCCTATCAATCGTTAGAAAGGGGCCGAAATAATTAAAGAGGAGCACTCATCTCTTGTCATGTCAGGGTTGGGAGGACATGCAGGACTCTAACAGAGCCTCTGACTTTCCATGTGAGCACTCTGAAGCTTGGGGAGGTGACTTATCTGAGATTTCCTGGTTCCTTAATGCTAGGTCTATATGGGAACTATCCACCTGTTGACACATTTGTCTTTGCTGATGACAATTTTGCTGCCATATTTTAAACAGTACAAAGGTGATTTTCTATGGGCAGGGAGTAGGTATCAGTAGGGCTTGGCAGGACCCCCCAGGTCCTGGGCAGGACTTTATGCTCATCTGTAGGAGATGGTGAAGGTTGTTTGTTGGGATGGGCCAGAGGCCTCCAATGGGATTCTTGCCTGCTGAGACTGGTCTCGAGTTCATGTGTGCTGGCATTTTCCCCTTTTGTTTCTCTTTGAAAGCTTTCAGAAACCAAGGACAGGAGTTGGAGGCTGGATGGTTTTATCCTTGTTCTGCCTGATGGCTAAGTGCTGTTTTGGCTGTTAGTGTCATAAATTAAAGCCTTCAAAGAAAAACATGTCTGCCTTTGTCCATCTTGGCAATTTTTGAGAGTTAGTGTTTCTCCAGGGAGGATTCATTTGAAACAGAATGAGAGAAATTGAGGCCAGGAATCACCACTTTTTGTGAGGACTTCTTTGTTTCTCCAAAGGATGCAGGATGCCAAATGTGCTACACAGACACTGAGAAGTTTGTCTCTAGGGTCTAGAGCCCTAGATATGAATGGAGCAATGTGTGCAGTGTGGAGACTATAGTCTTGTCACTACACTGTGGCAGCTTTAAATGACTGAGGTTCATCAGTTGCTTTGAAACCTCACCTAGCTATTCCTTGAGGAGGGGATTTTGCTTTAATTTTTCTAGTTTGTTAAGCTCTGAGTGTCTCCAAAACACAGCTCATCCATTCTGGTAGCACTTGTGGACTCTGTTCTCTACTCCTTTGTTTTCTCAAAGAATGCAGCTTACTTACCAAGAGTACAGACTTCTGTAAGGGCATACCTGGAGACAAAATACTAACCTGGAGAAAAAATTTGTCATAATTGGAAAAAGGAACATATCGGAAGCAGAAGAAGAAACAAACCCCCAGGCCACTCCCTGTGACTTCCCATTCTGTTCCTGGTCCCTTCTCCTTGGTTTGCTTATCCACAGAGATAGTACCACCCCCAGCCTAACCATCTTATCTAGTTCCCAGACATTGTTTTTGTTTGTTACTTCCACTCCTAGCAAGGCCTCCCCCTTACCCTTTATGTACCCTAAGTCTGGGTAGCATTGCTTTATTTCCTCATGAATTTGATCTTGAACCTTGACCTTTCCTTTTGCTCCCTTCAGGATAGCTGAGAAGGGTTGACACTTCAATAAGGAACTTCTATGATGTTTGTGTTCATGACACAGGTACCTTGCAAAATAGGTTGTTTTTTTTGTAACCCACTTTAAAACAGGGGTGTCTTCGGTTTTCTATTGCTCTGCAGAGACACCATGACCCTGGTAACTCTTATAATGAAAACATTTCATTGAAGGCACTCACTTATAGTTTTAGAAATTCAGTCCATTATCATGGTGGGGAACATGGTGGCATACAGGCAGATGTGGTGGTGGTGGAGGAGTAGGAGGCAACAGGAAGTCAACTGAGACACTGGACTGTATCTTGTGCATAGGAAACCTCAAAGCCCGCCTCCACAGTAACATACTTCCTCCAACAACAAAGCCACACCTCCTAATAGTGCTTTCCCTATGAGATTATTCAAATAAGGAGGAAGAAAAGGACTCAGGAATGGAGAGGATTGAACAGGGTGATTATGAGGAACTGCTTTCTCAAATATATCGCCCCAAATAAACAGCTAAAAAGAACCTGCAATTTGGTATTGAGCTTCCGTAGAAAGCAGGATTCACTGGGAAAATGTAGCAATAACTGAAGCAAGAATATTTATTTAGTCATTTTTTGTCTGTAAGGAAAAATTACATTAAAAGGGATTTGCTTTTGAAAAATATTTTCATGCAATATTGTCTTTCTTCTTTTAGATTTGGTGACTCTCTCCTAGCTCAGCTAGGATGTTCATCTGCCTGCAGGAATGTTACTGAAGAAATGAAAAGAAAAGATACTGAGCAATATTTAACCTCTTTCACAAAATCAAATTTAGTATTGAATGCTGGGCATTTAAGCTTGATAAAGGAAATTAATCTAGATCCTATCAAACATATTATAATGGCCTAAGCTTGTAGGAGTCTTATTATAGAGTTTCCAAATAGGTAGAGAAATAACTCTTGTTCAAGATAAAATTCATATCATAAAGAAGTTTCAACATATAAAGAAAAATCCCTTTGTTTGTAGTGAGGTTTAGCCACAAGATTAGAGGAGAATAGTGGCTTTGTATTTCCTCAGAGCAGTGAGATCAGTACCACTGGGCAAGCTGATAGATGCAAGCTCCCAGCTTTAGCCCATATATACTCCAGCTGTAGAGCTCAGATATCTCTTTGTAAACAAACCCTCTGGTGCACATTAAAATCTGAGAAGCATTGATCAAGCTAAAACTCCCCATCTTCCAATCTCAGGCATATCATCGGATATAGGGAAAGGGTAAAAGAAGAAGAAGCCCAGAGCTGTGTGTATACCCCCTTTTCTCTCCTGCCCAAGCTGCGATCCAGAAAGGGCAGGATTTAGAGAATTGCTCAGACATGGAGAAGGTTGGTCTCTCTCACTCCCTCTCTTTCTTTAGAATTCCTCCTTTAATTTAATTAAATGAGGGAAGTTTTAAACCTAAATGACATAATTATTAACCTGGACAAGCTGAAAACACTTGAAGTTTTGGTTCCCGTGAGTCACTCTCGAGTGTTTGGTTATATAGAAACATCCCACACCCAGATGAAAGTCCAACAAGAGCATTTGTCCAGAGAAATGTCTCAATCTGGGAATAAGGTGGCTTTGTTTAAGGGCTGAGGTGTGCAGTTCTCAGGCCAAGGCCAGTGGAATGGGGGTGGGGGACACAGTCATACCTTAATGGTTCTCTAGCATGGTGGGGGGAGTGAAGGGGAAGAAAGGGGGGAGAAAGAGAAGGAGAGAAGGGGAGAAAAAGGAAAAGGGGAAGAGAGCATTTGCTTAACCATGTTGGCAAGTAGTCAAAACAAAGAAGATGACAGAAGTCACAAGGTGGAAAGAGACATTATTGTCCAAGGTCCAATAGATCCAGAGGACATTGCCTTCCCTTAATGAAAAGTTTCCAAGAATACTATGCTATATTCCATGTAATGAGATGCTATCTCAAGTGGAGACAGAATTGGAGAACACTTTATTTTCCTTACAGACAAAATAACTCTTTTCAAAGAGTTATTTGGATTATCTGGAAAAACTAAATTTTATTCAAAAAGGACTAAATCTTCAATATTTTACCTCTTCATTCCCCATGTTCACAGAAAGACTACATTTGTAGCTCAGATTTGTGTTAAGTCCACAATCACATCATGTATGGAATTTAATAACCAGAGAGCCTTGCTGGAGAATTGGCTTTTTTTTAAGTCCCCTAGTCTATGTTTTGACTTAATCCCACCCGAAAGATAGGGTTGGCATGCTTCTTTTCATGTTTTTCTATGTAACACCTGTAGAGAAAGGGCTTTATGACTGTCAAGAAATTCTTCTAATATTAATCTTTGTAATTAAGTCACTCAGAAGAGGGTTCAATGGCAGTATTTGGAATAAACATCCTTTGGAAGCTAGATTTAAATATTAGTTTATGCACCTCATTGCTTATTGTACAGTATTGCTGGTGTGTGTATCTTGTGGCGAATACTTCTTCCCCTCCACAATATGCATTTTCCCTTCTGCCAATTGTAGAGCCTCTTCTCTGGGAGAGAGTGTTCTGTAAAGTCACAACTCTTCTGGCCATGCAGGGGTGGGGATGGGGACTCATCTGGGACCCATATTCTTCTAACCGGTCAGTGGAGAAGTTATTCATTTACTTTTTTTTTTGATTGTTAGACTTTAAATCATGGCAACTTTAGTCAACCCTACAGGGGACAGTGGCACCAGCAGATTCAAGGAAACAGGCAATGAGAAGAGGCCCCGAAGAAAGACTGCCAGTTATTAAGATATGGGAGTTGTAGTCTTTAAAAATAACAACAAAGCATCACAGGAAAGTATGGTGGCCTGTGGGTTTTGTCCATTTAAGACCCACCAACATTTGTCTAGGGACCACTTAGCTAGAAAGTTTCCAGGAGTGGTACTGACCAAATTATGTCTTGGTCAGTATTTAAATTTTAATAAAAAGCTTGCTTTAATTTGGAAGAAGAGGAAGAAGAAGGAGGAGGAGAAGGAGAAGGAGAGGAAGAGGAAGAGGAGAAGGAAGAAGAAGAAGCAGAAGAAGCAGAAGAAGCAGAAGAAACAGAAGAAGAAGAAGAAGAAGAAGAAGAAGAAGAAGAAGAAGAAGAAGAAGAAGAAGAAGAGGAAGAAAACAAACAACATTACCATTCCAATTGTGAGCTAGCATACTTATGCTGGTCAGTTTAAATGGGCTTTCTCACTCACAAATGAACATTCGTGCAAAGCATAACTCCTCTTTGCCTAACTTATTTCACCTCTTCTAATCCATCTCGCCTGAGAGTACCACCTCTGAACCCATCATCTGGGTCAGTCAGATGCTGGGGCTACATCGCTGACTTGTCCTCTTTCCCGTTCTCTCTGGAAGCCGACAATTTCCATTGATGCCACCTGCTTCAAGCTGCCATCATCCTTTCCCAGGATGGCTGCAGTGGCCCCTAATTCATGTCCTTGCCATTCATCCTGCCTGCTCAATTCCATTCTTCACTCCTAGCAAGAATGATCTTTTCAAGATGAAATTTCATCTTGTGATTGATTGGGCTTTTGACTCAGAGACTTGGCCCTGATTATGCACTGTGCATCTCTGGGGTGTCTTATTAGACACAACATTTTCTTAATAAATTTGGCCATAGAACTTGAGATTCATGAAATATTTTGTGGCAGTAATATTTTGCTGAACACAATGTGGGAACAATATTCTAGAAGATGCTAAAAGCAATGGTTACAGATTCTTGTCTCTACTAATATAAAACTCTAATATTCTTTTGGATGTGTCATTTAAAAAAATATTTGGAACTTAACTGAATTCTTAGTGTAGGCGAAGAAAGGCTAAGTATTTTAAGTGTTCTTATATAACCTCCCAAGCTCCCATTGATGATGCTGTTTTGTCTCTGTTTTATAGGTGAGGAGCAGAAGCTTAGCTTAGTCGGAGTGAGTTTACGCAGGTGCTACACAGACAACTTGGAATCAGGGTTTCTTGATTAGGAAGCCTATGCATTTAAGTACGCACTAGTGTTTTTCAAATCATGCTTTATATAGCACCGAGATTCTACAAACATGCCTTTGAAATAGCTGCCTTGGAGGAGACAGGGAGGGAAGGAGATGAGGGGGGACCAGACTCTCAGTGCATCCATACCTTTGTCTTGCTTACAATAGAAATATATACATATATTTTTTTTCTTGCAGAAATGGTTGAAACATGTCTGACAACATGGCTTTGCACAATGATGGTGTTTAAGAGTGGTTTTCTCTGTCAAGAATTCCTCCTTTTTCATTTATTCTCATTCTTGAGGCTGTTTCCACAAACACCGAGGGAGCCGTTGACTGACATCCATAGTTAGCACTTTTGGCTTGTATCATTGCTAGCTCTTGTGCAGGAAATCAAGACATGCACAGAGTTTACTTAGCTGTCAGGATCTTTAATATCCCAGAACATAGCACCCTATGCAGCTTTTCACTCAATAAATCGCCATCCCCTGAATCTCATGTCTGAGATGAGAAACAGACAGGCTCAGATGGAGTGCTACATTAGACCGCCCACTCTATTTCATATACTGCAGGAGACAGCTAAGTAAACTCGTGCATTTTGTCAATGGTTGATGCATGGGCAGTTCCTTGCCCAAAGGCCAGTTTTGCCCAGAAGAAAACAAGCTCCAAGTGGAGTATCTTCGGTGCTCAACATTCTCTTCAGAATAGATCAGTGCTGCCAGGAGCAATCGTGTCTCAATGTCAACAGAACCCTAAGTTATTTAAATGTCATATTCTATAGCTCTTTGAAGTGGTTGAAGATTACTTATCTATGTAAAATACAATCTCTATGTATCTAAAGAACCTGATTAGTCTAAACATAAATACCTATAATTCTTAATACCTATATAACTTAAAGACTAAGACTTCATATTAGAATATTAAACAATCTTTAAACAACTGTGCAACAAATGAGGCCAATGATCTCAAAATGTAAACAATGTGTAAGTATCTTGATCAGAGGTAGAAATGTATATTTCAATATGATAAATATATCCTAAAATTGTATCAATCTACAAAATGTCTTAAACAGAGGTAGAAGCATGCATGTGTACAATATGACAAAATAACTTTGCATAGGTATACAAATATTGTAGACAAAAATGGGAACATAGTCAATATAATTTAAGTTGTATCAATATACAAGAATATGTACCATTGTAAATTGCCTATAAATAATAGCTCATAAGTATTCACTCCATTAGTCACTATTATTATTAATGTAAACTCACACTAATCTATTGCCCCATCCAATTTCCCTTTTTTTTTTCAAAGAGATCCCTGAGCTTACATAATTTTTCCCAAACCCCAACCATATAACAATTATAATCAACTCCTAAATGATGTTCCAAACCCTGAGGACAAACTTTGTTGGAAGAGGGGATGTCATCTTCTAGAATTACTTTTAGCTGTCATGGGGATGATGTTCTTTCTATGGGATCCGGTGAAAGTAAAATGATGATTAAGTTCCAAGATTACTGTCTGGTATAATTACAAATAGTCTCTGAGTATTCAGTAGGGTTTTTCTGAGGTTCCTATTTGGAGTTCCAGTCAGAATGTTGTAAAAAAGTGCACCATTTCAACTAACCAAGTTGAAACCATCTTAAGCAGCTGTCACCCAAAACAGGCCTAATATTAGCACTATCAGCATCATGACATCATATCAACCAGGTGGATATGTGTTATGTATACGGGACAGAGCCTATTCCTAGATTATATCTTGAACCTGTATGAATAATGAAGTCAGTTCTGTATCTGGTATAAATTCAGTGGTTTCAATATGCAAGATAACTCTTCTGCATATTGTGAATCAGTAACTATATTAAGAGGTTCTTTAAAATCTCTTAGTACCATGAGAATAACATTATATTGTGGACATATAATTCTGCCTTTTGGACAGAATTATAAGGGCTTTATTCTACCTTACTTAAATCTTTTGATTTGTAACCTGCCTTTCCTGATTTATTTGTATCAGTATAAAATTACGGTCTCCAGTTATCGGTGTGTCCCATACAATGTGAGGAAGGATCCAAGTAGTTTTCTTTATAAGGTTAATTCTATCACTTTTGGGATACTTGCTATTAATCTCTCCTAAAAATTAGCACAAACTTTTTGCCAAGGCTTATTGTCTTCTCATAATTTTTTAATTTCATTAGTAGTAAAAGGCACTATATCTCTGCTGGGTCTCTACCTGCTTGTTGACGAAGTCTCAATTTTCCTTTTATAATTTATTCAGAGCCTTTTTCCACATACGTTCTTAATTCTTTATTTGGTTTATGTGGTAAAAATATCCATTCTAAAATAATATCTCCCCTTTGCATTAAAATTCCTGTAGGAGAAATTCTGGAAGGCAATATGATTAAAATGCAATTAAGATTTGGATTCACCCTATCCACATAATGCCTCCTATAGTTTTTCTTCAATGACAATTAATTCCTTTTCTGCTTCAGCTGTTAATTCTCTGGGACTATTTAAGTCTTTTTCACAATCTAAGGTTTTGTTGAAATGTACTATTAGATCAGGTGTAATCCCAACAGCCAGTCATAGACTGGAAATGTCTCCTAACAATCTTTGAAAGTCATTAAGAGTCCCCAGTAGCACAGACTGAAGAAGGATGCTTAAAAGAAATCCCACACTAGCTCAGAATTGAGAATAGTAGAGGGTTATTTTATTTAGGGGTAGACTCACAGATCAGAATCCTCTGCTGGATGTGGGAACAACAACCGAATCCTGTAGCGGGAAGAGAGGCTGGATGTGGGCTTGACATCAGCATTTATAGTATAAGAGGCCACGCCCAAGTGGGCAGGTAACAAAGACTACTGGCTGTAGGATTTCCTAAAGCAACAGAACCAACTTTTGATTCATTCATTTTATTCCTTAAGAGTGGATTATATGTCAAGCACTGGTAAGTACTGGGGACACAGTGGTAAATAAAGTAAAGCCCTGGCTCTCATGGAGCTTGCACTCTTTTAGTTGATAGCTTTCTTCATCATAGTTTGACTTCATTCTTTATTGATTTAAAGTTATCATGGTCTGCTAAGGATCTCTTTGTTTTGGATTATCATGTATGTGGAACTTGACACTAGGTATAACATATAAAGTACAAGCCAGACAATACTAGGGACAATAGTTATCAAGGTAGAGTTTAGTTTTTAGAGCAGAGACAGAAGGGCAAGAGCCTAGGGACAGACAGACCGAATATATGATGAACAGAAAGAAAAGTCTAGAATAAAGGCAAAGGATAGCAGTGGCTTTCAGGTGACACATGGGCTGGTAGCTGTGACTAAATGAAACGTCTGGATTTATTATGGGGGACAGGCTTGACATTGACCACCTATTAAGAAGTTCCTGGGCTAAAATCAGGTAGGTAAGCTAGAAGAAAGAGATAATAAGGAATAAACCTGGGATGTGCATCAGTGGTCGTGTGTGCAAGCCCAAGGTCTAGGGAAAACAGAGCCAAAGGTTAGCAGAAACTGGAACCAAAAGGCTAAGCCAATGGAGAGCTCAAGGGTAGCTGGACCGAGGGGACTTTGCTGAGGAAGGGACCAGGCCACTGAGAAAAGACTTAGAGAGATAAGTAATCGATGGGGAGGCGGTTACAGAAGCGGAGTCAAGAAAACCCAAGTCAGAGCTTGCGCCTGCTTAGGCAAGCACCGTGAGGATTGAGGTTGAGACATCAGAGAAGGACAGTGTTTGTTGAGACAAGAAATGGCTTCTGGGTCAGCCTCTCATCAGGAAGTTTAAGAGCCTCTTAGGAGGGGTAGACTAGTTTGAGGAAGGCTGGCAAATGGCTGTCTTAGGCTTAGAAAACTGTTTGGCAATAGAAATCGATAAGCAAGAACAGATACACTGATGGGGGTGGTGTGGAGGGATTTTCACTTATGATATTCCTTCTTACTGGGACCCAGGGAAGTGAAGGTTATGTTTGTGAGTTGTGCTGTTCATGAGGTTGTATTAAAGGTTTGGCATGTCTGAATAACTGTGGTGAAGATTTTAAAAATAGTTCTTACTCCTTTTACTCTGCCCTTCTTCTTTATAAATAGGGAAAGCTGTTCTCAAACACGAGGCAGGGTTGTAAGCTCTAGAATAAAGTTTGGAAGAGCTCAGAAGTGACTTCTAGACTGCTGAGGCATGATTGACTGTCTGAGCCACTACCCTGGGTTTGAAGGTCCTGCATCTCTTCCTCCTTTCCCCACATTCTCTATTGATTTTCATGGGTGCCCAATTCTCATAACTCACAGTGGATAGCAGTTTCAATTGAATCTTGATGCCACGTTTGTGCATGTGACTGTGTATGTGTGTGGTACATATGTGTGTACCTGTTTGTGCTTGTGGAGGCCAAAGGTTAACTTGGGTGTCTTTCCTCTATCACTTTTTACCTTATGCCATTGAGACAGGGTTTCTCACCGAACCTGGAGCTCACCAATTTGCCTACACTGGCTGGCATGCAAGCTCTGGAGATCTGGAGATTTTCCAGTATCTGCTCTAGTTTTGGGGCTAGATACGTGCTGAGACACCTAGCTTCTTACCTGGGTACCAGAGATCAGTACAATACTGCAGTTCCTTTACCCTTGAACCATCTCCTCCAGCTCCTTGATACCATTTTTAGTTACGAATTCCTCAGAACTGCCTCTAGCTCTTGGCTTCTGTATGGTTCAAGAATTGTACGTTTCACTCCTTGGTTCTAAAAATTCCCCAAATCAATATTCACCCAAGAATAATGTTAACTTCATTTATTGAGCAAAGATACATCTGGCCACCTCTATTCTGCATATGAACCTGCTGGAGCTTACCTGAGTGACTGTGAGACTTTCTATGCAGAACTGATTCCACGGTCACCTTCTTCTAAGCCACCTATGCCACCTCTCAGTACCTTTGTGATTGTCACTGGATGGAATGAGAACAGTATGATAGAATCTGCATAGATCTGGATTATGCTAATGAGTATGGAAATTCTTCTGAAGTATTTCTAATGTTAAAAAAGACAGGTTTTGAAGCTAGAGAGATGAATGCAAAGTCTGGATCTTGGGTAATAAAGTTCAAGGGCACACGGGCAAGTCATTTACATACTGAGCAGGTTGTACTTAGGAATCTGGAAATAGGTATATGTGTGTTTGTAACAGCAATTAATGAAAAAATGATCATGAATTTGAAAGAGAGCAAGGTGAGTATATGGGAGAGTTTGGAGGGAGGAAAGGGAAGGGGAGATGATGTAATCATATTATAATCTCAAAAATAAAAGGAATAATTTTAAGAAAAGACACTGCAGTTACGGTGTGTGTGTGTGTGTGTGTGTGTGTGTGTGTGTGTGTGTGTGTGTGTGTGTTTGGTAGAGCGCACTGTTTTTCTGGGAAAGAGAGGTCTTTGCCAGTGGCCTTAAAGAAGAAGCCCATCCAAATGCTGGCTGGGCAGGCATGGCGAGGTGAGAACCGCAGAGCTTCTGTTGGCATTGCTTCTCACATGATAAAGCCAAGGACAGCGTGTTCAGCTTCAGAGGGGAAGCAAGCTGTGCATGAGGAGGTAAATCTCTGGCTTGCAAAAGGTTGAATAAGATGCTCCTTATAAAGCTCACCAGTTTGCTAAATTTAGGGTGGTGAATGCCATCCAGGCCAAGAATATTCTTTGGCCTTGGGCCTGTGGCATTTACATTTGACTGGAAGTTGGATGTATTTTAATTTCCTCTAATCCAGTCTCTCCACACTCAATACTTCTGTCTTTGAAGGGATGAGATTGGGAGCTGACGGCTGGGCGGGGCCCTATTGATAATGGTAGGTAACGATGGCTACTTTAGGGTTGTGTTTTTGGGAACAAGCGGTACGCTTTGTGATGTTTTCATATAACATTATTTCATTGGCCATCGTTCCAGAGGAGCCTTTCTCAGCCCTGCTTTTCCCTCAACTCTCCTCTGCCCTTTTCCCTGCACATTCCTTCCTGTTAATCTGAACTCTTTTCTTTGAGCTATTTTCAAATTCATTTTGGGCCCTTGGTAAGGGCACTTGTGTGTCTGCTTACTGATTTAGGGCTATCACTCCACATCAGAAGTCTGAGCTTCCCAACCAGCATCTTGTTTCCCGGAATGTGGAAAGGAACATCTTGGAAAAGTTGGAACCTGGAAAATTCCAATGAGCACAGTAGCAAAGGAAAAAAAAGGCATAGACTCTAAAATCAGCAGGACCAAGTTTAATGCCAAGTTTGCTATATGCTTGACGTGTTATTAGCATCCCTGTGCCTCAGCTTTCTTATCCACAAGAAAGTGATGATGACAACTTGTAAGCCTCCTGCTCCCCTCCCCCAACATAAGAGATATTTGCATATGCTCTGTAAAAAGTGAGTCTCTTCCTTTATTTATTTTTTTTTCTTTTCTAAGTGGAATCAGATGTGACTTCGATAACCTTTTCTTTGTCCCCTGACATTGCCCATCCAGCAGCTCTGGTGTCTGGCTCCACAATCACCCAGCTGGTCACTCTAGGGAGTATACTCAGTTTTCCGGTTGGAATCCTGCTTCTCTCTTACCAGGTTTGTTTGTGTGAAAGTAGACACAAGTAGTTCTTTATCCCAACCATTGATCTGGGTTGATCGATTTATTCATTTTTTTGCAATAAATTATTGAGAACTTTTATATACCACTATGCACTAAGTGACTGAGAATGAGTCTCTATCCTCAAGGAACTGTCAGGTGAGTGGAGAAGACAGACAAGCCAACCGACAAAGACAGTAGAACCAGCGATTGCTGTGACAGGTGAAGGTGTAGGTAAGAAGGGCGCTTAAGCTGACCTTGGCACCCAATCATGGAATTCTAGGTGGAAGAGATATTTATATGGTTGTCTCAGGGTGAGGAGGAACTGGCCAAGGAGAACTCTGGACTCAGCAGAGCGGATGTGGAGGATAGTCGAGGTGCCACAGAGCCTGTGGTGTTGTTGAATGGGCCAGGACTAGGGCTGGACTGAGGTTGCCTTGGAACTGTCTCTGCCGGAAGTCCAGAGGGACTACTGGGTCTTGAGGCATTTCAGAGAGAGAGAGAGAGAGCATAATTAAGGATGAGTGCAAAGAACTGTCCTTTTGTGGAGTATTAAAAAACACTTTATTACTTTTTCAGATACTATTCCGAAATAGTCCCAGTGTGACACTTCTGGTGGTTAATGGGTAGGTGTTTTGTGCCTTTGTGTGTGGAGAGGGACAAATAGGAAGAAGTCACTCCCCTCCCATCTCATAGCATGTTGTTAAATCTGCTGTTTTCTTGGGAGGATGTCAATTCTTGAGACCTAAGGAAATGGAAGAATAGCCTGTGGCATTCTCAACCCAGCTAGATCCTCTCACCCCACGGGTTGCCCCAGCAGCTCCTGCTGATACTAAATGGTATGCTTCTGACTTGAGCAGGGATTAGGCTAGTTGTCTTGTTGGAAGGAGGAGGGACGTAACAATGCTTGACAAAGGAATGAAGACCCTATCTAGCCATGAGGAGTGGAGGCATGTGTTGTATATTGAAGGAGGACAACACATCTCCCAGACTGGTCGTTACCCTGCCCTTTATTGCCTGTGTGCTCTTTAGTCTGCCTACTGTGCATGTGGGGATCATGGTACTCTCTGATGGCATCTCCTGGATTACCCAGTAAGGGCCAATGGTCAGTGTTTTAAAGTCTATCTTGGATGTATAAGGGACTCACCTGAAACCTGTAAATACGACGTCAGGAGAGAGCTGTCTCTCTCCTCCTGCCTTTCCTCTCTGCCTCCCCCAACTCTTTTACAGTCCAAGGCTGTTCTATTTGATCCTCAGATTTTCTAGTACTGAGATGACTGGCCATCTCACCTAAGTAAGTTCTAACCTATTTAAGTCACTCTGGTCTTACTTGAGGCTAATATGCTGCTATCCCCTGATATTTTTCTTTCAGTACCGTCATCCTCCCCATCTTCGAATCTGAAGTCTTTTATTACCAAAAGACATCTCAAAGGTCACCTTGTTCATTTTACCTGTGATGGGGTGTGAGATGACTTCTCAAGACACAGAGCTCATTGTTGTGACAGTCACATCACAATTCTTAGTTTAGTATCTTTCCTTTATGTGTCCCCAGCTTTATCTTCCTTCCCTTCATCTATCAACAACTGGTAGAAAAATAAGGATGGGAACTAAATTGTACTAGGGGTTTTGCATAAACGCGTGCCTCATTGATTATCATGAGTTGAATCGATCAGGGCTAGCCTTTCCGATGGTGCCTTGACATTGACAACAAGGGGAGCAGCAGACTGAGAGTGAGTGCAAATGGGACTAGAATTTGGAGCAAGGTCCAAAACTTGTGTTTCTTCTGCTGGGAACTTCCGCTTTGACCTGCTACTCTTGGACCTGATGTCATGTAGCCTTTGTGTAAGTGTTACGACTCAGGAGGGAAAGGTATCCTGACTTGTTGGGAAGTCAGGCTATACTTGAAGCTGGGGTGCAGTGGGGAATGGTCCCCCTGCAGGATGTAGCAATCTGCTCCTTCACACTGCTAGAGGGGAACCCCCTGCAGAGATGGAGCAGTCCCTGCATGCTTGGGCCACAGGTTGTTACTTCTGCTTGCTCCCAAGGGAGTTTCCCAGCAGAAGTATCCAATTCTTCTTCTGCTCAGCTCCCCTAAGGGAATGAATGTCATAGCGGAGATTCTGTTCTGCACAAGCCATTGAAGATCTTTCAAGAAATATTTGTTCGGGAAGAAGGAATCCAGGAGAGTGGCTGTTTCTGCCAGGGTGAAGGACAGCTGATAACTGAACAGGCTGAGGGGTTCATATAGGGCTTCTAAAGGGGCAGAGTTTTTGCCAGGGAAAAGATTTTCAGGGAGGGGATTAGTCAGGTTTCAATCCCCTTGAGCTTGGACAAGCTCAGATTGGCTAGATTTTGTGTTCAGGGATTGGTTGTTTATTTTTTGTGGGGGGGGGGCAAAGTTGGCTCTGGCTTCAGGGCAACAGTGTGTTTCTTTCACTGGCCTTTTTTCGCCTTTAGACTCTAGTTTTAGGGCTAAGGCATATTTCTTTCACTGACTCTGGTTCCAGGGCCTAAGTGTGTTTCTTTAGCTCTGGGCTCAGGGTCTGGGTGTGTTTCTTTGGTTCTGGTTTCAGGGCTAAAGTGTTTCTTTCAGTGGTCCTGGCTTCCAGGGCCCGGGGTATGATTCTTATACTGGTTCTGGTTTCAGGGTCAAAATGTTAAATTTCATGCCCAGGAATTGGTTGGTTTTCCCGCTCAAGGATTGGTTGGTTTTGTGTTCAGATGGTCAGGGGCAGATTTGACACTGGTTTCAGGACCAAGCTGAATTAATAAAAACTCCAAAACAGATATTGGGGTTCAACCTAAAGATTTGAAAAACAAAACAGCCAACCACTGGCTTTTACCTTGACCTCAGTCTGAAAATGACAATCCTACCACTTGCAATCTCTGAATAAGACTGTGCCTGAGAGTTGTATCCTCCTGTTTTATAATCCTCTCTAGTTCTGGGATTAAAGGCATACACCACTACTGCCTGGTTTCTATGGCAATCTAGTGTGTACCCTGGGATTAAAGGTGCATGCCATTGCGTCTACTGCGATTAAAGGTGTATGACATTGCTGCCCAGTCTGTAAGGCTGGCCAGGGTGGCTGTTTTACTTTCCCCAGCCCCAGGCAAGCTTTATTTATTAAAATACAATCGAAATGCCGCTGCACCAAACTGTTTCTTTCACTGGCCCTCTTTGGTCTTTTGGTTCTAGTTTCAGGGTAAAGACATCTTTCTTCACTGGTTCTGGTTTCAGGGCCAGGGTGGTTTCTTTGGCTAGCCCTTTTACCCTGCACTTTGGGCCAGGTCAGGAGGTGCTGCCTTTTGCTACTAACACCTTACAGACCTTTGAACCTAGGTCTGCCTCTGCCTTTTCATTTTCTACTGCCCACATTAGGCCTTGGACTGAGTCTCTCTACTTAGGAACTGTGTTATCATACTCCTGATTAAACCCGTGGTCTGCCTTTGCTAATGTAGACAGCAGAGTGTGCCCTTTCCCGGTGTCCTTCCCTTCCCGGTGTCCTCCTAGGGAGGACACTTTCTTATTCAGAGTGTGCCCTTTCCCGGTGTCCTTCCCAGTGTCCTCCACTTTCTTATTCAGTCATCTCGGGTCTCTCTCACGTTTATTCTTGGCTTTTGGACAGTTAAAGACTGTTTACCGACCGTGGGAGGAGTAATTTTAAAATGTAAAGTTCATAGTATCAGAGATGGAGCTCAAATTCTTTCAACTGGCCTTTCAGAATGCTTTATTAAAATGACCTCTTGACTCGGGAGCTTGTACGTGGCACATTTAATAGCCACTTGGCGTTCTTACTGAACTATGAATCCAGAGATTCACATTGGAATCAGTAGAGGAACATGGGAAAGGTGGGTAGGACAGAATATTGCAGCTACACACACACACACACACACACACACACACACACACACACACACACACACACATTTGCTCTCTGGTTTCTGATTAAACATGGCTGTTATGGAATGTTGTAGCAAAGCCTTCATTTTTTTTTTTTTATTATGCATTGACCCCGCAGATAAAGATCCTCTGGTTGAGTCATCTTAATTTGTCTTTGACTCTTATTAGAGAATTGGAATGTAGGGTTTAAAAGGGCCAGTTATTGCCGTAGATTCATTGTGCTCATGTCAGGTTTTGGACCTCTTCATGAGCTCTGGAGGTAGATACCCTTGCCTGTGATTTCCATGGCATTCTTACATAGCTCTACACTGTCTCTTATTTTTCTGAGTTCACCGTTGTGCTATCTTCAGCATGCCTCTTCACATGCAGTCTCTAGTACCTTGCTTGGGGTGCCTTTTAAGAGCATCTCATCTTCCTATCCTGGTGTATAGATCCTGGCTATGGCTAGGCTCCTTTCTTCAGGGCTGGTCTCTGTTTTGTGTACCGAGTCCTTCTGGTGTACTAAAGGAAGACAATGAGTACTTTGCGGCTCCTGCCCATACATCAGTGACATTCCAGGGTAGTGCTCTCCTGGCTTCTACTGAATTATTGACTCACTGTGAGCACTTATAGCATCTCTTTCTCCCAGACCAGCTGTGCTTGAATTGTGTATTTTGGGAAAGTAGTTATTAAGATGGAGAAAGGGTCAGAAGGATACTGGAGAAGAGTATAGTTTGGCCACATGAGCCTTCACTATTCAGCTTTCTGTTTTGTGGTGTTGGGGATCAAACCCAAAGCCTTACACATGCCAGGCAAGTGGGTTTGCCACTGAGCCAGGCCTACATCCCCTGCCCACAAGATTCCTCTGTAGAGGGTTGAAAGAGGCGGTTTGTGGGGCTCTGGGGACAGGAGGAAAGCAGCATCTCCTGTAGATGTGAACACTTTTCTAGAATTTCATCTGTTCTTCAGGACACTCAACAACTCTTATGAAGATACGTAGAGTCTCCAAGAGGCTAGAATCATCTAACTGGAAGAGTGGCTGTTTCCCAGTATAAAGGGGACTTCTCTGTGCACTGGTGGATATCCATTTCGGACTTGTGCTTTCAGGGGCATAGTTTCTCACTTTTCCCCCCAGCCCACCACTGGTCTCCTTCCCTGAACCTCCCATCTTTGCCCCACACCCTTTCCTAAACTCTACCTGGATTTGTCGTCTACCTCCTCCTGAAACTGGTGAAATTCTTGCTGCTGTGCATTCTGTGAGAGGACCCTCAGAGCACTCCTATTGCATCACTCCCCAGTCTCAGAGTCTGAAGCACAATTCAGCTGGTCCCGGGGAAGTTCAAGTGAACTACTGTCTTCTGCAGTATTCATTTAAAGGTGGTGACTACACCTAAGGGATAGTGGCTACCATGTTGCATAGTGATCCCCATAGCACGGTAGTGCATTCTTGTGAGTGGTCCTGTGGGGAGCTTTAGTTATTTTCTACTGTAGATGAACACTGGCATAGTATATCAGATGCGAAAGATAAGGTGAGGAAGTCTCCTAGGTGAAATGACAAATATTTTCTCTCTCTGATAGCATCTAGCCTAAATTATTGAGATAGAATGACTGGTAGAAGCGGGGTACAGTCTCCCTCTTTAATCTTCCCTCTTACATCTGCTCGGTAAATGGCAGGAATGAGGGGGAAATATGGATATTGCTTCCCCCTCTGGAACTCATTTATTTAGTAGAAAGAATTCTAGAATAAGGTGGATTCCCCCCTTCATTTTTCCTATCAGATTCTCTCCCCCCCATTATGTTGCAAGATTGATTTCTATCTTCAAAATGTGTTCATAGGAATGAGGGCTTTTTGGTGAAAGCATTACAAATCACCCACAAACCCCAGGCATCTTTGGGAGGAGCGAGGCTGTTTCTCTAAAACTCATTTTTCATGGAGAGCAGTAGCACCTGCCATCTTCCTGCATTTCCAATTCCGGAACGTCCTTGTCTGCACGGAGCTCGGGTGTGTGACTTCCAGAGGAGCTTGTGCCAGCTTTATAAAAGCCACACGGTGTGAGGAGAAGGTGCCCTGACAGCTTATGGGAGCACGGACGGCTGAGGAAGCCTGTCTGAATGGAAGCCTGGATTCCAATGCAATCTCTGTCTTGCAGTTGCAGGGTTCTGGCTTGTCTTCAGCCAGACCATATTTCAACGAGATTTTGCAGTTGTCAACTCACTGGCTCCTCCTGGAATGCTGTGGAAGAGAGAGAGAAGGAAGCCAAGGACTCAAACAGTTTTGTTAACCTTGGCTCAAAACAAATTACCAGTATACCTGGCACAAGAACACCATTCTTCTTCTTTTTTACCAAGATCCCAAGTCCTGGAGCAGAGTCTTTAGAACTCTCCTGAAAGTTGCTCGGGTTGTTTAGCAGCATGGAACTGGAATGGAATCAGAAAATTAATGTCAAGATATCTGGCTTTTTAATTATCCCTTGATGTACCTCTATATTAAATTCCTGCCATAATATTTGGCCTCCTGCAGGTAGTCAGCAAATGTCTGTAAAAGTGACGAGTAAGCTTTCTCCTAAACTCTGAGAAAACAGAGCTCTGCTTGGCATCAAAGCAGAGAGATTAGAGGGGGAACTGCAGCAGTGTGGCCCCGAGACTCTGAATGAGGCAACAGCAGCAGCAAACTACGATGCAGAACAATCCTAGGATTCTGTATCTCACATTCAGACCTCCTGTGCTTTGAATACACACACACACACACACGCACGCACGCACACACACGCACGCACGCACGCAAGCACGCATGCACACACTGCACACACACGCTTTTTCATTATCTGTTTAGATACTGGAAACCCCTATGAGGAAAGAACAATTACACTCCATTACACATTTATTTCCCATGACTCCCACTGTGGCTTTGGGATGCTTGGCCCAGGCACAAGGCTTAAAGCATTTAGTGGAATGGTTGTTGAGATTTGATTTTTGCCTCCATGCCTGATGCCTTTCAATTCTTTGACCTTTTCATTGGGCTCATTATTTTCTGACTTGGGATCGATGAATTCTAGACAACCATGCAGCTCAGACTAGATTCATTGCTTGGTGTGTCTTACTTCTCATTTGTTTCTTCACACATGAGTCATGGTGTTCTTTCTCTGGGGATCTGAATCCTCTCTCTGCAGCCCCTCGCCCTTTATCCTCTGAGCCTGTCGCCTGTACAGTGCATTGCTTTCTTGTTTGGTTTTTTTGTCTTTCACCTGAAAACTCTTACTCACTGCGGTCCAGTGGGGATGAAAACATTTGCATGTTGGAAACACCAAGCCTTATCAAAATACTGAGGCAGTTTTGAACACAAACCACATTGGATTTTGTGCCCATCAATGTATTGATGAGGGAACAGGGTGTGGAGAGATTTTGTGAACTGTGTCTTTTCAGAAAGTTGGTGATTGAGTTGAGCATAGAACCCCAGTCTCTTGACTTCTGTTTTTTTTTTTAAGTTGTTTTTACTTTGCAAATAAAAATGCGTGTGTCCATCAGGTGTAACATGGAGTCTCAGGGCTAATTGAAGTTGGTTTCTTTTTAAATGTCATCTATGTCTTCATTTTCTCCTCACTAGAACATAATAATTAATAGAAGCAACTTACTAAAAGAAGGATTCATAACTGGGAAGGCATGGCAGCCATCACACATTGGGAGTGTGAGCTCATCCATCTCCTTGGCTGGCTGAACAGATAGACAGACAGACAGACACACACACACACACACACACACACAGAGGCACACAGACAGAGACACAAGAGATTGTTTGGGTTGAAAATGGGGCCATACTATACCCCCTAAGACTTAATATCCCTCCTCACTCCTGACGTGTACCTGCTTCCCCTGCTAGGCCTCATGTTTAGTCACATCTCAATGGCAGAGAGAGAGAGAGAGAGAGAGAGAGAGAGAGAGAGAGAGAGAGAGAGAGAGATCAAGCCTCACCTCTCAAAGATTCAATAACTTCCCAAAATAGCCTCAAAAGCGGAGGACCATGCCTTCAGACACTCAGGCCTTTAGAGAACATTGTACTCTCCAAGTGCAAGGACACACTTACCTCCGAGAGACAAGAATCTTGCAGTTGCACTTTCAGTGTTTTCTCAGAATCTATTTTCTGTTTCTGGCTTTAGTCACAGGCTGATCTCTTGAATGCGTTCTTCTCATCCAACTAAAATGAGGTGTTCTTTGACCAGTATCTCTTAATTCCTTCCTCTCTTGCTGTGGCTTCATGACATCTCATTATTTAACATATAAAAACCTCTAATGTTACCAACCCAGTACAGGGCTGACAGAAAGGTCTTTTTTAGTGCAATGGGCATGCTCCATTCTCTTTCCCTTGCCCTCCTTCATCCTGGGGTGAAGGGGAGGAATCTCAGAAGCAATTTTTTTCACTGCCTAATACTTCTGCTGTTTCGAGAGTCAAGGCCATGGGCCATTAGCAAAAACATTACAGCTAGTTCCTACAAAGAACTATGATGTGATCCCTATGGTAACATGACCAGAGTGGAAATGGCAGTTGCACTGCATCAGAGAGCTGATTGTTAGCTGTGGAAGACCACAGACCACAGACATAAGGAGCTCCTTGGGACCCATGATCTCAGAATGGTGATGCTGGATGCCGGCCAATGTTTGTAAATGAATGAGCTTGAACAAACTTGATTTGTTAAGCTGTGTAGACCAGAGTCAGAAGTAGAGGAATTCAGATTTCATATCAGGGAGCTGGACATTTTATCTGGTTCTGGTAAATGATTGAGCTCCATATTGTCGTTGTTGTTCTTTTAAATAAATTCTCCCATACAATACATCCTGACCACAGTTTCTCCTCCCCCCTACTCCTTCTAGTGTTCCCTCCTGGATCCACTCGCCCCTCCATCTCTGTTCATAAAAGAGCAGACCTCCAAGAGACAATAACCACCAAACACAGCAAAACAAAATACAATAGGAAAAGACTCTCAAGAGCAGGTAAAAGAGTAAAAGATGTACCTGCTCCCACAGTTACAAGACTTACAAACACACCAACACATATGCAGAGGACCTGGTGTGGACAGACCTCTGCAGGTGTGTCCTGCAGGTGTGGACAGACCTCTGCAGGTGTGCCCTCCAGGTGTGGACAGACCTCTGCAGGTGTGTCCTCCAGGTGTGGACAGACCTCTGCAGG
>NC_022012.1:47263550-47270447 GCF_000317375.1 Microtus ochrogaster | reverse complement strand
CAGGTGTGGACAGACCTCTGCAGGTGTGTCCTCCAGGTGTGGACAGACCTCTGCAGGCCCTGTCCTTGCTGCTTTAGCCTCAGTCTCTGTGAGCAGATGTGCACCCTGCTTAGTTGAGTCAGTGAACCATGTTCTCCTGTTGTCCTCCATTCCCTCTGACTTGTTCAGTTTTTTCTGCCCCTTCTTGCACAGGAATCCCTGAGCTCTGAGGAGGGGGACCTGATGGAGACCTCTAATTTAGATTGTCCCTCTGTATAATGCCTGACAGCAGGTCTCAGCATCTGCTCCCATCTGCTGCTGGGTGAAAGCCTCTCTGATGACAACTGGACAAGGCACTGATCTATGAGTTTAACAGAATATCCTTAGGAATCATTTTATTTTTTGTCAGTTGTGTTTGGTTCTACCCGAGGTCTCTGGGTTATCCAGTCTCTGGTTCTTGGTCATCCAAACAGTGTTGGGCATGGACTCCCTTTTGAGGAGTGGGGCTCAAGTTAAATCAGATATTGGTTGGTCAGTCCCACAGGTTCTGCACCACCATTGCCCCAGTACATCTTACAGACAGGACAGATTGTAGGTCAAAGGTTTTGTGATTGGGTTGGTGGCCCAGTTGGTTCTCTTTCAGTAACCTACAGAGTACCTTCTCATACCAAAGAGACTAGAACTTAGGGAAGAAGGCTCCATGCAGACACCAGCTTGATCTCTCCATGTTAAATCAGCTGTGTGGATGTTGCCTCCAGCAATGGGCCCTGCTATCAGCTTGCAGGGAACAACTCTCTGCCCTAGCATCGGCTTGTGTTGTTTAGGGATCTCCACAGTACCCCCTTGGGCAACAACTCAACTGAATGCAACCCAGTCCTACCACTGGGAGCCTTACCTGGCTATGAGGCATGGTCAGTCCAGACTCCATTTCTTCCATTGGTAGGCGTTCTCACTAGGGTCACCATTATAGATTCCAGCAAATTTCCATTGCACTAAATTTCCTGCTGCCAAGTACCCCTCCCCTGAATTCCAGCTGTCTCTCCACACACTCTCTCCATCTATCCCATCTCCCCCAGATCTGGCCCCTCCTGTTCCAGGCTCCACTTGCCCCCAGCCCACTCACAAAATCTGTTTCATTTTCCCTTCACCTTGAGATCTATGTATCCCCCCATAGCTCTCCTATTTATCTAGCCTCTCTGGGTCTAAGGATTATAGCTTGGTTATCATTTGCTTAATGGCAAATATATACTTGTAAATGAATACATACCTTATCTGTCTTTCTGGGTCTGGGTTACCTCATTCAGGGTGATTTTTTTCTAACTCCATCCATTTTCCTGCAAATTTCATGATGCCATTATTTTTTTAACATCTGAGTAATACTCCAATATATTACTCCACATTTTCTTTATTCATTCTTTGGTTGAGTGATATCTTGGTTGTTTTCTGTTTCTAGCTATTATGTGTAAACTATAATGAACAGTTGAACAAGTGTCCTTGTGGTAGGATGGGAGTGTCCTTTGGGTATACACCCAAGAGTGGTATAGACGTGCCTTGAGGTACATCCATTCCTAATTTTCTGAGAAACCACCATATTGATTTCCATAGTGGCTGTATAAGTGTAGCAGCAGTGGAGGAATGATCCCCTTACCCTCATCATCTCCAGGATGAACTGTCACTGTGTTATTGATTTTAGCCATTCTGAAACATGTAAGACGGAATTTCAAAGTAGTTTTGATTTTCATTTCCCTGATGGCTAAGGATGTTGAACATTTCTTTAAAAGTCTCTCAGCCATTTGAGTTTCCTCTATCGAGAATTTTGTTTAGATCTGTATCCCATTTTAATTGGATTATTTGGTTTGTTGTTATCTAATTTCTTGACTTATTTATATCGGATATTAGTCTTCTATTGGATGTGAAGTTGGTAAAAGTCTTTCTTCATTCTGTAGGCTGCCATTTTGTCCTATTGACAATGTCCTTTGTCTTACAGAGCTTTTTAGTTTCATGAAGGTCCCATTCAACTGATCTTAGTGTCTGTGTTGCTGATGTCCTGTTCAGAAAGTTGTCTCCTGTGCCAATACATTCACACTATTCCCTGCTCTCTCCTATCAGATTCAGTTGTCTAGTTTTGCATTGTGGTTTTGCTCTACTTGGGCTTTACTTTTGTCCAGGGTGATAGATATGGATATCTTTACATTCTTCTACATGTTGCCATCCAGTCTGTCCAGCACCACTTGTTGAAGATACAGTCCTTTTTCTGGTGTGTATTTCTGGCTTCTTTATCAAACATCAGGTACCCATAGGTTTGTGGATTTATGCCTGGGTCTTTAATTTAATTCTATCAATCAGCGTATCTGTTTTAATGCTAGTTCCATGCAATTTTTTATTACAACTCTCTAGTACAACTTAAAATCAGAGATGGTGGCATTCACCTCCAGCAGGCTTCTATTGGTCAGGATTGTTTTAGCTGTCCTGAATGTTTTGTTATTCCATACAAAGTTGAGAATTGTCCTTCCAAGCCCTAAAAAAACTGTGTTGGAATTTCATTGGGGATTGTATTAAATCTGTAGATTGCTTTTGGTAAAATGGCCATTTTTACTATGTTAATCTTATGGAACCATGAACATGGGAGATCTTTCCTTCTTCTGATATCTTCTTCAATTTCCTTCTTCAAAGATTTGAAGTTTTTGTTACACAAGTCTTTCACTTGGTTAGAGTTTTACCCAAGATATTTTGTATTATTTGAGGCTGTTGTAAAAAGTGTTGTGATGTGGGAGTCCCCTCTGTGTGTTGTGATTACCATTAATTAATAAATAAACTGCTTTGGATAAATAGCAAGGCAGAATTTAGGTAGGCAGGGAAAACTAGGCTGAATGCTAGGGTTGAGTCAGAGAGAAGCCGTGGATCCTCTGCCAGAGTCAGACATGCCAAAACTTTTCCAGTAAGCTATGTGGCGATATACAAATTAATGGAGATGAGTTAAATTAAGATGTAAGAGTTAGCCAATAAAAAATTAGAGCTAATGGGCCAAGCAGTGATTTAATTAATACAGTTTCTGTGTGATTGTTTCGGGTCTAAGCTAGCTGGGCAGCCAGGAACCAACAAGCAAACCTTCTCCAACGGTGTTGTTTCTGGGAGGCAGAGACAGATGATCCCTGTGAGTTCGAGGCCAGCCTGGTCTATAAGAGCTAGTTCCAGGACAGGCTCCAAAGCTACAGAGAAACCCTGTTTGTTTGTCATTTGTAAATAGGAGGGCTACTGATTTTTTTTGAGTTAATCTTGTATCCAGCCAGTTTGTGGAAGTGTTTATCAGCTGGAGGAGTTTCTGGTAGAATTTTTGGGGTCACTTATGTGTCATATTATCTGTGAATAACAATATGTTGACTCTTCCTTTCTAATTTATATCCCCTTGATCTCCTCTGGTTGTTTTTGATCTAGCTAGAACTTCAAGTACTATATTGAATAGATATGGAGAAAATGGACAGTCTTGTCTAATTCCTGATTTTACGGAATCACTTTGATTTAATTTAATTTGATGTTGGCTATAGGCTCATTGTAAATTACCTTTATCATGTTTAGGTCTGTCCTTTATATTTCTAGTCTCTCCAGATTTTTTTTTTCTGTGAAGCCACTGAGCCTCAGATGTTATCATTATATTTAAGTACAATTAGAGGCACTGTTGGATGCTGGGAAACCACATTTCCCTATCATCAGAGACTTGAAGTTGGCTGTGCATTGGACGAGGATCCTTCTGTTCTCTTAGGTATGCTTCACCCCATTCTCCAGCTGCAGATGGAAGGGAAAACCACTCAGCAGTAGCCGATCACCTACAGAACCACCTCCCCTCAATGCCCCCCTTGTTCTACACCAGCGTCTTAACTTCATGCGGAACTGACATCTTCAGCATCTTTTGTTCTTGGCCCATCTCTTAGCTAATTTTAGGATGTATGAAACACTTGACAATACCAAGCCAAGCCAAAAAAAAATAAATCAAAATATATTACAAAGTTTTACAAAATTCTACAGGAGGCCTAGCTTCTCAAAAAGTTGTTCATAGTGATACATAACTACTCCAGTCATAAGCGAAGGCTGACTCCTCCCCACAAGATCTGGTAGACTTGAGTTAGCTAGAAATCGAAGATGAGAACACAGGAGCTGGTAAGATGGCTCAGGGGGTGAAGATGCTTGCCTTCAAGACTGGCAGCCAGAGTTCTATCCCTGGGACCCACACGGGAGTGAAGAATGACAACACGGGTACTGTCTTAGTCACTCTTCATGTGGCTATGACAAAATGTCTCACAGAAGTGACTTGAGGATGAAAAGGTTCATTTTGGCTCACAATTCAAGGCTGCTGTAGCTCATGGTGGGGTCTTGGTGGCAGGAGCTTGAGGCAGATGCTCACATGACACCCACAGTCAGGAAACAGATTCGTGAATGCTAATTCCCACCTTGCCTCCTCTCTTTGACTCAGTCCAGGAAGCCCTAGCACATGGTGTGGTGTAGTCCAGGCTTAGGGTGGGTCTTCCTATCTCAGCAGCTCACAGACATGTCCCGGGGTTTGCAGCGTGATGATTTTAAATCCTGCCAAGCTGATATAACAAACGGTCACAGGTCATATCTGAGCTATAAGAACTCCTGAGTTGGTAGCTGGATAGCAAGTGATCTGCTGTAGAAAATTCCTCATGTCAACAACAGAGGGAAAGATGGGAGAGCTCACAGGAATATCGCATGTCTTCTAGCCCCCCTGTCACTTTGGCGATGAAGCAGGATGAGAAGGGGCAAAGGCATCGCACAAGATTCCGTGGCTGTGATGAAGGATAGGACCAGAGCCTGCCCGTCTCTCCCTTCCACTCAAGCCATGCTTGGCCCTCTTCTCATATCCACAGTCAGGAAGCAGACTCGTGAATGCTGATTCCCACCTTGCTTTCTCACTTTCTGTAGGACTGGATTTGTAGATAGATATTGTTTACATTTGACTTTGTCATGGGATATTTTATTTTATCCATCTATGGTGATGAAAGTTTTGCTGGGTTGATGTGGGATTCCCCTCTGTATGCTGTGATTACCATTAATGAATAAAGAAACTGCTTTGGACCTATAGCAGGGCAGAACTTAGCTTGGTGGGAAAAACTAAACTGAATGCTGGGAGGAAGAAGGCAGAGTCAGTGAGAAGCCATGTAGCCCTGTTTGAGACAGACGCTAGAACTTTACCTGGTAAACCACTGCCACGTGGTGATACACAGATTAATGGAGATGGGTTAAATTAATATGTAGGAGGTAGCCAATAAGAAGCTAGAGCTAATAGGCCAAGCAGTGATTTAATTAATACAGTTTCTGTGTGGTTATTTTGGGTCTGAGCTGCCAAGCGGCTGGGAAACAAACAAGCAGCCTCAATATAACACTGGGTATAGTAGTCTTGGCTGGCATCTGTGGTCTTTTAGCTGCAGATGCTGTTCTGTTGCAGCATAAGGATGAGCCTGAGGGATGGGCTCTGCTATGGGAACAGAGAGCAGAGTGAGCCCCATATTGTAGAGTGTGATCTGAAGCCAATTTACTACTCACCGCCACAAGTTCAATGTCTATTTCTTCTGGGAACTGTCACTCCCAACTCTCTGTTTCCTGCAGACCCACTTTTAACCAACGCTAACCATTCTACCCTGAACTGATTGGTCCGAGCTTGGAATCCTGACCACCTGATTCACAAAACTCCCCCCTCTTTACTCTGTGGTTTAACTGGGATCAGAGAAGACAAGTCAGTCCGAGGAGATGGACAACTCTGGGATTGCACTCTTCTTCCCTCCATGTGCATTCACACCGGGGCAGAAGGATGAAGCAGACGTGGGAAAATGAGTGGAACTGGAGGGGACTCGTGTCACTGCCTCGAGTGACTACTAAGTCCTGGCATGGATTACAGGAGACAGGTTTCTCAATATACTTTCCTCCCCGTAAACTATTCCAGGCTGAGACTTTGCTGCCCATAACCAAAACAGCCTTGGCTAGCTCACTTTGTAATTAGCCCTGGTAACGATGGCCGGTTCGTTGGGTGGGTGTGTGTCACAGTGCTGATAAAGCCTCAGGTTGCCCTGCAGTGAAAGCTCCCTGCTCCCCTTGGCTTATGGTATTTACTTTCTCCACTCAGTTTTTAATAAACACTCATTTTGGATTTTCTTTTCTGAAGAACTTCATCTCTGGGCTGATCCCTTTAAAATGTGTGGAGGATCTGGTAGCAGCTAGGATGCTTCAGGACCAGACTCCAAACCTTTAAGCCATAGACTCAAGGAGTCCTCATGAGTCTCTGAACAGATAAAGATGTCAGAGCTTCCTGCCCCAGTTTTGTCTCTTGCTCTTCCCGCCTTCAGTCTGCTTCCCTTCCAGTGTTCTCAGACTGACCTTTGGCTGTGGCTCTCAACCAGCATCATCTCCACCGTGACTGTAATTTACTGGCAATATCTCCCATGTATTGGATGCGTTCCCAGTTCTCCATTTCTGAGCCTGGGGTCAACTGAGGCCTTGTTTGAGTAAGGCCTCAGCCTTATGCACCTTCGTTAATAAGAGCAAGTATCTAAAAGCACCAAAAACTATTGAAAATCATGTGATTAGAACAGTTCCAGTTCGTCATGAATTACTCCTTCCCTAGTGAGGACCTCGCTGTATACCCCAGGCTGTCCTTTAGTTCACAAACCTCCCTCCTCAGTCCCCAGAGAGCTGGGATTGTGAGCATGCACCACCACACCTGGCTTAATTCCTGCTTTTTTTTTTGATTTTTTTTTTATTGAGAAAAAAAAATTTCCGCCTCCTCCCAGCCTCCCACTCCTCCCACCCTCCTCCACTCTTCTCCCCCTCCCTCTCGAGTCTGAAGAGCAGTCAGGGTTCCCTGCCCTGTGGAAAGTCCAAAGTCCTCCCCCCTCCATCCTGGTCTAG
>NC_022012.1:47253892-47256900 GCF_000317375.1 Microtus ochrogaster | reverse complement strand
TGGGGAGGGGTGCTGGGGGGCTGGGTCGTGCAAAAGAAAGACAGCCCTGCAGAAGGAGCTGGGGGGGGGGTTGTGCTCTCTTCCGGGACAATCCGCCCCTGGATAGCACACACTCACCCGTCCAGATGGGATTCCTCATCAACTAAACAGGGCCACGCGGTAGCCCAATCTTAATTCCTGCTTTTAACATAGGTCAATAGCATCATTTTTTTTCCTACAAAAGTGGCCCCTGTTCAGATGAGCACAGCTTGCTATTAAATTATCCTAGAGAAACGTACAGCAAAGAAAGACAGATACCCCATCAGTGTTCTAGGAACACAAAACACTCAAGTCATGCCATCCAAATAATACCTCCTTACCTTAATATGTTCTTCCCTTTAGATATAGTCACAGTAATTTGAAAGTATCAGAAAGAACAGACCGAATTTGTTAACACAAGCGTACAAATGGCATCCTGCCAATCATTTCTTGCACGCACCTAGGACATCACTTTGAGCAGCAAACCATTCCTAACACAATTAAGGTCTTTTAGCCAGTGCAGGTCCTACTTGACGTTAAAAGCATGAGTGCTGGAATAAACACCGAATGGCTATTCTTCAAAGCTAAGCACTTGGGGATCTCATCTAAACGGTGCTTGGCTTCTTACCCCTGAAAGCTACTGCTGGGGGGGGAAGAGTCCCTCAGCGAGACTGCTGCAGGCCTCTGTGAAGACCCGACTCCTGTTGGCTTGAAATGCTCAGCCAGCATGAGTGGAACAGGTAGAGATGGAAATTACAATGCTGCTTATTGAGCTGCACTCCTTATAGCTACAGTGTGACAGTACTTTGAGTAAGGACTGTCACCCCACACCGGGCGTATGCATGGTCTTCTTCATGTGGGCCCAAGGTTGCAGAGGCTCGCTTAAGGTTCTAGCATAGCGTAAACGCTTTCTTTTGGACTGTTTATGTCCTTACACACTCATTTAGAAGGGTGCTGGTTATCACATTTCAATACAGGTTGCTGTTGTTTGCCAGAGGCCAGAGCAGGAGCAGCATGGCAGAGTCGGGGTGGGAGGAACAGAAGGACGAAGGACTCACTTAGTTTTGAGACATGAGCGTTCTGCACTCAGCACACGCGTGCGGCTGGGCAACCGGCAGGAGGCCTCTGGGCTCTGCCTGCTTCTGCCCTCAGATGCTGAGGTCACAGGTGCAAGCCAACACAAGGATGTGGGGAAATCTCATCTAGCACAATCACACTGTTTGAATTGTTTCTAAGTATTTAACTCAAGAATCTGAGCCCAGATCCTTCAGTCCACAGCAAGCACGTTACCCACTGAGCCATTTCTCCAGCTCTGTGGTTGCTTTTAGCATTTGAATTATGAACAAACTTTGATACTAGGTAAGATCTCTGATTCTTGTAAAGCTGGCAAATCCTCCCCAGGTTCTCACAATGACTTCTCATTTTCTTACGATAGTGGCAATGTGACACTAATATCTACCTATTGATGCTCATTGTTCTGTGCTTTCTATAGAATATCCCTAAGAGCCCCACTTGAAATGTTTTCTGTGTGTCTTGTAGTTATTCTTTAGTAGGTTATTGAAATTGCTGTCTTGTTTAAACACTTGTATTAAATATTTAAATTTCTTCAAAAGATCATTCTCCATCTATTGAGGTGATAAAATGATGTTTCTTTTTTAACATATTATTAATCTGGCAAGTTACATTATTGGGTGTTAAATCAACCTGTGTTCCTGGAATGGACACAGACTGTCTGTGATGCCATTAACACACATGGCTGGATTCAGCTTGCAGCATCTTTTAGATGTCTAGGAAATGGATTAGCCCAGCTTTTTCTTTTACTTTCTTTTTTTCATTTTTTTTTTTCCTAGACAGGGTTTCTCTGTGAAGCCCTAGTGTCCTGGAACCTGTTCTGTAGACCAGGTTGGCCTCAAACTCAGAGTTCTGCCTGCCTCTGCCTCCTAAGTACTGGGACTAAAGGTGAGCACCACCACTACTTTATACTTTTCATAACTTTTTTTTGTCTTTTTTGTTTTGTTTTGTTTTCCGAGACAAGATTTCTCTGTAGCTTTGGTGCCTGTCCTGGAACTAGCTCTTGCAGACCAGGCTGGCCTCGAACTCACAGAGGCCTGCCTCTGCCTCCTGAGAGCTGGGATTAAAGGCATGTGCCACCACTGCCAGCTTACTTTTTATAACTTTTGATACCAAGATAACATTTTTTATATATAAGCTGAGACTGTTTCTTGTTTGTATTTCCTAGAAGTTCTAATTACTATTTTTTCATTATTTGTGGAATGGTTTTTCATTTAATTTCTTCCTTTCTTCCTTATATTCTTTTTAGATAGGGTGTCTATCTAAACCCTGCTGTCCTGGCACCACTATGTCAACAAGCTGGCCTTGAACTCACAGACTGTCTCCTTCCTCTGTCTCTGCCTCTGCTTGGATTAAAGACTTGTGCCACTGGCCTTTGATTCCATTCTAAATTGATGTAATAATTATATATGTCTACATAATTTATACCTTGATGTTTTGATGTCTTTGCACATCATGAAGTATTTCTATTGAGGTGATTAACGCCCATCTCCTCACACATCATCTGAGAAGATCTTTACTAAGTAATTATTTTAAAATGATTGTAGAGCTATTTGGGCTCTCTGTTTCTCTGTGAGTCACATGTGGTGAATTGCTTTTCTCCAGAGGCATTTGTCAGTGGCATCCATTTTAAGCTATCTTTCCCATTTCACACTCGTCTATCACAGGCTATCCATTTGTGATATAGCTGTGTGTCTTTTTTTACTTGATTAGACTAAGCCAAAAGCTTAGTGTTTTACTAAGAGTCTCAAGGATATCTTTTGGTATCCACGGGTATTACTATTGGCTCTTGCGTCTTTGATCTCTGTATTGTTGATTCCTGTTCTTGCATCTATTCTTTCTAATTTTTTTGTAAAGATATTGATATTTATCAGAATTAGTTAAGATGCTCAGTTATTAGTTCCTGTGTAGTGGTATAT
>NC_022012.1:47248364-47253791 GCF_000317375.1 Microtus ochrogaster | reverse complement strand
GTGTGTGTGTGTGTGTGTGAATGAGTGTATCATGACCTGTGTGTGAGACACCTTTTGTTGGAGGGAGGGGCTGTTTGTTCATCCTGGTCACCTGGCTAACTTAGCCCTGAAATAACCACACAAAAATTGTATTCATTAAATAAAACTAGAGCCCATTAGCTTTAGTTTCTTATTGGCTAATTCTTACATTTTAATTTAACTCATTTCTATTAATCTGTGTATCACTACATGTCAGTAGCTTACCAGGTAAGATTCCCAGTGTCAACAGTCTCTGGTGGATCCATGGTGTCTCTTCTACTTTGTTTTCTTTCTCCCAGCATTCAGTTATGTCTTCCCTGCCTACCTAAGTTTTGCCCTGTCAACAGGCCCAAAGCAGTTTCTTTATTAACCAATGAAAGCAACAGAAAGACAGAAGGACCTCCTACACCATTTTCCCTTTTCTGTTTAAGCAAAAAGAAAGGCTTTAACTTTAACATAGTAAAATTACAAAATAGTTATCAAGCAAGAATTACAGTTACAATATTTATATCTGATTTATTTTTTATCATAACTAAAGAAAACTATAACTATAAATTCTTCAACTCTATAAAAGACTCCAGAAAAAATAATATGTATGTAAACTATGTAAACTGGAAGTGAATTGTAAGCAACTTCCAAAACTCTGGAATTGACAGAGACATCTCGCTGCCTGGACAGTTACCCAAAGTTCTTTTGTACCGTTGGGGCATCCATCTTCAGCCTACAGGCCCATAGTATTCAGCAGACTTTTCCTTGAAGTAGGAAATTTCAAAGACAGTACAGCCTATATTGGGAGTTTTTCGTCACTTTATTTGTGTCCTGCAGAATATCTAGCAGACTCTTTCATGAAGCAGGAACCCTAAAGGATCTTTTCACCTTTAGGCAAGTTCATCAGTCATTACTCAGTGGGTTCTGCATGTCCAGTTTATGCAACAGTCCAGGCAAGATCACTTTCTTGCCCAAATGTCTAAACAACTCCATCAGGAGCCTCTTTGATGCCCATATTCCTCTTGAAGTAGATTGATGCTGCCAGGAGCAGATGTATCTCATTGTCATGAAAAGGCCCAAGTTCTTAAACATTTTAGATGCCATATTCTGAAGGTCTCTGAAAGATTTGAAGAATCCCTATCCATTTGAAACACTTCTCTGTACATCTAGAAAATCTAACTAACATGACTACAAATTTGACTATTATAGGTGATTATCTATTAACCTATATTTCTTAATTATACACTACATTTTCAAATGAACTACACAATCACAATACCTTAATCAAGAGCAGAAATATACAATATAACAAAATTGACCTTAAATTTGTACCAATAAACCAAAATCTATACGAATGCAAATTATTCATATCTATATCATATCCCCCTTTAAATATAAAAGAACATTTATAAGCAATATTTGGAATATGGGCGTAGTTCTGTCCATACTGCTTCCTGCTGTTTGAGGGCACTGTTAATTAGGTCTTTCATGGTGTATTCTGTGTGGTAGGTTTATCTCAGTCAGAAGTTGGGCAAAGTTATTTTCTTTGTGGGGGTGTTTACAGCAACCTTTCAGGGGGTCTTGTTCCATGATACCACACTAGTCTGGAAGCAATCCATAGGTTCTCATCCTCTGTGGAAAGAAGAAAAGAACTTTTCCAAAGCAACATATCCTTAGAACCAAATTTGAAAGTCATGATCACTTTATAATATAATGCTGGTTTAGCTTAGCAGCCCATACAATGAAATGCTTCTCTGTACTTAGCTCATTCATAGTCAAAAAATTGAAAGATAACACAACAATATACATAATCCAGACTCTTTGTGAATTTTCCATTTTTACATGGCTTATTTTTCTTTACTCCTTTTAATCTATGACTGTACTTTGTCTCTTTAAAGATTTTACCTGTTTTAAGCATTAACTTTATTTTATAACTCTATACTTTTTTCCTTCTCTCTCCCAAGCCTATGTACATTTATCCAATACTGTGACCCATTTAGAGTCCTTTTTTTATCTGAATTTGTCTTTATTGTGTATCTGTAATTATTTTCTGATCAGAAGCATTTCTTAAAATGCTAAGCAGCTTGGTCTCAGTGGCCCTGGGTGCTGGCTCCGCCTCTCTCAGGCTTTAAATATGGTGGAGGTAGTTCACCTCAGCTCTGGGACTGCCAGGTGGGAGCCATCCTCACCACCTAAGCTCTGGGTAGCACGATGCAACATATAACCCCCTTTTTTTCTGAGTAAAAGCTAAACCTGCCATGTAGTGCACTGCACGGCCTGGAAATATCTCTGTGTATGATGGCGGGAATCTGCCATGCTCTCCTGCTTGTGCACACCTAGTAGACTTGATCCTACTGCCTGCGCCAAGCCATGGACATGGTCTCAGCTACTTTTCTCCCAACCCCGAGTGGGCACACAAACACCTGGGCCCACAAATGCCATTGAATGCTCCATAGTCAGAGTTTGCACTGGCGGCATGGCTCAGAAAGCTGCGTTTTAAACCTGCTGCTGAGTCAGGAAAACCTCTCTTAAAAGAGCTGTGGCACACCACCAGCAAACAGCAAGAAGCTGTGTTAAACTATGTATTTTTATTTTTTTGTTTACAATTCTTTTTCAAGCCCTCTCAGGTTTAACATGGATTTAGTTGACCACGTGGGTGCCAGATGTGGATGGAAGCTTAAAAGAAATCCCACAGTAGCTCAGAATTGAGAAATAGATGGTTATTTATTTAGGGATAGACTCACATATTAGAATCCTCTGTTTGAACAGAGATCAGAAAATGAATCCCACAACTGGAACAGAGAGGCCAGAAAAGAGACCAGATGCATGCTCTATATGAGCATATATAGTATAAGAGGCCACGCCCTAATGGGCAGGTAACCACTAGCTGTAAGACTTCCTACAGTAACCTTTGAGTGTCAATCTTTTTTTTTTTCACCAAGTTGGGGACCAAGCTCATTGTTGTTTTGCTGCTGAACTGCCCGGTAGCTTCCCAGTTTTCCTGTCTCCACCTCCCATGTCCCTGCAGGGGAGCAAGGATTACAGACAAGTACACTAAAGTATAAATCCAGGTTTTATGTGGGTTCTGGGGGGTCAGAACCTGGATGCTCAAGCTTGAGTGTGCAGAGTTTACCCTCAGAAGCATCTTTCAGAAATAGTTTTTGAAGAACTTGAGGTTCTATGATATTCCAGTGAGATACCTCAAATGTCGCCAGGACATGGATTTATTAAACGCTAGAATATCTTCTCTGAAAAATTGCACCATTTTTTATTTTTTCTAAGTATTAAACTTTAACTTTTTGTCCTTTATCTTCTCTGCTCAATATATAGAATATTAGATTTTCGCAAATGATTACTTTGACATTATCAAGTTTCATGATGTGTAGCCCTTAAATGTATTTTAATTTAATTTAAGTGTATTTTAATTTTCATAACTGTTTCATCTTTGACTCATGCATTATTAAGAAATGTTTTCCAATATCATAATTTTCTTTTCATCCATGTCTAATTAGGTTAAAACATCAACTTTATATCTTAAGTCTAGTTTGTGTCTGTATCTCAGTTACAAAGACTTAAATTTTAAATTGTGTGTATGTGTGGTGGTGTATGCTTGTGTACATGCTTGTGTGTGTGCACATGCATGGAGGACAGAAGTCAATGTCGCGTCTTTCTCTGTCACACTCTATCTTTTCTGGGTGGAGGGCAGGTTTTCTCACTGAACCTGGAACTCACCGATGGATTAGGTCAGTGAGCTTCAGTGATCCACCTCTCTCCACCTTCCATTGCTGGTATCATAGATAAAGACTGCTATACCTCAGTGGGGACTGGGGATTTGAACTCGGATCTTTATGCTTGTACAGAAAACACATTACCCACTGACCATTTCCCAAGTCTTTAAGTTCTATTTTTATAAATACCCAAAAGTTTCATTTGCTTCTTTATAAATTGTTAATTTCCAGTAGCCTCACTCTTGTTAACCTTTAATCTCATTGTTTTATTCCCTTAAATATTTTATTTTGTTATCATAATTCTGAATCAGATAATTCCAGTATCTAATGCCCAGGGGGACAATGTTAAAGCAATTTTATTGTTTTTTTCCTTTTTCTACCCTTGTTTGTGACACTATTTGTTTAATAATTTTTATTTTGATCTTATTACTTATATATTATAGTATGTGATAAACCTTAGGGGAGAGTTTTGGATGCTTCCACCCAGAGAGAAACAACATGTGTTTGCTCCATATACCGCAGAGCATAAGCAGTGATGTCACACTTTGGGTTGCTTTCTCAGTATGCTTTCTTTTTTTCAGATTATATAAAATCAGGTTTTAATAAGTGTATATATATGTATATATTTTACATACATTAACTTTGTTTGTAACTAATTTGTAACTATCATCCAGGTATAAAAGTAAAGAATAAATACATTTTATACAATTATAAGCATTTTATGATTTATAGTATCTGTGATATTTGAAACACAATGTAGGTTACAGATTTGCTTAAAACCAAATGTAGCTCTTATACAAATGCAGTACAATATGATGTTGCAATTAGAATATATGAAAAGCAGTTATGAGTTTTTTATGAATATATAATCAAAAATTACAGTATATTAGCAATATCCATTTACAATTTGTAATAAACTAGAAATGATTTGATACAGAATTACATGTATATCTAAGAATGTTCATTTTAGACAAATTGTGAATATTTCACTTCTTCTCAAGGACAATTGCTTTCTAACCTATCTAAAGGAAAAGTACAAGGAGAATAGGAACTTGTTTCCTATTACTTTTTTATATGGATTTCTCCAAATTATTCTAAAGAAGAACACTCTCTGATTTATTCAGTAGGATGGCTACACAGGACAGATCCTAAACTTTCAGAATCCACAGCAATTAGTTTTCATTCTCTAAGAGTGAAGTATCAAAATTGGTTTTAACATTATTACTCATTAATGCTTCTTTCCAGCACTGTAGTATCACCAGAGATTCAAAAAAAAAATCAAAATACTTCCAAAATTAGAGTTTTGATCACAAGTCAATTGAGTAAATATTTCTTCAAACTTTACAGCTGTTTAAAATTCATACAAAGAAAAACATATAGGCATCCTCCTGAATATTAACCTTCATCAGGCAATGAAAGGAGACAGAGACAGAGACCCACATTGGAGCACCAGACAGAAATCTCAAGGTCCAAACCAGGAGCAGAAGAAGAGAGAGCACGAACAAGGAACTCAGGACCGTGAGGGGTGCACCCACACACTGAGACAATGGGATGTTCTATCGAGAACTCACCAAGGCCAGCTGGCCTGGGTCTGAAAAAGCATGGGATAAAACCGGACCGGCTGAACATAGTGGACAATGAGGACTGTTGAGAACTCAAGAACAATGGCAATGGGTTTTTGATCCTACTGCAC
>NC_022012.1:47227986-47247309 GCF_000317375.1 Microtus ochrogaster | reverse complement strand
GTTTCTAGCCATAAATAAAGGACATTGAGCCTATAATTTGTGATCCTAGAGAAGCTAAATAAGAAGGTGAACCCAAAGACAAACATATAGTCATCCTCCTGGATATTAACTTTCTGGTACATTCTTAAGGTTCTGCTCTGTTGCTCATTAAGATTTCTTTGCACCCATGAACTGAATAAATCTCTGACTGTGGGTCATAAGTTCCTTTACTTTTTTTCCATTCTATGTGTATGTGTGTGTGTGCACGTGTATGTGTGTGTTCCTTTTTATGGGTTTATATACATGAATACTGAGCAGGTCAGATTCTTCAGATCTTCCTGGATCTGGGTTTACAAATGGCTGTGAGCTGCCCTCTTGGGTCCTGGAACTTGGATCTTCCAAAAGAGTGGCAAGAGCCATCTCTTCAGTCCCAGATCATAAATTCTGTGGTGATAGCTGGCATCAGTGGTAATATTAATTTAATTTTCCTTCCACAGGTACAGCAAAGATGCTATTTTCTTTAGAGGCTCTCTTTACTGGAAGTCACCTTTCTTCTAGTTCATCCATCAGTGATGCTAATGTCTGGCTTCTTTTGGATATCTCGTGAAGCAGATGCACTACTTTGGAGTATTTTGAGTTCATGGAATATATAGTATTATGAATTATTATAATTATATATTGGAGAATAATTGTCAAACTACTAAAATCAAATGTGTGATGTATTAATATGTATGATTTTTAAAATTATATGGTTTAGTGATTTGCCTAATAACTACCATAATTGCAAAACAGTAATGATGAGCATAGGCATGATTTCAAGGTGTCTGCAGAACCCTGATATGGCACAAAACATCTCTGATTTATTCTGTAGGCAAGAGCAGCAATTGCTCCAACTGCTGTCCTTTGTTTTTTACATTTTGCATAATAAGGAATTTTAATATGAAAATAAAGATGTGATTTTTTTTCTGTTCAAATCTATTCAATTTTCTTACATATAATTTGAAACTTGTCAGACTTCAGGGTTAAGAATCCCTAGACAGGACTAATGCCACGTGACTTTGGACTCTTGTCTCCCAGTTGCCCTTGGCTTTTACCATACAGGGCAGTTTCTGGCTTAAACCAGCCATGAAAGGTGAACGATGTGCAACAGATGACGGTGGAGTAATAGAGCAATGGTGTTCATGGAGGAAGCGAACAGTTACCGTGGGAGCTGAGCAAGGATGCAGTGTATTTCAGCTTGCTCTTGGTGATGATACTGGACCTGCTGGTATCTAGGAGCCCAGTCTATTGAACTGTCAGAAGCAGGAGGACTTGCTTCTTCCATTATATTATAACTCATCTATTTATTTTACGTCCCACTTACAGCATCCCCCCATCTTCTCCTCCCAGTATGCCCCTGCTGCTCATACCCCCAAGTCCCCTCCTCTTCCATTTCCAGGAAAGGGCAGGTCTTGAATGAGTGTCAACAAAACATGACATATCAAGTTGCAGTAGGACTAAGCACCTCCCCTTGTATCAAAGCTGGGCAATGTGACCCAGTATGAGGAGTAGGGTCCCAAAAGCCAGTAAAAGAGTCAGAGACAGCTCCTGTTCCTGCTGTTAGAAGTTCCACAAGAGGATCAAGCTATACAACTGTAAAATGCATACAGAGTACTGAGGTCAGTCTCATGTAGGCTCCCTGTTGTCAGTTCAGTCTCTGTGAGCCCCATGAGTCCAGATTAATTAATTGTGTGAGCCTTCCCATGGTGTCCTTGACCCTTCTAGCTCCTACTCTGCTTTTTCCTCCTCCTCCACAGGATTCCCAAACTGCCTAAAGTTTGGCTGTGGGCCTCTGCATCTGCCTCCATCAATTGCTGGATGATACCTCTCTGATAACAACTGGGCCATGCACCAATCTAGTCATAGGAGATAGCCAGTCCAGGACACTTATCCATTACTGCTAGAAGTCTAAGCTGGGATCTTCCCCATAGACTCCTGGGAGATTCCCCTGGGCCAGGCTTCCGCCCAAGCCCTCCCCCGGCAGTCCCCTCAGCACTCTTACCCTCTCCCTGCGCCCCTAAACCTGGTCACTCATGTTTCCATCCCCATCCATCCTCAGTCTACCTCTATTTCTCCTTCCCAGGGGGTGTCCTCCCTTGACCCTCCTCGTTTCCTAGTCTCTCTGGATCTGTGGATTGTAGCATAGATTTCCTTTATTTAACAGCTAATATCCACTTGAGTGAGTACATACCATGTTTGTCTTTCTTGGTCTGTGTTACCTCACTCAGGATGATCTTTTTCTAGTTCCATCCACTTGCCTTCAAATTTCTATGTCCTTGTTTTTAATAAGTAATACTCCATTGCATATATGTTTCATATTTTCCTTATCCATTCCTCGGTTGTGAGGCATCTAGGTTGTTTCCAGGTTCTAGCTACTACAAATAAAGCTACTATGAACATAGTTGAGCAAGTGTCTTTGTGGTATAATTGAGCATCCTTTAGGTAAATGCCTAGTATAGCTGGGTCTTGCAGTAGGTTGATTCCCAGTTTTCTGAGAAACTGCTCCACTGACTTTCAAAGGAACTGCACAAGTTTGCACTCCCGCCACCAATGAAGGAATGTTCTCCTTGCTCCATATCCTTTCTGGCACGAGTTGTCACTTTTGTTTTTGTTCTTAGCCATCCTGACAGGTGTAAGATGGAATCTCAGAGTCATTTTGATTTGCATTTCCCTGATGTCTAATGGTGTTGAACACTTCCTTAAGTGTTCTTGTCCATTTCACATTCTTTTGTTGAGAATTCTCCATTTAGATCTATACTCCATTTTTAATTGGATTATTTGATTTGTTGATAATCAGTTTCCTAAGTTCTTTATATATTTTGGAAATCAGTCGTCTGTTGGATGTGGGGTTCATTCTGTAGGCTGCCATTTTGTCCTATTGATGGTGTCCTTTGCCTCACAAAACTTCAACTTCATGAAGTTCCATTTATTAATTTTTCATCTCAGAGCATGCGCTGTTGGTGTTCTGTTCAGGAAGTTGTCTCTTGTGACTAAACATTCCAGATTATTTCCCATTTTCTCTTCTGTGAGGTTCAGTGTATCTGAATTTATGTTGAGGTCTTTGATCCACTTGGACTTGAGTTTTGTTCAAATATGGATCATCTTGCATTTTTCTACATACTGACATCCAGTGAGACCAACACCTTTGTTTGTTGAAGATGCTTTCCTTTTTCCCATTGTACAGTTTGGCTTCATTGTCAAAAATCAAGTGTCCATAGGTGTGTGGATTTACATTTGGGTCTTTGATTCAATTCCATTGGTTCCCCTGTTTTTAGGACAATACCCTGCTGTTTTTATTACAACAGTTCTGTAGCAGAGCTTGAAATCAGGGATGGTAATACCTCTTGAAGTTCTTTTATTGTATGGGATTGTTTTAGCTATCTTGTATTTTTTGTTCATATATAGGAGGGCTACCAATTTGCTGGCTGAGTATATGGTCAGTTTTGGAGAAGGTTCCATGTGGTGCTGAAAAGGTTTATTCCTTTATGTTTGGGTGAAATGTTCTGTCTATATCTGTTAGGCCCATTTGAGTCATTACATCTGTTAGTTCCATTATTTCTCTGTTTAGATTCAGTCTGGATGACCTGTCCATTGTGAGAGTAGGATGTTTAAGTCTCCTGCTATTATTGTGGGAAGTTCTGTGTGTGATTTAAGCTTTAGTAATGTTTCTTTTACAAATATGGGTGCTCTTACTTTTGGGGTGTAGGTGTTCAAAATTGAGGTATCATTTTGGTAGATTTTTCCTTTGATGAGTATGAAATTTTCTTTTCCATTTCTTTCGATTAATTTTGGTTGGAAGTCTATTTTGTCAGATATCAGGATACCTATACCATCTTACTTTTTTTCCCATTTGATTGGAAAATCTTTTTCTAACCCTTTACTCTGAAGTAATGTCTATCTTTGATGGTGAGATGTGTTTCTTGTATGCAGCAGAATGTTGGATTCTGTTTTTGTATCCAATCAATTACGTTGGGTCTTTTTATTGGAAAAATGAGTTCATTGATATTGAGGGATATTAGTGACCAATGATTGTTAATCCCTGCTATTTTGTTGTTGTTGGGGTTATTTTTTTGTGTGTGTATGGGTTCCCTTCTTTGGGTTTTGCTGGTATGAATTTAATCATTGCCTGCATTTTTATGGGTGTGGTTGGCTTCCTGGGACTGGAATTTTCATTTTATTACCTCTGTTGGTTGGGTTTGTGAATATATATTGTTTAAATTTGATTTTGTCATAAAATATCTTGTTTTTTCCATGTATGGTGATGGAAAAACTTGCAGGGTATAGTATTCTTGGCTGACATCTATGGTCTCTTAGAGTCTACAAGACATTACTCCAGGCCCTTCTGGATTTTAGGGTCTCTGCTGAGAATTCAAGTGTGAGTCTAATAGGTTAATCTTTATATGTTACTTGACCTTTTCCCCCTGCTACCTTTAATATTCTTTCTTTGTTCTGTATGTTTAGTGTTTTGATTATTATGTGGTGAGGGGATTTTCTTTTCTGATTCCATCTATTTGGTGTTCTATAAGCTTCTTGTATCTTTATAGGTATGTTCTTATTTAGGTTGAAAAAATTTTCTTCTATGACTTTGTTAAATATATTTTCTAGGTTTTTGAGCTGGATTTCTTCTTCTTCTTCTATTCCTATTATTTTTAGGTTTGGTTTCTTTCATGATGTCCCCGATTTTCTGTAGGTTTTATGTTAGGAATTTTTTAGATTCAACATTTTCTTTGACTGATGAATCTATTTCCTCTATCGTGTCTTCAACACCTGAGATTCTCTCTTCTGTCTCTTGTATTCTGTTGGTGATGCTTGCATTTGTAGTTCTTGTTCTCTTACCCAGATTTTCCATTTCCAGGATTCCCTCCATTTGTGTTTTTTTTATTGCTTCTATTTTCATTTTTAGGTCTTGAATAGTTTCCTTTATTTGTTTGTTTGTTTTTTCTTGGTTATCTTTTAGGAATTTATTGATCTCTCCCCATTTTTTGTATTTTTCTCAATTTCTTTAAGGGATTTGTTCATATCTTCTTTAAGAGCTTCTATCATCTTCATAAAGTAATTTTGAAGGTCATTCTCTAATGCTTCAGCTCTGTTGGATTGTTCAGATCTTGCTGTTGTGGGATAGATGGGCTTTGATGATGTCATATTGTCTTTTCTGTTATTGATTGTATTCTAATACTAGCTTTTAGGCCTCTAGATTTGGGATGACTTTAGGTCTAGGCCTTGATTCCTGGATTTTCTTTGTTGGATGGGTGATTTGTTCCTTGGTTTCTCTTTCCTTTCTGGTCTTATGGTCTAAATGGCCAGGGTTCTGGTAACTACCATATCTTCAGGTTCAGTAGTGTCCGCTCTGGATTTTTTGAGTCTCTGGGTTTCTAGGTCTGGCCTGGCCTCCTGCAAGGTCAAAGTCCTCTTTCAAAGTTGTAGACTAGAATATGGAGCCCAGGGGAGGGAGTGCAGACTGGGATTCCTACATCTGGCCTGCCCTCTGGGGTGTCCCTAGGACTAGCCTGGATTCCAGCACAGTTGCTGTCACTGGGGTCCCTAGATCTGGCTTGTGGTCCAGTAAAGCTGAAGTCTTCTGAAGCAGACCTTGTGTTTCTAGATCTAGCCTGGCTTCTGGTAAAGCAGAAGTTGTCTTCTGAGGTTATAGACCAGAATGTGGAGCCAGAGGAGGGGGCAGTAGGGGTAGGGGGTGCAGTCTGGGGTTGTTGGGTAGACTTAAAGAGATTTAATGGGTGGCCAGCAATGTCTTATCTGGGGTTCCTAGGACCAACCTAGCCCCCCATAAGGCTGCTAGGGTTGTGGGCTCTGGTATAGAGCCCAGGGAAGGTGGTCTTCTCCCATTATTTTTAAATCTTAAAGGATGGAGACCCTTTCTTTTTGTTGTTGATGTTAAACTCACATCAGGGGATCTCTCGCTCTGTGTGTGTGTGTGTGTGTGTGTGTGTGTGTGTGATGAATACTTGGTAAAGATTTGCTGAGTGGTTAAGGAAATAAATGTGCAGCCATGGTCCCTAAAGAGTGCTTCTGACTTTTCACTTCCAAGCCTGCCTCTGTGAACTATTAAAAGAATTTACAGTTTCAGGTTTTACGAAGTCATCCCCCTGTGAATAGAGCGTGCCCTGTGTTCGCAGGGAATATCCTAGCTACAGATCTAGACATGGAGATAACGAGTGAAATGCATACCAGGGACGGATGGCTGTGTATAGATTGGTTTGGCGCCAGAGATCAAGGGAGACTAGAATAGCGCCTCGTACCCCAGCGGAAAGATGGCATCATTTCCCCCATGTTTAATTACTCTAATAAAGCCATCTTTAACCAGATTGTTGCTCAAGCATTCAACTGTTAAGGGCGACACTTCTGCAGTGAGATTAGTTTTCATTTTGTTTAATACCTTAACTTCAAGGGCAAAATCTGCTAGACTTCTCCCTGCTGCCGCCACTCCAAGCTGCTGCCAAGTGGGAGGTGACTGGCTGTAAATCAAGTTTGGGGACAACTGTAGTACCAACCTAAGTTTCCTCAACTGTCATTGTCTCAACCTACAGTTAAGAACAAGGGGGACAAACCCTGAACAAACACCCAGAGGTGTTAGTGACACCTGCTGTTATGAAAGCTTAAAGCTGGGTGCACGTTATGTTTGTTCCCTCTGTAATTAATCTTTCCTTCATAAAACATGACTGCTCCCTCGCTGCTCTGCCATTTGTTGAAAAGCAAATTATATATTACTTCTAGCACTCTCTTCACCTTTCAGCGACTGAAGTGTGGTGCTGCATAAGAAAAAGACGTGTTGTTCAGAATTCTCAGTGTTCTAGAAGGCTAAGCTTCTGCAGGGGAGGCAAACAGAGCACACATAAAGGAGCAATAGAACCATTTCAGATGTGTGATACTCCAGCACAACACCCTTGAGCATGCGTGCGTGTGTATACTTTGGCATGGACAACCACGGGTAGGTAGCTCACATGGTTGGTCAGCTAATAGCTCAAAAAAGCAAGCTTGCTGAACAGGTCCCTCACTGCTGTGGGAGTTCCTAAAGTTCAAGGTAAGGAAGGAGAGATAAAGCAGGTAGGTAGCAGTGAGATTTCTAGACCCTAGTACTGTTTGCCCTTCCGTTATTGTTCTGGGGAAGAGTTTGGGGAGATGCATAGCTGATCTTTGGTAGAGAGGAGCGTTGAAAAGCAACCACTGTTCACGTGTATTTGCAATGATAAAGGTATGGTAAGACCCTAATCCCAGTGTCTGGGAATGTGGTCTAATTTAGAAGGAGGGTCTTTAAAGATGTAACCAAGAGTTCAGGCTCGAGTTCAGTGAGCCCTAGTGCAAGGATTAGTGTTCCTATAAGAGGAGGAGATAGTACCCAGAGTCTCACACTGGGAGAAAACCCAGGGAGCCAGGAACAGAGGCTGGTGAAGGGATGCTGAGGATAACTGGTGCTGGCAGAAGGCAGGGCACAGGGCAGATTTCTTCTGGAACCTGCTGACTCGGTCTCTGACTTGTGATTCCCGGAGCACTGGAAGGATAAACTGAGTCCGGAGTCACCTAGTTCGAGGTGTTTTGTGCCTACAGCCCCAATGAGCTAAGACTGTGATTCAGCAGCAATGCATTTCTGCTTCCAGTGCTTTTTATCTTTTTTATAGTTCGTAGTTCTTGTACAATTTCCTTATTTAACTAAAACCCAGAAACCTAGCTGCTATCTATACACTGAGGCATTCAGGGATTTTGGAGTTGCAATTATATTTACTTTCTTTGTCTTTTAAAACTAGTATTAAAAAGTAATTTTCAAAACTATAGGCACCAGGGGTTGATGATATAGCTCAGCTGGTAGAGTCCTTGCCTAGCACCCATAAAGTCTTGGGTTCCATCCCCAGCACACATAAACTGGATGAACTGGTGCACGCCTATAACCATAGCACTCAGAGGTAGAGGCAGGACCATCAAGAGTTCAAGGTCATTCTCTACTACCAATGAGTGTAAGGTTGGCATGGGCTTATAGGAGATGAGTTCTTCTTCCTCCTTTCCTCCCTTCCTCCCTCCCTTCTTCCCTCTCTCCTTCCTCCTTTCCTCCATGTATACACACACACACACACACACACACATACACACACACCATCATTCCTGGTAAATTGAATCCCATTGCTTTTTGCCCTTTTCCTCATTGCCAATGAACTTTCAAATTTTTTTCAGACCTCAATACATACAGAATTCTCTATATTCATAAGGATAATGGGAACACACACACACACACACACACACACTATTTACACTATATATCCAAGAAGAGATATTTTGGGTCTCTGCTCATAAGCCCATAGTTGGAGACACATGTCTTCACAGACTTCATCAGAATGCTCTGCCCCAGGCCACACTAAGCTTGCTTCTTTTGACCTGCAACCTTCTTCTGATCTGTCCTCTCTAGCTCTTTCTATCTCTGCCACTAGATTCTCGGGGCCTGGGAACAGAGCTGTTTGCCTTCTGTTCTTATATTCTTTGTTTTCAGCATCCTGACTGGCAAGGAGCAGGCTCTCAGCCTCGGAACAATGAGTCTCTGCCCTCAAGGGCCCTGCGGTGCAAGCTGGCACCTTTTTACAAAACAGCATTGACAAATGGCAGCTGCTTTGTGTTTGAGCCCACATTTGTTAATGCTACTTTTAACAAGAGCTCCTGATTGTGACAGTGGCAGGGATAGACCATAACAATAAGGATTAGCCTGAGATTAGCTCCTACAGCTGGGAAAAAGGAAGAAAATATTTATAGATGGGTGGGAGATTCAGGCTGATAATTTCAAATTCCTGGATATTTATGTTCTACCCAATTTTTCACATAGCAGCAGCTTCAGGCAACTATGGATACTTTTGCTTTAAATTAGGGATGCTTTGCTGTTGACTGTGGGGAGCAGATCTGAAGTACTCCACGTCTTAGCTCCTCTGCCTGGGAAGTAATGGCGGTGGCTGCAATGAATCCCATTCCCTCACTGGAACCTGCTTGTCCAAGGTTTATTGGCTATGGCTGCTGCGTGTTAACACTTTTCTTGAAGTGGCCTTGATTATTTATTTTCGGGAGGTGGCTTTCTCTCCGGAGTCCATCTGTCTCGCCTTGGCCTAGGCTTGTCCGTCAGCAGCCGTGTCCACCATGGGCATGGTGCCAGCCGAGCACTGCGGGCTCAGTGGCTTTCTGTGCTTCCTCTAATCCCTCTTCCCCCTCCCTGCCAAGTGTATTTCCATGATAAATCACCCAGGAAAGATTTCCAATGCGTTTTGACAGGATGAAACTGTGCGATTCAGCTTGATCTCGTTAAGAGCCCCATAGCCAAATCCCCCCAGCATGGAAGGCAAGGAACGCTTGCAAGCTGTTCATGGCTTGTCTCTCTAGCTGGGGGAGAGAGACTTGACTGACACTCTGCTGACTTTCTGCCCTTGACCTGGAGGGGAGGGATGTTTGCTGCTTGTTTCATTTGCAAAGTCCCTGTGTAAGTTCAGGCATTTATGTAAGGGCTGAGCACTTAGACCGATAAGAATTTTACTAGCCTCCTTCCCTCCCTCCCTTCCACATATGCATGCCAAATGTAATAGGCACTTGGTAAATAATAAATAAGGCTAAACTCTGTGTCCTCTAGGAATTCACAGTGTGGTGGAGAAAGAGATAAGCAAGTAGATAATCATCACCAATATGAGCCTTGTAGTGGTATAACAAAAGGTAGCAAGAGGAGAGTGGGTACCAGACTCCATTTGGAAGGGATGGTGGTGAGGATGGACTTTCTAGTGGAAGTGATGCATAAACTACTTTAATGGGATGAATAGTGTGAGCACAGTTGGTTTGAGCAGTAGCAAGCTATAGACAGAAAGTTTTACCATCGAAAAGGCCTCTTTGCTGATACCGTTGCCCCAAGCACAGGTTTTGCTCAAGGACTGATTCTTATGTGTTTTATATCCCAGCTGTGTGCTACCTGACTGGCTCTGCCCTACCCCTGTTCTCCATGGATCTTACTGTATGGATCAAGTTTTAGCATCCTGCTTAAATAGTCCAGCTATCTCAGCGCACCCTTGCTTTTGAGTTCACTACTCTTTTCTTGACATTGTCAGCTTGTGGTACTTTTTGTTCACTATGTAATCAATTTAAAAACCAAAACCAAAACCAACACTTCCCTCCATTTTCTTGGAAAACAGATGATGGATGGTATTCACTATCAAGGAAACTGAAGCTAAAACGATATTCTGCTATCCTCATGAATTGGTGACTACCCTAACTGTCATCAGAGAGCCTTCATCTGATGAACACTGGTGCAGAGATCTACAGCCAAGCATTGGGCTGAGCTAGAGAACCCTGCTGAAGAGAGAGAGGAAGGATTGTATGAGCCCGGGGGAAGGGTCAAGGACATTACAAGAAAACCCACGAAACAACTAACCTGGGCTCATAGGAACTCACAGTCTAGACCAGCAGCCAGGGAGCCTACATGGGACCAACCTAGGCCGTCTACATGTGAGAGACAATTGTGTACCTTGGTCTACTTGTGGGACTCCTAGCAGAGAGGGCAGGGGCTGGCCCTAATGGTTTGGCTGGCTCTTGGGAACCTATTCCTCATACTGGGCTGCCTTGTCAGCCTTAATAAAAGGGAAGAAACTTAGTCCTAACTTAACTTCATATGCCATGCTTTGTTGATACCCATGGGAGGTCTGCCCCCTTTTAAACAGAAACAGAGGAGGAGTGGATTGGGGGGAGCAAAGGTGGGGGGAAGGAATGGGAGGAAAGGAGGGAGGGGCAACTGCAGTTGGGATGTAAAATAAATCAATAAATTTAATTAATTAAAAAGGAAAGAACCGAGGCTAGATTTATGTTTTCTTCCTTTTTATTATCAATGCCCTCAAAAGAAGAGACTCAGGATATACCTGTCCAGAGAGTGAACCCACAAATCACACAACTGACAGTGCTCATTCATTATCTGCTGCTCTCCAATCTCTTCAAAGAGCAGAGAACTACCATTTCCCAAGCCTGTTTTCACGAAAATCCAACCACCAATACACAGGACAGAGCCCCCCAATATACATTACACAGAAGCCATACACAGATAAGATGCAGTAAATGTCAGAACCTTGGGCATAGGAGGTCTGGTCTGAAAATTAAGAGTAGAAGTGACAGTGGATTCAAATTAGTGCCCATCTCGTCTGCAGTGGCTCGTATTTAGGATTCTGTCTTTGCTAGACACTCTTTATTCTGCATTGGAAAGAGGAGGAATTTTTTTCCAGGCAATTAGCTTTAAAAAGAGTATGGTTCCTTGGCTTTACTGAAATGCCAGGAAAGATTATGAAATCTCTAAAGATCAGAAAAAAAGCCAATATGGGAAATGACATTTTATTCATTAGGATGGATTCCCAGGTTCTTTGCACCTCTAAAAATGTTTTGTCCTTTGTACATCGTAAGGGGTCTTTGGAGTTCCATCAGTCATCATAACAGCAATAAACCCAGCCTATTTGCACGGCGTTGTGCTTTGCCGTTGCACTAGGCTGGAGTGTTTGCAATGCAGATTATAAATGAAAGCTCCTGTAGAGGAGAATAAGAAGAGAAGGTTTCAAAGAACAACTGCTCCCCCATCTTGGAGGAAATTTAATAATTGTGTAACTTATTTACCCCTAGGACAAAATGTCTGAACAAGTCAACCTAAAGTACATGTTTATTTAGGTTCCTGGTTTCAGTCCATGATCAGCTGATTTGCTTGCTTTTTGGTCTGTGTCAAGATAGAAATGCCACTGCGGAAAGGGCATAGCAGCCAGGAAAGCAGGAAGCGGGGCAGGGCTAGGGACAAGATACGCCCTTCGGAGCCACCTTCTGGTGATCTACTTACCGCGTCCAGCTATGCCTCACTTTCAGCTGGAAGTTCACCAGTGAATTAATCTGTCTATGACGCTTGTGTCCTATACAATCGCTTCTCAGCAGTGCCATCAGCTGGGTGCCGTGTCTTCAATGTATGAGTTGGGTGGACTCTTTCTGATCTAAGCCCTAGCAGTGGCCGAGTTCGGTCTGTGTCTGGAGTCTGACTAGGCCCAGCTGTTAGCTTTAACAGTCCACACACCAAAGACTGTAGTTAGGCTCCTGAGCATTCTCGGCTGTGTCTGCCACCCCATGTGCCAGCTGCCACCACCAAGCTGACCTCTGGGTCCTCCCAGGAAAGCCCTGCAAGCTCTTCTCTGGTCAGTCCTTCAGAGGATGATACAGCGCCCTGTCAGCCTTGGCCGCTGCGCCCCATGACTCTCTTCAAGGCAGTGAACTGAAGAGCGGAGCTTCACACTGTGACAGAGTGGGCATGTACCGTGTGCTCTCTTCCCCTCCAAACCACATTTGAGAAGCCTCTGTCTCTGAGACTGATATCTAAGACCAACCTCCGCATGAGAGCTGTGTCCTGTCGTCATTATAGCTTTGTCCACTATAATCATATATTTGGATGTTGATAAAATCACTTTAACCTCTCATTGTCTATCATCTAAGCCTCTTTCCCACCTATAAAGGGCCAAGAGAACATGATCTCATAGCACAGACGGGCATCTAGAGTGCTACTGGGCATGGTTCTTGCATCTACAGCTAACCATCCTGGCAGGGGCAGCAGGCAGCACTCTGCCTTCTCCTGACCAGTTAGTGTTTAATGGAAAGAACTCAGCTGAACCGCAGATGCACGGCACATCTGAGTTCTATATTCAATCAGTAGGAGAATATATGGTTTCTCACGTTACAATCATACCAACAGAAAGGTTAACTGCCTCAGCAGGGCCAGGCGAGTCACGCACATTTATCTTCATTTGCGCAACCACTCTCAGTGGAGCTAGGGAAGAGAAAGTGACTTGCCTAAACGCAAACCAGTAACCATGGCCAGGATTGGGTTACTTCCATGTGCCGGGCTTCAAAGGCCCCTGACCTTTCAGCTCCATGATGGTGTCCCCTGCTTGTCCTTCTAGACCAGCTCTCAGGAGAGAAGGCACTCCGGCCATGAGCAAGCTTTATGAAGGCAGACCGTCCTTTTTTTTTTTTTTTTGTCCTTAGTTATTTTGAATTGTAGCACTAAGTATTCATTATCTTATTTGAGCCTCGCAAAACATCTGTGAAGTTGAGAAGGCAGCAGTTATTAAAATAGAAACTATAAATCGGGATGGCAAAGCTTAGGGAGGTTAAATGGTTTCCTCAAAGCTGAGCGAGATGAAACAGTGCCCACTTCTAAGCTTTCTGGAGCGAATGCCTGTGCCTTTTCCGGTAATATCACTTAAAATCTCATTTTTACAGTAACGCATATGTTTCTTTTTCTTGTGCAAGTGTGTGCTATGTGCAATGTACATGTGTGGTGTGTGCATGTCAAAGCGTTTGTTGCATGTAGTATGCACATACGGTACGAGTGTGAATGTGTGTGTGCAGTGTTGTGTGTGGTATGTGCATGTGAATGTGTGTGTACAGTGTACATGTGTGGTGCATGCATGTGTGTGGGTGTTTGTGCATGTGGAAATCAGAGTAGGATACTGAGAATTGTCCTTTACCCACGCCCTACCTTATTGTCTTGACACGGGATCTCTCATTGAACCAGAAACTTGTGACTTTGGCTTTGCCACCTTTTGGGGTATGCCTATCTCCATGCCCCAGTGATGGAGCTAAAACTCTATAACCAGGCCTCTCTTTACACATTTTCTGGGATTCGAACTCAGGTCCTCATGCTTTCAGAGCGTATGCGCTTACCTACTGAGTCATTTCTCCAGCCCCACCAATACTGTCTTGTTACTTTTCTATTGCTGTGAAGAGACAACATAATCAAGGCAACTTATAAAAGAAAGCATTTAATTGGGGCTTGTTTACAGTTCCAGAGGGTGAGTCCATGGTCTTCATAGCAGGGAGCAAGATAGCAGGCAGGTGCTGGTGCTGGAGCAGTAGCTGGAGCTCACGTCTGCTCCGTAAGTTGGAGGCAGAGACGGGGGAGGGAGAAGAGAAAGACTGGGCCTTTTTGAAATCTCAAACCCACTCTCAGTGACACACCTCCTCCAAAAGACCACACCCCCTAATCCTTCTCAAAAGAGTTCTACAAACCAGGGACCAAGCATTCAAATATGTGAACCTATGGGGGTCATTCTCATTCAAACCAATACAAAGACATATTTCTTACGGAAAATTAAAAACAAAGTGTTTCCCAGGAATTAAATAAAAATCACATATAGTTCTGATTTCCAGGGACGCATGTTTTTCCATGCGACTCCTCACCCCTCTGGGACAGGAAGTGCTCAGCTGTGAGATGACTGTGTTGGGCAAAGCACCCAGGAGGGTCACCATGCTGAGCTTTTCCTCTAAACGACCCTCTCTCACCTCTTCCAGGAATTGGCTGTGCACCCTGGCTTCATCTGCTTCTTCCTGGAGACCCAGTTTTTATGCTGTTCAGGATTCGTATCCAGAGTGATGGAGAACAAAGGCTCTCTCCGTCTCTGTTCACAGGAGGATATCAAGGGTTTCTTTAGAGACGAGATCAAAGAAGGAGGCAGATCGACTTCCTTCAAACTGCGTGCTACCCCTACAGCTCTTACAAGTTAACTGTCAGGAACCTCTTTGAAGAGCCGCCCCACTCTTATGGAGAAACATATTAATGCTTGTTTGTTATTAATTAGGATTAAATGATACACCGCGGCAGTGCCCTGTGTGGTCCTCAGCTCAGTTGGGAAGGATTCAGGGCTGGGACTTGCTTAGGGTCAGCAGGGACAGAGGAGGAGTGAGCAGCCTGGGGTACTGACATGAAGGTGGCCAGAGCGGTCTCCGTAGGGTGGAATATGACTTCCAGTTTTTTCCCCTATTCGTTACTATTCTCAGGGCCGTCACTTTTCCACTGGCTCCCATCTGAAAACGTTTTCCTAGAGCTCAGCAGAATATTTTGGTCACTGCCTAGACATCTTAGCATACAGAATTCACACAAAGACTTGTGAATTCTTTGAATTAAAGATGGAGATTATTCAGATGTGACCTCCTGTCAGAGTGAGTTTCATGTTTTCCCTAGACTGCTCTGTGGGCTCTGCTCGCACTTCCTGAAGCTCTCTGTGACTTTTATCTTTCATTTTTCTCTGCTCTTCTCATCACTCCCCCCCCCCATCTCTCTCTCACAGCCCTGGAAGCCAATAGTCAATCTCCAGGGGTCTTGTTAAAATGCGAATTTGGATTCAGCAGGTCCAGAGTAAGGACTCAGAATCCCAGGTGGTGGCAATGCTGCTCCCACACTTCAGGAGCCTGCGTTCCGCCACTCCTGGGATGCTGAGAGCTGGTTTGCCTGAGGATTAACCTCTGTGCACGGCTGTGCAATCTTACAGACCTGTCATCGCCACGCTGTGGTTCAGGGCTAAGCAAAAGTTGTCACCATTAAGGAACCAGATAGCCACTTGTTCTAGTCTCCAGTCCTGCAGTTCTGCTGTGACTACTTTCAGACCCAGAACTCTCTCTGTCTCTCAGAAGCTCACTGTACCCAGGATGCTGCTGTTACAGCTTCTCATCAGCATCTCTCCTCCCACCCCTCTTCTGCCAGCTGCCACTAATCTCTGCCCTGGTTCCCTTTAATGGCAGAATTGCATTCCTCTGCATCTGGGGACACAGGGCAAAGTCTACAGTCCTTAGACGTCCGAAGTGGGAAAGAAGGTGGAATCTGGACAGGTTGTAATCAGTAAGTTGTTCTTGATATTCAGGTCCAATATTGACTGACCTGTTTTTCAACAGACTCCCAACTGTTTTCATTGGACTTTTTTTTTTTTTGTATTTTTCCAGTGTAATTTATTCTCCCAAGCTTCTTGCTTGACTGTGACTGGGGAGATTTGCCTAGCACCTGGCCATGGGGCAGGCCTCTGAGGTGAGGTTAATTGCTGTGCAAATGTGATTTTAGGTCTTATTATCCTTAAACACTCCAGGATGCTCCTTTGGGTTCTCTCTCTTCCTTGGCCTCCCAGCAGACAAGGCATGCCTTTTCCAATTCAGAAAGGTCTGCTTTTAAAATTGCCTGGCCCTTAGATGTGCCTTGTGTCTTTAGTTGGATGCCAAACTGTTTATGTCAAATCTTTTCATAGACACTGATCTGATGATAGAGATGTGAGATTCTTGGGTTCTCCGAGAATAGGGTATATAACAGTGTGGAAGTTGGTGGTTCAAGGCAGCCTTGTTTAGGGACAGAGGGACTGAAGAGGATTGTGTTGGCTGTTCTTTGTGGCAGGACCTGAGGACCTGATCTAATGTCATAATAGCAGCCAGGAAGTTGTAGGGCTGACTCCTGAGTGGTGGAGGAAGACTGTATTTAGGGATACCATACTGCTTTTAGTCTGGGTAGGGGAAGAGGTGGAGATGGAGCTGATTCAATGTGGTCCAGAGTAGTGTTCAGATGTTTCAGAAGTAGAGATGGAAGTCAGTGCTCTAGGATCATGCACCTTGGGAAAATTTAGCTGCTAGCAACCTTTGCTGCGGCTGGATCTGGTACCCACTCACACAGAGTCTCTGCATAGGAAGGAAGGCCCTTTGCCTATCCTTTGCCACAGCCCATCACCTGGGCCAATAGAGACCAGTGGCTTAGCTTATGACAAGTTGTTGGGTGAACTTCATCCAAGCAGATAACTGAGGCAGACCGGGTTGGCGAGGTTCTGAGTCGGGTGGCATGTGGTGAGGCTGCTAGCAAGGAACATCCCTTCTATTTCTATGATGGATATTACTATTCTGCACTGGTTTCAGTGGGAGATGCTCCCCAGAGTCTCAGGCATTGGAAGTTATGGACTCCAGTTGGTGGTGCTGTTTGGGGAGGTGAAAGTGGTCCAGCCTTGCTAGAAGGAGTCTGTTGCTAGGGGCGGCTTTGAGATTAGAAGCCTTGAACTCTCTACTTCACTCTCTCAGCTCTGTGCTTGCAGTTCAAGTTGTGAGCTCTCAGCCTCTTGTTCCTGCTACCCAGCCTCCTGCTTGTTTTCACTCTGCCATGATGGACTCTCTCCTTTGGGAACCATGAGCCAAAGAGCCCTCTGCCTTAAGTCGCCTTGGGTCATCGGGCTTTGTCACAGCAACAGAAAGAAAAGCAACTCCCACATGTTCCTTTCCTTGTTTTTGTTTTTGTTTTTTGTTTTTTTTGGTTTTTCGAGACAGGGTTTCTCTGTGGTTTTGGAGCCTGTCCTGGAACTAGCTTTTGTAGACCAGGCTGGTCTCGAACTCACAGAGATCCGCCTGCCTCTGCCTCCCGAGTGCTGGGATTAAAGGCGTGCGCCACCACCGCCCGGCCTTGTTTTTGTTTTTTAATATTTACTTTGTTTTGAGACAGGGCTTGACAACATAGCCCCTGTGAACCTCAGAACTAGCTGTCTAAGCCAGTCTGGCCTTGAACTCATAGGTATCTGCCTCTGTCAGGCAAGTTACTCTTCTAGTTGCTTTGAGCAAGTACTTGACAGGAAGCAGCATAAGGGAGGGAGGGGTTGTTTTCTCTCTCAGTTTAAGGGGATGCAGTTCATCAGAGAGGAGAAGGCATGGTGGCAGGGGTGACATTGGGGAGGAGTGTGCAGCAGAGAGAGACTGCTCATATCTTGATGGACTAGGAAGCAGACAACATTCAGACAAGAAGAGGGGCTAGCTAGGCTGTAAATCTTAAACATCACCCCTAGTGACTCTTTCTTCCAGCAAGGCTTGGGTCAACCATTCAAACACATGAATCTATAGCTACATTTCATAACCACATCTATGGAGACAGATTATCAAGAGTGCATTTGTAGACTCTGTTCACCTTCTACTCTGCTACAGTGAAGGGGAAAAGAACTTGTTGACTCTAGTCCACTCGTCCCCCTATCATTCAGGCACAGGTAAGCCCCTACCTGTTTATGGAACTTTCTGTTCCACCTGGTCCTGCAGCTGACCCTGCAACCATTCAGTCCCAAACACATAGAGGCTTATATTAATTACAAACCATTTGTCCTATTATTATTAACTAGGTCTTAGAACTTAAATTAATCCATAATTGTTGTCTATGTTTAGCCACGTGGCTTGGTACCTTTTCTCAGTAAGGCATTCTCATCTTGCTTCTTCTATGTCTGACTGTGACTGCATCTCAGCCTTTCATCTTCCCATATTTCTCATAGGCTGGTCATCCTGCCTATACTTCCTGCATGGATACTGGCCAATCCGCATTTTATTAAACTAATATGAGTGACAAATCTTTACAGTGTGTAAGAGCATTATCCCTCAGCACCCACCCTTGCGATTACTTGGATTTCATTCAAGGGTAATATTTGGGTACCCCAATTCTACTGCATCTAAGGACACTGCAGTGCTACTGTGGTGGTAACTGAGTAACTCTGCAAACAACTTTATCAACAATAAAACCTTTTATTTGGTGTAGATCTATAGATGGAAGTTTCTGTCCTGCCTGGTCCAGCAGCTGTTCAGTCCCAAATAAACACACAGAGGCTTATATTAATTATAAACTGTTTGGCCAAATACTTCAGGCTTATTATTAACTAGCTCTTACAACTTAAATTAACCCATAATTCTTATCTGTGTTTAACCACATGGCTTGGTACCTTATTTAGTGAGGCATTCTCATCTTGCTTCCTCTGCATCTGGTTGGTGACTACAGACTGAACCATTCCTCTTCCCAGAAGTCTCTTAGTCTGGTTGCCACACCTATGCTTCCTGCCTGACTATTGGCCAATCAGCATTTTATTAAACCAATATGAATGACAAATCTTTATGGGGTATAAGAGCAATATTCCACAGCACTTCTCCTTTTTTTCCTTTTTCAAAACAAGAACTCTGAATCTAATCTCCTTTGTTTAGTTTTTTTCCTGACCATTATCAATAACAACTTGTAACCAACACTCTAAATAAAGACAAGAATCCATAATCCATACTTTTCGGAACGTGGGGCATAGTTTTCTAGGCTACTTCCTGATAATTGGGGGTATTGATAATCTTATGGGGCCCTAAAGAAAATTTAGGATTATGCTTTAATCCTAATGAGTTTTCTGTGAGCCTGGATTATCTCTGTCAGCAGTTTTGAGGCTGTTCTGTATGTAGAACTCAGAGGAAACTGCAACAGAGGTTCTCTGAAATGTTGGATCATCTAGGCCATCTGTTCCCATTGGAGATTTTTCAGGGGGTCTTCCTTATTAAAACCTTATTTTTCTTAACCCAGAATAAATTCACAGCCTCTCATTTCCTGTGGGAAAAAAAGCAAAACCTCGTCTTCAAAGTAGCATAACTTTTGACTTAATTTTTTTTTTTTTTGGTTTTTTGAGACAGGGTTTCTCTGTGGCTTTGGAGCCTGTCCTGGAATTAGCTCTGTAGACCAGGCTGGTC
>NC_022012.1:47220219-47227886 GCF_000317375.1 Microtus ochrogaster | reverse complement strand
CGCCCGGCTTGACTTAATTTTTGAAGTCAGGGTATTTTCAAAATATATGTGTTGATTAATCCAGCAGCATTTATAATCAAATGTCTTTTAGCAACTGTTGCTCTTTCCTCAGCAGTCAAACAATTCAAAGGCAACACAATACAATGCAGTTTCTCTGTGTATTTTCCATCTTTATGTGGCTTTAATTTTTTTAACTTATTTTTAATTTTTGGTTTTTTGAAACAGGATTTCTCTGTGTATCTTGGCTGCCCTGGAATTCAGTTTGTAGACCAGGCTGCCCCTGAACTCACAGAGATACACCTGCTTCTGCTCCCCAAGTGCTGGGATTAAAGGTATGTGCTACCACACCCAACTTCTCTCTCTCTCTCTTTCTGACTTTCTCTATCCTTTTTCTTTTCTCTCCCAAGCCTACACATATTTTTAAAACACTGTAAATTGTTTAGGGTTTTTTTTCCCATCTGAATCTGTCTTTACTGTATGTCTCTCTTTTTCTGACCACATGACTCTTTAATTTGCTAAGCGGTATGTTCAGGATTAGAGCTGTAACTTTTGTGTCTGGATCTGCCCCACTCCTCAGCTTCCTGAGAGTCTAGCTTCATGGTGGAGGTACTGATGGAAGCCATGTTTTTTACAACCCAGTGGAGTTTCTAGATCCATGCTACCACCAGGAAGCATGCTGCCAGGCTGCTCATAAACACCATTTAAGTGTTTGGTGGCAGGACCTCTTAAAAGAGCTGTGAGGTTTTGGCTGCTAATGTTGACTTAGGAAGCCTCTCTTAAAGGAACTGTGCCTCTGTTTGCCTCTAGAAAACAAAGCCACCTGAGAAAATGCTTTTACCAAGAAGTCCTGCTTAACTCTGTTCTTTTATGTCTAGAATTCCTTCTCAAGTTCTCTCAGGTTTTATGTGAATGTAGTTGCAGCAAAGAGTTCCACAATAACCCAGAATGGAGTATAATAAAGGTTTATTTATTTGGGGATAAACTCACAGTATGGGTAGGGTAGCTATCTACAGTCCTCTGTGTGTGCTGGAAATTGGAAACTGAATCCAGCAGAAAAGCTGGGCCACACATGATTTTTGTCTGCACTTACAGTACCTGAGACTACACCCAAAATGGGTTGGTATCTTAAAGACTGAAGGAGTTCCCACAACATAGATCTATATATGACATATGTGTTCATGTGTGTACAGGGGCCTGTGCATACATGCGCATGGGTGTGAAGCCAGAGGATAACCCCAACAGTTGTGCTTTTAGGTGATATTCATCTTTTTGAGATGGTCTTTCATTGCCCTAGTGCTTGCTGGGAAGGTTAGGCTGGTCAGCCATCGAGTACTGAGGATCAACTTCCAATGCTTAGACTAGAACCATACACCTCTGTGCCTGACTTTGTATATGTGTGTATGTGCATGTGTGTGTGCATATGTGTGTATATATGCATATATGTGTATATGTGTGTTTATGTGTTTGTGTGTGTATATATGTGTATGCAAGTGTGTGTATCTGTGTATGTGTGTGTATGTTGGGTGCTGTGAGGTAAAACTCAGGTTCTCATGTTTATAAGGCAAACTTTACCAGATGAGTTGTCACCTCAGCCCAGTAATAAAAATAATGTTTTATTCTTTGTCTGCCTAAGCCCTGGATTCTGTATTTGACTTCAGAAAGGGCAGGAGCAATTTATTCTTCTAAATTCTGTTATTGGCGCATGATGTGAGAAACTTTAACAGAAGGGATCTAGAACCTGGTGGGGGGTAGTCATAATAATGGATCCAGACTGGGTTTGTGGTTCTCATCATTGATTAACACCTAGAAGCCGTGCGGCATTTTCTCCTTGTCAGCTAGCAAGTGCTCTATATTTTTGCTGTGTAGCCATTTTATTTTGCAGCAATGTAGTTGGCTTCTAATAAGCTTGGACTCGTGAGTGGCTTTAATGCGTTTAATAAGTGAGCCACATAGGAAAATGATCTTGGTCAGAATAAGAATTATGGCAGCTTGCTTATAGGCGGGAGGATATTTTTATACAGGAATGTTGGAGCTTCTATTCGGAGGGGCTGAAGATGAGCAAGGACTTCAGTTCTCCTTGCATCTTAACAGAAACCAGTGGGGTGGTCTCCTGCAGCTGACCTTAGCAAGGCCAGTCTTCCTTATGCTGCAGGGAAGGTTGAGAAAGGACTCTGATTTTCCAAAGGAAGCTGTGTGGTTTTGGTGAAGCTGAAACAGTGGAGGGGCTCTAAGTTTCCTCTCTCTGTTAATGTGCTGCTCATCTGCGTCTACCAAGACAGCTGCAGTCTACTCTGAATTCACAGGGGCGGGTAAAGTTTCTAGCTATAAATTGCTAATGCCCGTCCTAAGTAGTCCATTACTGAACTGGCTGCCTCAAATTCCATTAACTGCACTGAAGGGCAAGGGAGAACATGGGGGAAATGGGCAGGCGTTCGGTAGTGTACGCTGCCTTAAAGTGAGTTCTCTAACCCCGTCCCATTATGAGGTCTTGCGGACGCTTTGTTTTCTGTCTTATATGGTTTTCTTTGGTAGCTGCGCTGAGACGTGGGCTGGGTTGGGTACAAGTAGGGGTCTTTTGTTTTGCTTTTGAGAGGAAAATGACTTAGAAAGCTCTGGCAGCTAAAGTGAGAGAAAGGGGAAAGTGAACACAGGAAGTGGGGGTGGAATAGAAGGGTTTATGAAGCTGGGCTTCACAGTGTGTGATCTGAGACCTCTGCAAGCTGAATGGAGGCTTCTGCTCACCGGAGCAGGGGGAAGGAGGGCTGTTTACCCATTGACTTCCATTCCTCATGGGTTGAGAGTAGTCTCCTTTCTTTCGGTGCAAGAACTAAGTCTTCTGAGGTCTTAGATGAGCAGTTCTCAACCTGTGGGTCACAAACCCTTCAGGAGTTGAACAACCCTTTCACAGGGTCACCTAAGACCAGTGGAAAACACAGATATTTATATTACAGCTCATAAAAGCAAAATTACAGTTACGATGTAGCAGTGAAAATAATTTTATGTCTGGGGGTCACCAGAACATGAGGCCCTGTATTAAAAGGTCGCAGCGTTAGGAAGGCTGAGAACTGCTGGCTTAGACAGTCCTGCAGCAGAGAGGCTCCAGGGTTTGGGAGACATGAGAAGCTAATCACGTGTGTTGAACTGAAACCCAGCAAAGCGGGAGGATGTGGCGTGAGGTCCCAGATATCCTGCCACAATGTATTAGTTCTAGAAACTCTAAGGCTTCCGATGTTTGAGATCCATAAAATAATAGCAGGTTTGGGGAATAAATATGTGCCCAGAGCCCCTAATCTGCAGGAAGTGTGCCATCAAAGAGAATCACAGTAGAAAATGATCTCGATGAAGTGACTACAGATCCCAAAGTTTCCTCTAAATCAAATTAACCTAGGAAATTAACAAGGAGTGAGAATAGTCTGGGGGCTAGATTTCAGATTACTGCCAGTGCAGGGGAAAGGACCAAAATAAAACAATGGAAGTAGGACAAAAGTATAATAAAAAAAATTCTCATGAGATGTATTACTCTGTAGAGATGGGAGCTGAAAGTTACGGAAGTTTCCTAAGTTTAAACAGTCCTGTTTAGGACATCACCTAAGATACAATTACGGAAGTTTCCTAAGTTTAAACAGTCCTGTTTAGGACATCACTTAAGATACAATTACGGAAGTTTTCTAAGTTTAAACAGTCCTGTTTAGGACATCGCTTAAGATACAATTCACAAAGACTTGGGAGGAATAGAGATGTTAGGAGTGTGGAGCTATTGCATAAGAATGCAATTCAACATTTTAGCTCATTCCAAAAAAAAAAAAAAAAAGCAGTTTGAATTTGAACATGAAAAGATGGTAATGAATGAAGGAAAACTGTACAGCTTGGGCTCTCCAAACTACAACAACAACAACAAAAATAAAAGCCAACCAACCAAACAAAACATGTCCCCGATCATCATATGTAGGAGAGCAAGATTTGCTGTGATGGGAACCGTGTGGGGAGCCTGTTTTTCTCCCGATCATGTAGTCATTGCGACTCCTTCTGTTGCCTCTGCAATGACTTCTGCTGTTATTTGGTTCCAAAATACAGTACAACCTGGACTTCTGTGATGTGGGATGTCCTTCTGTATGCTGTGAATATGTGTTGCTTCTATTGGTTGTTGAATAAAGCTGCTTTGCTTATGACAGGGCAGAATACAGCTAGACGGGAAACCTAAGCAGAGATACATGGCAAATGAAGGCAGAGAAGCAAGATGTGAGATAACAAGCCATGGGTCTCATGGTCAAATATAAACTAATAGAAATGTGTTAAAAGTAAGAGCTAGTCAGTAAAAGGCCAGAGTCATTGGCCAAACAATATAATTAATATTAAGCCTCCGAATGATTCTTTTTTTTTTTTTTTTTTTTTTTTGAGACAGGGTTTCTCTGTAGCTTTGGAGCCTGTCCTGGAACTAGCTCTTGTAGACCAGGCTGGCCTCAACCAGATTTCTTTATGAGCAGCTGTGAGGATGGTGGGAAGGAGAGAAACGGGTCCAATAGGACTAAATGGGAAGGAGAAATGTCTCCAGCTACATCTCTGGGCCCCTTAATTTCCTAACCTGGATGATGGTGGTTTCCCCTCCATCAAATCTAAAGTTAGTGTTACCTGGTTTTCAAAATGCACACATCGTCTTTTCTTTCCTTACAAACTCCATGACACATGCGCCCCTGGGGAAACATCAGTAGAGCATGTGGCATCTTGGCCAATTCAGCTCTGCCAGCTTCCCCTAGGAGGAAGAGATAACCATTCTGTGTGCAAACATCCCGAATGGCTATGACAACAGCTTTGAGGAGATCTGCTATCTCCACCCCCACAGCTGCCTGGGACTGGACCATTGCTGCTTCCATAACCGTGAAACATGTCCCTGATCTCCCCGGAGGCAGGTGAACTACGTATGTGTGGCAGACATTATTCCCTTCCAAGGCATGATTCACCATCACCATCATCCAACATTGTGGCAATGAGAAGCAAAGACTCAGGAAGAGGCGTTCCTTCCCTCAAGATTCTCCCTTGATGCCTGTGGCATCCATAGTCCTATGCTACCCCTGGGTCTGGCTTATTCTAGTCTTCACTGAACATCAGAACAAAGGAAGAAAAGAACATGGTAGTCAGACACATGCAGATAAAAAGAGGCCCCGCCATCCTTCCCGAACTGATAATGTGCTACAGTGACCATGCGACCTTTCTTACGCCCAGTCATCATGTAGTCCTGTGCCCCAAGTCATGGGCAAAGATGGACCAACATAGACATTGCTCAAAAACCTCTGGACTTTACAGCCAGAGGAGAGCAGATGTGTCTTTCAGCAGTGTGGTTCAAAGACAGAAAGAGGAGGCAAGAGTGACTTGGCACAATTCTTGTAGTGGACAGCAAGGGAGATGAGAACTAGCCAAGATGGTGAATCAATAAAGACTGCTAACATGGCGGCTCTTAAACCAGGATCTTAAAAATAGTTATTTAGAATTGACATAAAGGAAAGGGGAGTTTTAATATTCCGCTAGCGCGGTTTCATTCTTCTCCTTTTGTGTCTCAAATGACATCGTATTGTGGTAATTTTATGTATCTTTTAAATGCCTTTGATTCTTTAACAGCGGGGCACTTTCAGAGCTTGTCATGCCTGTTGTACTATTAATCTCATCTTACGCTTTAGCTTCCCCGACTTCTCTTTGGTTTCTCAGTTTTGATGCCAGTCATGATTGGATAACCTTATCACTCCGAGTTGCTAAGGACAGAAATAATTCACACAGACATGTTTACTAAGTCTCTCTCAAAATACTTTAAGGTGATTTCATGCCTTTATGTAAATAAATTTCAATTCTTGATGGTTTCTATTTTTCTTTATGCCTTTTTTTTTTTTTTTTAACCAAACTTCTTCGGAATCGTACTCAAGTGCTTAGCAGAGAGACGTGGGATAAACATTTGCTGTAAGCAGTCCATGCTGTTACAGGGACCGCCGTTACCAGATTGCTGTCACCGAGGCGTGCAATGTGCATGGGTACCTCGCGAAGACAGTCAGCACAAAGGGGTGAGCAGCTGTAAGGAGTGCCCTTCTTCTCCTTTCTCACCCGATGCTGCTCACCTCTGTGTGAGTCACATCGGCATTATTTTGCTTGTGACATAGTTGTGTATTCAATTGAACAGTGTGCTTCTTACATAATTCTGAGCGTTTTTATGTCCTTTATCAGCCGACCTCACGGATCACCTACTCATTGCTTAGTCAGGGCTGACTCGGATAGAGCAGGAAGACAGTTGAGCCCAATGTCAAAGAGGAGCCTGGCTCAGCGTTAGTGTTGTCGGGATTGTTGGGTTGAGTACTGAGTTCTGATTGTGGTGGCCAGGGTCTAAGTGGCAACTAAGAGTTCCTTTTAAGAAAAGATTCTCAGGACTTACCAATGGATAAATGTGGAGTAGATTCTGGCTAAGATGTTTATATAAATATGACAGCTTTTTACTTCATGAGAAGTGACAGTATAATTAATTAGCAGAATTAATAGAATTCCCAGAGGGAAATCAAAGCAGAGTTGATAGCCAGTCAACTTTTCTTTCACTGGTTAAAATGTACTGTGTCTGCTAGCTAATGTAGTTACAATTAGTCACACTTAACTAGTTAACTTTTGACAAATGGCTCATGAGACAGAGGGAGGGAGTTTTTAAATATTATTTAATTTTAATTAATTTAAGTTTAATGTTGTTACAGCAGGTAGTTAGTGCCATTGTGTTGTTTCATGTACGTCTGTAATAACCCTTGTTAGGGTGCATAAGTTAGTTCCAGACCTTTCTAGAGACTTGGAGAGTGTTTTTATATCCTGAGTGGCCAGAGCTCCACTGCTTCCTGGAATTGAATCCATTCTAATAGTTTGCCCCCCTCAGAAAGATAGAAAATTATTTGAGATTTCATTTAGTATTTTGATCATATTCACCCCTCTTCTCTCAGCTCCTCCCAGATCCACCTACGTCTCTGCTCACCCAACTCTGTGTGCTCTTTCTTTTTAAGAGAACCATTGACTCCCATTTGTGCTGCTTACATGTTCTTAGGTTCATCCCCTAGAGTGTAGCTGACCTATTACAGGCCGTACCTTTACAGAAAACCGACTCTCCCTCTCCCAGAAGCTGTCAGTTGTCAGTCACTCTTTAGCTGGAAGAGGGACTTCATGCCCATCTCCTTCTTCATAGTGGAATTCTGTCTGCCTCAAGCATGAGGGGATCTTGTGTATGCTCTCAGAGCTCAGTCAGTTCCTAAGTGCAAGTACCCTGTTGTGTCCTCAAAACACTTTTCCCTTGAAGTCTGGCTGGCTCTGGCTCTTAAAATCTTTTAGCCTTCTTCTGTGATGAGTCTATACAGAATCAGACAATCCCCATGGCTGATCAATGTATCTACATACTGGCACATTCTCAGCTGTCATCAGAGAGGCATCATTATTTTTCAGTGGATGGTGATAAACACGAACTCCCACAACTGGTCAAGACTCAGAGAATAAGCATTCAATCCTGAGTGGGAAATCTACAGCTCATCTCCTCTACTCAATCCTGAGTGGGATATCTACAGCTCATCTCCTCTGCTCAATCCTGAGTGGGATATCTACAGCTCATCTCCTCTACTCAATCCTGAGTGGGAAATCTACAGCTCGTCTCCTCTGCTCAATCC
>NC_022012.1:47182794-47219814 GCF_000317375.1 Microtus ochrogaster | reverse complement strand
GAAATCTACAGCTCCTCTCCTCTGCTCAATCTTGAGTGGGAAATCTACAGCTCCTCTCCTCTGCTCAATCCTGAGTGGGAAATCTACAGCTCATCACACACTTCGAAGGTGTGTGTGTCCTGCTCTGTGTGCTTACGGTACAGATCTTGGCTGAAGACCTTGAGAGAACCTCTAGACGGCATCGTGCTGCTGACGTACCACAATTAGGATAGGGATGTCAGTGAGCTTTGATCCTGTGTATTTCCACATCATTTTATAGACAACTGTAAATGTGTAATCTTTGGGATTAAAGACAGATTATAATAGTGGCTTCGGATTCCTTCTCTTGTCCCCAAAGCACTCTTTTCTCCTCATTCTCTTACCGCATCCCTCTAGTGAGTTAGGTGAACATCTCTTCCTAGCTGGTGTACACTTTTTAGGACCGGGGGCTGCATCTCTTTTCATGTCATCACCATCAGAGACCCTCTGGGTGCACAGTGAGTGTGTATTTATCAAATGATGAAAGAACTGATGGAAGGTGAGAGGACTTGGACTCGACCAGGCCAGGCCAACTGGTACTGTAAAAGTGAACAAACTGTCAAGTGGGCGACTGGCGGAGATGCTCAGTCATCCCTGGAGTCAGCAGGGAATGCATCATGTCCCTACAGTCTCTTGTGGCAGCTGGGGATTACACTGGCTCTTGGCAAAAGGCTGAGATGTAATGAACTTTGGAAATTAAGTTCGTGATTATGGGTGTCCATTTCCCAGTGGGTTCAGAAGAGGAAAGACCTGGATGATAGGAGGGACTAGTGAAGCGGCTTCAGTTGCGATGTGTCCTCAGGTTTGCAGCAGTCGGAACCTGCACACATTGGGTAACTGCTGTCAAGTATTATATAAATAAGCTCTATATACTAATCCATGACATTGATCCTGTGAGGTGGGTGTCTCCCCCTCCATTGCTGGACTGGGGTCACAGGCATGTGCCACGATGGCCAGTTTTTGCAGGGGTGCTGAGGATCAGAACTGCCATGTTTTCATGATGATCCTTTGCCATCTGATTTCCCCCTTCCTCCAGCCCTAAGTCTTTTTTTTTTAACCTAGTCGAGTTGAATGTGGAAATTGATTATTAGGCCTACGGAGAGATGAAGGAAGAGGGTAATGAGGTGGTTGGCTACTAAAATCTGTTTACACAATGTCACTAAGCTTACTGAAATATCTGCTTCACAGACAGGATTCTATTAAAGAATGCAATCTTCAAAATTCTACTTAAGGCATTTGTCTTTTTTTTTGGGGGGGTGAGAGTCTATATGACATCTCTGCCTTTGAGTATGTATAGTTGTATATGCTGGTAAGGCCAGCTTTTCTTTTTCTGATTAAAATTGTATTGATTTTCTATGATTTCTATGAGTAACTGAGCATTGTCAATGTATATGCATAAGCACATAGACATGGTTGCCAAGGAACACGATCAAGGTCCTGTTCTCATGGCCTTGTATAACAGCGGGGACTGGGAATGCCTGTGTGAATCTGTAAGTTAATATTACTGATGAGTGTGGCAGAGGAAAATAAGGTGGGATCTTTTAAATAGGGGGCTCTCAGATGCCGTCTTTGAGGAGGAGGAGGCCTGCGAATAGACAGCCGGATGGAGCAAGGTGGAAGACCACGGAGATATCTAGGAGAGAAGATTTCCCAAAGAGAGACCAAGAACAAAGACCCATTTTTGATTCCCCTAGGGAACTGCTGCATTAAACTTTTTTTTTTTTTTTTTGGTGGGGATGGGTGCTCCAAGGAGGAGCCCTAGGTCCAGCTGCTCTGATTGATACACTTTGTCTATTAGGACCTCTTCAATACCTCAAAGGAAGACACAGGGCTGTCTGCCCTGGGAAAGACAAACGGATGGTGGAGACAGGGTGTTTTATCATGCGACTCAAACATGCACCAGACTTTCACAGCCAAAGCTTGGTTTCCTTCTGTGGAGTCTTTTTGTGCCCAGTATCTAGTTTTGGTCTTTAAACGCAACACACTTAAGTTTGCCATATCTGCAAAGGCATGGGCATGGAAGTCCCTATAGCCTGGCTTTTTGCAATATTTTATTTTGCCTGTAAACCCGGGTTTTTATGGGTTATTGCTCCAACAACAGGTAGTCTTTCTTATGTTTAATCCTCTGCTCACTGCATCTGTTTCCTAATATCTCGGGTGTGAGAGAGTTTGGGCATTCTGGGACTAATAAGAGTTCTCTTGAGTTAAGTTCATTAACCACTTAATAGCAATATAATGCTTCTTTGGGGGTCTTAGCTTATCCATCTGTTAAATTTCTATAGGTCTTTCTCGATGTTAAATTGCTCTTCCATTTAACAGGGGGTAAGATATCCTTAAGTTACCTTAATTTACCTGGCAGATAGGGTGAAAGACATTCAAGTACCCAGTTGGCTTACTTCCTGATAGAGGATTTGTCTGGCTTTGTTCGGTAGAAACACTCATGTCAATGACTCAGCCTTCGCCGTGGCAGTCAGAGGCTAGGTTCTGGATCTTGAGAGGGTCATCTATCCTTTTACTGGGTACAGAATCTGGGAGAAGAAACAGAATGTCCAAATATTCTACCCAGTGGCTCTCAAACGCGGCCACTGTGGCTTGTGTGAACCTTACATCCCTGAACTGGACAGCGTTGTCTGCCTTTGGAAGGTCTGGGGATGAAATGATGAAGTCCTCCAGGATTAGCCTTCAGTAGCTTCTGAAGACCATGGTGCATTGCATTCCCAGAGGGTGTTACCAGCGCTTATCAAAGTAAGCAGACCCTGTAGACCTGCATGGCAGACAGTTAAACAGTTCTCCCATTTAGCATTTCAAATACTCATTCAAAAAACATTGTGAGAAGGAAGGAGGGACCAAGATTATTTTTTCCACGCCTCAATCAGCTGCTCTATTAGTTACCTTTCTCGCGCTGTGACAGAAGGCTGACAAAAGACGCTTAAGCTTCGGGTCACAGTTTGAGGGTACAGTGGATCATGGCGGGGAAGTGATGGAGGCAAGAGCAGGTTGGTTATGGTGCATCTATTGTCAGGGAAGAGAGAAAGGAAGGAGGGAGGGAGGGAGGTGGGGGAGAGAGAGAGAAGAGGAGGGGAGAGAGAGAAGACAGGGGGAGAGGAGGGAAGGAGAGAGTAAAAAGAGAGAGGGAAAGAAGAAGAAGAAGAAGAAGAAGAAGAAGAAGAAGAAGAAGAAGAAGAAGAAGAAGAAGAAGAAGAAGGAAGAGGAGGAGGGAGGGGAGGGAGGGAGGGAAGGAAAGGAGAGGAGAGGTAGTACTTAGCTCACTTTCTCCTCTACTCAGTCAGACCTGGCCTACAGAATGGCGCTGCCCACACCCAGGTCCACCTTACTTCAGCTGCCCTCATCATTTATGCTCCCTCACAGGCGTTCCCAGAAGTTTGTCTTGTAGGTGATAGTAGATTCTGTCAAGTCAACAGCCATTATTAACAGGTTCCGTTTAGCAAGTACCTACTCTGTCTTAGGCTTGCTATGACCTCCTTGTATGGATATTATCTCATTTAGTCCTCCAACCAAGAGAAATAGCCAAGAGTTCATCTTTTCCACATGAGATAGTCTCAGGAGCCCAAAGAACTTACTCAGCGCCCTCCAGTGAAGGAAGTTTTGAGACATCATGCACTACCCATGTGGTGGCTGTGGTTTGTAATGGCGTAAACGAATGCAGACCAGATTCTAAAAATATATATATATATATATATCTTTAATAGACTTACAGAACCACCGTTCCCGCGGAGACCAGGAAAGCAGAAGCAGCGGCTAGGAGCATGCTCGCCAAATATATAAGCAAACATTAGCCCGAGGCGAACACGCCCCCTAGGGGGCGGGACTTATCCCTACAGTGGTTTTATTTTGAAATGTGAGAATGTTTCCAAGCCTTCAGCTATTAACTAGCCATGCTCCTTTCTTCCCCATCTCCTCAAACCCCAGGGATCTTCCCGTGATTTAACAGGTAACCAACTACTGCCCAGCACTGGAGAGTACTGTTAAAGCCCTGCTCCAGCTCTCCAGCCCCTGTGAGTCCTCATCACCGATGCATCTACACCCAGGTCGGGGGAAACTGACATCCAGAGAGATGAAGTAGGTTACCCAGGGTCCCAGCTAGAGCTCAGGCCAAACTTTTTTTTTTTTTTCTGTAAGTTGAGTCTTGTCAGTTTGTTTTGTGTCATATGACTACAATATCTTTTAGGGAATCAAGTATGAAAAAATGGATTTGTGAATTTTATATTTTCTCTCTACCCATCCTTTCAAGATCATGCGGTTTACTTCTCAACAGACAGTTTAATGTATACTCCAGACAGCAGCATGGAAGGAAGGAATCATTGCCAGGCAGTTGGTTCTGATACTCTGCATTTGTGGGGCCTATGTTAGGGTGGAAAATAGCATAGGCTGATATGAGAAGTGAAGATGTCTGTCCTCATGCATATCTCATTTGATCCTTGCGACCATTCTGTGGACAGAAACACCCACTGGCAGAAATGTCCTTGAAATTCTGAGCATTGTAATGACATTGCTGCCACCAAGCAAGGCCATTTCTGAATGTAGAATTCAATTGGAGGAAAGAATTCCAGGACCAAAGGATGATCTACAGGGAATGCCTCATCATGGCTGGACTTCAGAGCTGCAAGGCAAGTTAAGTTCCTATAGTCAAAACTTGTTAGATGCCTATTCTGATCCAGGCTGTGGGAGGCTCTCAGGAGGCAGAGCTAAAACCAGTTTCTTCCAAATAGGCTGAAAGGCCAGCTAAGAGCCACACTGGTAGAAATTATAACTGTATGTATTAATATAGATACTGTGTGACCTGAAATGGGCAAGGGGCTACAAAAGTTAAAATATTACCCAGTAGTCCTAAGCTCTCTTCCTGATTAGTATGATCCTCTTTCTTACAAAACAGATTTATATATATTTATTTTATATTTATGGGTGTTTTGCCTGCATGCCTGTCTATGCAACACGTGAATGTAGTACCCTCGCAGGCCGGAAGAAGCTGCCATGTTTTCAGTAACTGTAGTTAAAGATGGTTGGGAGCCCGCCCTATGGATGCTGGGAACTGAATCTGGGTCCTTGGCAAGATCAGTGAATGCTCTTAACCATTAAGCCATGTCTAGCCCCATGACTATCTCTTTTTCCCTTAAACGTGTGTGTTCATATGTGTATATATGTTGAAGCAGGGCGGGGGTTGGTCAGAAGACAATATTGAGTGTCATCCTTGGAAATACTACCCGTTTCCTTTTATCCAGAGTCTCTTATTGGCCAGCAGCTCACAAATTAGACTAGTGACCCCAAGGATTCTCCTCTCTCTACTTTTGTGGTGCTAGGATTGTACATAGACATAACCATATTTGTCTTTTTACACAGATTCTGAAGATCAGACCCAGATCTTTATTCTTGAGAGGGAAGCAAGCACTTTGCTGAGCAAACTTTCTCCCCAACGCTTAGGCCTTTTTCCTTTTTTCCAACAGAAAGGACCAATACTGATTGAGACAAAATTTGGCACTTACTGGGTTGGGTACAGAGGAAGATAACAGGGACAAAATATCCCAACTGTTAGCCAGAGCAATATTTAAATAATGACCATGATGTATAGGCTGGTCAGGGGCGATGTGAAGCTGAGTTTGAGGGACATTGAGGGTTTGAGAGGTTGCTTGCCTGTCTTAATAGGGCCCAGGGTCAGCTGCAGCAGTGAAGACTATTGGGGTTCAGGGAGTTGCATGCTAGACAGCTGAAGTGTTGAGGACCAAAGGGTCAACTGTCCTTACGGGGGCAAGGCTTTGGCTGGGGGACGATGGAGCATCTGTGAAGAGGCCAGGCGACTGCGGGATACATAGGGACAGTTAGAAAGGGGAAATCGAAGGAGTTGAAGGTCTACAATTAGAGTGAAGAAGGCACAGAAATGAAGGTGAGAGAGGTGACTAATGAGTGATTGCACAGCAGGCACTTGACCAATTGAGTTGCGCATGGAAAGGAATTAAGCTGGCCCCCATTTTCTAAACAAAAGCCGCATTGAAGTCGTTTCAGAACTCAAGGGGCCAGGGCCCCTGATGGAGTCAGGTACAGGATTCAGGGCAACAGATGTGCTTTGGCTTAGGTTCTAAAGGTGATGTGGAAGACGGCACCTGTGTACCTTCCTATGTCTATCCTTATCTACCTGGGCAGGAGGGAGAATTGCTCCATTTCCAGAATCCTTACTTAGGATCGCAGAGGTCACATTTCTGGGAAGATCCAGCTGAAGCTTGGGTAGATTCTTTCCTAGAGAGAATTCTAAACCCAACGATGCAGAGAGTGGGGTTTTTAGGGCTTGCCCAAATGTGGTAAGCACTACCAACTAGCAACCAAGTTCCTCTTTTATTTTATTTATTTATTTATTTATTTATTTATTTATTTATTTATATTATTTATTTATTTATTGAAGGACATGGCTGTTAGGGAAGTCCAGTCCTACTTTATACTCAGTTAATTCTAATTCACTTCAAAAGTCAAAAAGCTGGGGGAAAAGATGTTGTCTGATGTTACAAATCCACAGCTGCAGGAAGATGTTCTGCTAATGTGGATTCACATTTTTTGAGGCTGGATAGTTATATCAAGCTAGATCTAGAAGTTACTCTCTTTCTAAGTGAGGGACTCCCGAGAGATGCTCCAAGGGGGATGCTCAGTGCATGTCTGCAGAGTAAGCTGCAAGGTTTGGACCATTGCTGTCTATGGTAACAACCCATTCCTTCTGCAGGAACGTCTCTCTCACCAGTCTTCTGCTTAGATCCCTTCTGGCTCTAGCCATCCCCTTGTAGTAGTGTGGGTTCTGAGATCTTGCAGCCTTTTCATCTGGTGTCTCTTTCTACAAAATCTGCCGTGTCCAGTGCATCCTGAAGATGACTGTCACATATCTACCCACATCCATATTGACCATGCAATCCTTTGTGCAATGCCATCCCTGCTTCCCTTTTCCTAAAGGATAATATATACCCATCAGAGTTTGGCATTCAGCATCTTCTATAATATGACCAACATCTTTCCAACCCGACCTTCCATTTATCCTCTAGAGAAATCTATTTTTGTAGCTAGATGAATCTGCTGAGCGCTGTTCATGCACCGTCCTTTCTCATTCCATTTTTATGTCTTTTCTTCCACTTTGCTTCCCCTGACTTCTGCTTTCTGAATTTGATGCGTGTTGTGATACTGACTGCAAATGCAGCGGGAATTCACCAAGATGAACTCATCCATTTAGACATTTGTCAACACCTCTCGGGTTAATACATTGGCTTGGCAACTGCTTTAAAAGCTCCCTATCACAGTAACAATAACAGCTAAATCATGATGCTGGGCACTATTGTGTTTAATAATAATATTTAGCACTCTTAATGAATCTAACTCAAGTAACAGTACTTTAATACAAACATGGACCAAGTATGGTTTTCTTTCTCCCTCCCTCCCTCCCTCCCTCCCTTCCTTCCTTCCTTCCTTCCTTCCTTCCTTCCTTCCTTCCTTCCTTCCTTCCCTTCCCTTCCCTTCCCTTCCCTTCCCTCCCTCCCTCCCTCCCACCTTCCTTTCCTTCCTTTCTTTTTGGAAATAGAAAGTGCAAGACAGTCATAATACAGTAATGACAGGGTTATCAAAATATGCTATGGATGCAGCAAATCACTACAGACTTAGTGGTTTAAAACAACACACATTTATTAGTTCACAGCTTCTCTAAGTCTGTGTTAGGGCATCACTGTGTCCTCTGCCCACAGTCTCTCCAGACTGAAAAGCAGGTACAGCCGCGAGCCTCTCACGAGTCTTGGTGTTCTTTTCTGAAGCTTACTCAGTCCTGAAAGAATCAGTTTCCTTGAGATGGTGGAACTGAACCCTCCATTTTCTTCCTAGATGCTGTTGTTGTTTCCTTTCATCTCTGAGAAGCCTACGTTTATTTGCACTGTCCCTGGCGAAGGCACTTCAGACTCACACTCCACTTCATACCTCTGCCTTCCCTTTCCGAAACCAGGGAGAGCCGACTTTTAAAGAGCTCATGTGATAAGGTCAGGCCCTCATGAATACTTTCTCTTCTGATTAACTCAAAGTAAACTAATTAACAACTTTAATTATGGCGACAAAAATCTTTTTGTCTCATAATTTAATAGAGCGTCAGTAGTGGTGTCTCACCTTGCACAAATCAGGGAAGATATACAGGGGAGAGGATCACCGGAGGTCATTTTAGGATTCTGCTAGACTATGAACTGGAATGAAAATGGGTGGAGCTGTAAGCATCCCAGAGGAGGTGATGGGTAAACACAGCACTAGCAGCTTACATAAGCTGAGGAGGAGGAGCAAGTTTAGAGTGAAGGAAGGAGGGAGGGGGCTCCAGACCAATGTGGTAGGGGTGATGGTTGGCATCAGTCAATGCTATCTTTGTCCCTGATTCATCTTCACTGTACTAAAACCTTGTGTTCATTTCACCTTTTTGGTTGTTTGATTGTTTTTAAGTTATCAATGTTTCCTCTGTACCCATCCATCCATTCTGGGTGGCAGCTGGGACAGCCTGGGCTTATTATGGCTTCAGAGTAGAGATGGTTAGTGTGCCACTTCTGTGTTCCAAATCAGACTTGGAAAGCTCTCAGCACAACCAGGAGATCAAAAGCCAAAGCCTTTTTTTTTTTTTTCAGTCTCAGCAGTTGAGCCTGGAAGACTCAGATGCAGACTTCTGAGACTACAGACCTGTCAGAACCAGGGTGTTGAGGAATGAAGTGTTTCTGGTAGAGCAGATGAGGGTTGATGAGAAGAGTGATGGAGCTAGACATGGTTCAGGTGCAGAGTCTTGCTTAGGTGGGGACAAGAGACTCGCCTGCAGAGGTGTTGGGGAACTAGCCCTCTGCAGGTCTCATGGGAGAATCTACCGAGGCAGATGGGCAATAGACAAAGCTACAGAAGAAAGACACCCAGTCTTGTTTGCTGCCTGTGGCACCACAGGGATGAAAATGAGTACCTAATGATCCAGTAGGACTCAGACATGTCCATTTTTTCTCCATAGGGAAAAAGCGATCAGACATAGAGACACTTTTAGAGGAAGAGTAAATGATTTTTAGGGATGGTGAATTGGTCTGGGACAAGGCCAGTGTTCTAGGTACAGTGTCGTCTCCAATCTTCTTTCCTTTCACACTCACCGGTTTGCCTAGGCTAATGTGACTTCTGGGAAGAGAGTCTTACTGTTAAAAGATCTATCATTTCAAGTAGACAGGAGAACTTCGGAGAAAGCCCCTCCCTACAGTCGCAGCTCTCAGCTTGAACTTCAAAGTAGTGTGTTTGAGGATTTGGTTTTCTGAGGCACGCACACCACGCCAATCGGAAGATCTGAGAAAGGAGGGGAGCTGACCCCCACTTTTCTGTTTGGAGTCCTGTGAATTTTCGGTTTGATCAGAGAGAGTATGTGTGTGGAGATGGCTTTGGGGTCTGTCTAGACAAACGGTTCTGAGAGCCACCTGGGGCTTTCTACTCCACTAGAGAAATCGAGGACATATTGGTGGAGGCGATCAGACATGAAAATAAAGAACAGCAGGATGTGGAGTCAGAGCCCCTTCTGAGACCTCAAGACCCAAAGCAGGTGAAGATGGGAGTCACTAGTGATGTCTCAGGATAACAATGCTCATTTGAGTAGGGCCGGGAGGGAGAGAGAGACAGAGCGAGAGACAGAGAGAGAAAGAGAGGTGTGCTAAGGTCCTTCTTGTTTTCTAGCCTGGCCCAAGAATTTTGTTAACCACTTTAGAACAGAGCTACAGTTTTATTTTTATACTTAAAATTTTAAATGACATTTATTTATGTATTATCTGTATTTGTGTGTTTGTGTGGGTCAAATGCTATAGCATGTGTGGAGGTCAGAGAACAATTTACAGGAGTTTGTTTTCACCTTTGACTGGGATCTAACTCAGGTCATGAGGCTTGGTGACAAGCACCTGTACTCCTGCACCATCTGGCAATACTTGAGCTACAGTTCTTAGAAGAGGAAGCTAAAAATCCCCCAACAGACCAAGCAAAGCCTGGCCCGGACAAAGAAATCCTAGCTGGACTAAGATTGAATTACCACCTTGAATCAGAGTGGAATTTTGGCTTTAGAAATCACATTTAATTACAGAATGTGAAGAGAGTTCCATTCCTAGACATCTGAGATGGTGACCTGGGAATCTGTGCCCATTGCAGATGTCAGAACATGGTGACGTCCTTGTGATTCAAGAGTGGGGACGAGAGAGACGTAGGCTGGGTTTTAAAAGATTAGCAGCATGGGCATGGGGTTGACACAGTGGGCAGGTAGGGAGAAGCCAGCACATGCCGTGGACAAAGGAGAGGTACAAATGGGGACAAGCCAAGAATGGAGCCTGATGGGCAGGGAATTCATTTGGTGAAGACAAGCCAGCTGTTGGACATGAAGGGTCAGGAAGGGATGTGCTGAGTAATCCCGTGAGACCTTCATAGGGGAAAGTGAAGAAAGTTAAGTATCATTCATTTGCAGTATCTTCCAATGGATCCATGTTCTCCAATGTGCAGACCCACATTAAGGCTCAAAGATGGTAGGTCCCAGTATACTCATGTAGCTCCGAACTCTTTGATCAACGATGGGCCACGCATACCACAGTGCTTCCATAATATTGTAATATAGCCCAGGTGTGTGGTAGGCACGCCAATCCAGGTGTGTGAAGTTCACTGCGTGGCATTCACACAGCGCTAAAACTGCTTAATGATGCGTGGCTCAGAACGTAACTCTATCATTATGCCACACAGGACTGTAAATTCAGATCGCTGGTAGCTGGTGGAGCGGGGAACAGAGCCTTTGTTTTTGGCTCTAATGCTCAGGCATTTCTTTCTGCGCCCTGGGGTACCTCTCTGATAGCTTTCTGGACAAGGGCAAGCCTCGAAAAATATAAGAGAGCGAGCGAGCATTTTTGAAGGCTGATCTGGCACAGCTGCGAAAATGGATCAGAGAGAGAATAGATTGGAGAGCGGAATCTGGAATAGCAAATTTGGGGAGCAGCTGATACAGGATGGACCAGGGAGATGCCGATGATGAAAGATGCAAGGCTAGACATAGCAAACTAGGCGTTTCCAAGTGGAAGCGGTGTAAGATGGAGTTTATAGATGAGATCAGTTTCTAAGGTTGTTTTTAGACTAAATGATTTTTCTCCTTCACTTCCAAGGGTTTGAATCAATGTGTTCGTAAACCTGCGACCATTAAAAAAAGTCATAAAACATTAAAAAATAGCCTAAGGCCTATTTTTTTTTCTTTTTTTCTTTTGGCAGGTTTATTCAAGGACAGCCAGTTCTCACATTAGTTTCCAGAAGGTACAAGCATTACCTGCAGTATTTTTTTTTTTAAAGTTTAACTTCCCTAGAGTTTCTGATAGGAAGATTCACACAGCCGCTGTTGAGGCTTACCACATACGCAGAGCCACCCCAGACTGTTGTTCTCTTGTAGCACATGGGAAAGAACAATGAAAGCCATTCCTCCGAGATGGCTGAGATTTATGCCACTATATGCCCACGTTCTCACCGAGTGTCTGGTACCAAGACAGCGGGGACCTTGCTCTCAGCAGTCTGTCATGAGCAACTGGTCTCTGCTTCTGAGGTAGGACAGCATGCAGTATCATGAAATGGGGTTAACTTTCTTTTTCGAAGACCTTGCCATTACCCGAAGTCAGGCTGATGGAGATGAAAGCACAGGTTTGGGATAAACCTTTCAGTTTGTTGGTTGCAAGCAATAAACGTAGTCAGTGGCTGAAAGCTGATGAAACCACCCAGGCATCTTGAAGATCTCGGCAAGTCTGGTGATGCTATTGGAGTCCTCAAATCAATTGCAGTCTTCCTCAGAGAACGGGGAACATTCGCACTTCAATGCCCAGGATAGGATCTGGCTGCCCTAAGTAGGTGTGGACCTCCTCATCCTGTCTTCCATACATCGCAGTCCACTTTTGTAAGTAAGATTGGGATGAGGGTAGATCTGGCTTAAATTCTAGATGTTTCCATTAATCCATAAATAAATATTTATTGGGAATTTATTGTGTTTCAGACATATTTCATACTTAACAGGTATTCCATATTCAATAATGTATGTTTCTGCTTTCTTGAGAAAAATATGGAATGTAGAGACAGTCCCTTGGTTCTGTGTGTGGTTCTGATAGTCGAGTTTGTCAACAAGTTGGAAAAGGGTTTATAATCATCACCTCTTCCTCTTGCTGTAATTCCCCTAGGAACGAAGGGAAGCTGTAGAAACTATGGAGGGTCCCCGAGGGAGAAGAGGTTTTGGGGCAATGAGTGGCTAACCAAACTGAAAGTACAGCATCCAGATTGGGTCTATAGCATCAGTTTGTATAAGTGGTGTAGATACGATCTGTATGTATGTACATGATGCCTGAGTATGTTCATGTATGTGTTCATGCTTGTGAGTATAGGCGCACACATGCCAGAGAATGCATGTTAGTGAACAGTCTTGGGTATCGATCCTTACCTTCTACCTTGTTTGAGTCATGGTCTCTTGTTCTTCTCTGTGCTGGTCTGTCTGGTCTGCAAGCTTCCAGGGGTTATCTTGACTCAAGCCTCCATCTCATGGCAGGAGTGTTAGTTATAGATATATGATATGTGTTTGGCTTTATGTAGGTTCGGAGAATCTGAACTCAAATCCTCATACAAAGATAAGTGTTTTACCTACTGAGCGATCTGTCTCCCCAGCCCAATTTGTAAAAAAAAAAAAAAAAAAAAAAATTAAGGAAAGTGAATACTAACACACACTAAAAGTGTTAAAATGTATATTGTGAACTTAGAAAATTCATTTCTAGACACTGATTCACTGGAGGTATTCTGACAAGAGGAAAAATGAAATGTTCAAACATAGAAGGTTTAAAATTTGGAAATGACCTGAATGTCCAACAGGAGCTTGGTTTAGTGCTTACCATAGCATGTGCAGCAGACCGGCAGAATGCCTAATCATTGGAGCCAGTTGTAATGTGTGAGTTATCGATATGACAAGGACTAAGTGATAGGAGAGAACAGATATGGAGCTGTCTAGAGAACATAGGACGAACCCATGAGAAGCAACACACATTTTATTGTTTGGAATTTCAACAATGAAACTGTTATTTTTATAATTTGAAAAAACTTTAGAAACCTCAGTAGTGCTAGTCTGCTTCCCCACCATCACGATGCTCCTATCTCCTGTGGGAGAAATGGCCGTGAAGACATACCTGTGCCCTTCCCTTTGGCTGTCGGATGATCAAAACCATGTGCCCCAAGAAAGTGGAATTTCTTCAGTAATTTTAGTTGTGGGAAGAAAGCCTGAGGGCCTTGTGCCAATAAAGTAGCTTATCCCTGGCAAGAGATGTCACACAGATCTGATAGCTTTTCAGATCGCCCTGTAGGAGAGGGCAGAACTTAGTGGTGGTGACCAGGGCCCTTATCTTGACTGGGCTTGCTTGGTTATGCACACCTCTTGCAGGGTTTTTAAAGATAAACCCAGTGGCATTTTACTAGACCATCAAACTAGACAGCAAAGGATGGGCTGTTTATCTTTAGTTTAAAGAAGACAACAGTACAATACCCACCAGCTGTTCTAGCTGCTATAGTCTATAGTCTTTCTTCCTACATATCTGTGTTTTTAAGCTCAAATGTCATGAATACCGAGTACTTACCAAGTTCTTGGGCATAGTAGAAAACACTCATGTATGCCAGCAAACTCATCAGGCAGCATTTTTAAGTTTTTTTTTTCTTTTACAAATCCACTGATGTGGGAGTGTCATATATCAATCTGTTGATTTCATTGGTTAAGCAATAAAGAAACTGCTTGGCCCTCATAGGTTAAAACATAGGTGGGTGGAGTAAACAGAACAGAATGCTGGGAGGAAGAGGAAGTGAGCTCAGACTCGACAGCTCTGCTCTCTGGAGCAGAGACGCCATGCTCCTCAGATGGGGGCAGAGACACCATGCTCTGCTCTCTGAGGCACACACGATGAAGCTCCAACCCAGGATGGACGTAGGCTAGAATCTTCCCGGTAAGTGCACCTAGCAGTGCTACACAGATGATTAGAAATGGGCTAAATTAATATGTGAGAATTAGCCTAGAAGAGGCTAGACAGAAATGGGCCAAGCAGTGTTTAAATGAATACAGTTTGTGTGTTGTTATTTCGGGGCATAAGCTAGCAGGTGGCCGGGGTGCTGGGGATACAGCCCTGCCACTCCTAATACAACAATCCACATCTATTTAGTGTGTGTGTATGTGTGTGTATACACGTGTGCACACATGCAATTATCTGTCTATCCATATGTGTACTGTGACATGCATGTGGAGATTGATGGCAACTCTTCGAAGTTGATTCTCTCCTTGCAAGGGTTAGGCTTGGTGGTAGAAGCCCTTACTGGCTCCACCACCTTCCTTGGGGGAACAGCATTTTGAAGTCACAGAAGTCTCATTTAAAGCCTCTCTCTATGGAGATATTTACTGGCCAGCACAGCTGAATATGTCAGGGGTGGGAGTGGCTTTAGGTGAGATTTCACGTGTCTGCTCAATAGAGGAACCTTGGGAAATTACTCTCTCTGCTGCCCATCCTGATTTGGTGTCTCTTGACATGTAGGTCTATATCACAGGGTGCCTCTTTCTAACATAGGAGGAAACAAAGAAAAGGACCCTTCTGTTGTTTCTGGTTGAAAGAAGAACTTCTTTACTTGAAGCTGAAGGGATATCTTTTCATGTTTGGAAGAACCCTGACACTCCATGTTCATAGCAAACTCTGCACCCATGGAAATGAAATGTGTCTGTCAGCTTAGGCCAATCATCTCCCCTTTCTAGAACTCAGGCTGGACCAATCTTCATAGCTGGCAACAGCTAAGAGGTAGTTTTCAAAAGGAAATTTGTCTGCAGAGGAAATCTGGTACTCCCAGAAGGACAGGAGGCGATGCTAAATTGCAAACAGCAGGTGTTTCCCACTGTGGGTTTAATTTGTGTTCCCTGATAATGACGGTGAGCAATTTTCATGTTTATTGGCTTTTCCTTTTGTGTGGAGTGACTGTTCAATGCTTTCACTCATTTGTAAAGAAAAAAAATGTCTCCATATTAATTCCTGGCTCCTTTTGTACTTAGATATCAGTGTTTGCCAGTGATATGTGCCGCGGACATCTTCTTCCATCTGCGGCTTGCCTTTTCTCTCTCCTAATGAAACCTGATGTACAGACATTTCTAATTTCAATACTCTACTTTATCTGTGTTGTCCCCCATGGCTGATACTCTTTTAATGTCCTGGTTAGAAACTTTTCCAAGCTCAAACTGTCCTCTGATGTTTCTTTGCTTATAGTGCTCTTAATCTTTCGGTCTGTAGTCCCTCTGCAATTAAATTTCCTGGATTAAAGGGTTTAGATTTTTCTAGGGGAAAGTTTTACATTACAAATAAAAATCTGACTCATATGCATAGATTTCTGTGTGAGGCACATTTGTTAAATTGTGTTCTCTCTCTCTCTCTCTCTCTCTCTCTCTCTCTCTCTCTCTCTCTCTCTCTCTCGTGTTTTGAGGCAGAGTTTCTCTGTGTAGTCCTGGCTGTCCTGGAACTCACTCTGTAGACCAGACTGGTGTCAAACTCACAAAAAGAGATCCTATTCCCTCTGGCTCTCAAGTGCTGGGATTAAAGATGTGTGCCACCACTACCTGGTTGAAATTCTCTTTAGGTAGGGATTTGTACTTTTTTTTTTTTGTCCTGTAAAAGGCCAGATGATCAATCTTTTGGTCTTTGCAAACACAGTCTGTCACAATCAGTCAGCATTGTATGAGAAAGTGACCAAGGTTGGTGCAGAAGAGCGAGTGTGGCTGCGTGCTAATAAAAGGCATTGTGGACTCTTGTGTTTACATTTCACAAAGTTTTTTGCATCACAAAGTATTTTTTTCTGTTATCCTTTTAAAGTGTAAGATAACTATTCTTATCTTGCAAGTTGCACAAAAACAGTAGCTAGGTTAAGCCTATGGACCATTGTTTGTTGATATTAGCTGCATGGTGCCTGTAATATCAAGTTTTCTTTTATTCCAAACTTAGTAATTGTTTTTTTCTCTCATTTTTTTCTATATTTCTTGGGTGTTTTTACAGCGTTGCCAATCATAAATTTATGTTTGTATATATGTGTGCTAGCATGTGTGGTGTGTGCACACATTTGTGTGCTGGTGCACATGCTCATTCCCATGTGCAGAGGCCAGAAGAAGGCTGCGGGTGTTCAGTTTATCACAGTCCTCCTTGTTTCCTTGAGGCAGGGCATCCCATTGAACTGGAGCAGAGCTGGCAGCCATCAAACCCAAGTGACCCTTCTGTCACTGCCCTCCAGCAACTCTATGGGCATGTGCAAGCATACCCGGGTCTTTCACTGTAGGTGGGGATTTAAACTTAGGCCTTCATATTTGTGCTGCAAGAACTCTTGCCCACCAAGGCAGCCTTCAGACTGGATCTTCTTAGGGAGATCTTTGCTCTACTGTGATTTGTAATTTGCTTGTTTTCTATTTCATTGATATCTTTTATTAACTTTATGATTCACATGGTAGGGTTTAGGCAACCAGGTTTAAACATTATATAACAATGATGATAATGATGATGATGATGATGTGTGTGTGTGCATGCATGTGTGCACATGCTGTATGTGCTATGTCTTTTGCATAGATTCCACAGATTGAGGTCAGCTCACCAGGCTCAGCCCTTTCTCTGGCCCCCAGGTTAATCAGTGTGAAAGCTCTTTTTTAAATATAAGATTTCAATTCAAATTCTCTCCCCTGCTAAGCATTAATTTAGATGCACCCTACATATTTTTAGTATGTATTCATATCCATTAAGTTCACAGTAATTTACATTTTGCCTTGTGATTTCTTCTTTGACTTAAGGATTATGTAAAAGTGTGTTACTTAATTTCCAAATACTTCATTTTAATATCCTGTTATTGATTTCTAATTTGTTTCTGTGGTGTTCAGAAATGAGACCACACATGATTTTAGTTTCCTGGGACCTGCTGAGGCATTTTATGTTAAGTTTATTAGTGATTTTTTGCAATGCTATGAATGCCATATCTAAGAGAAGAAACTTTGGACTGATGAGTTTTGGGCCACGGTTTCAGAGCTTGGGTTCATCATGGTGGGAAAGAAATGGCAGCAGCTCAGATCCTGGGGGTCGGGCAGAGGTTGTTCACACCATGGGAGATTGGAAATAAAGAGCAAAGTAGGAACCAGAGGCTCAGTGTAATCATCAAAGGCCCACTCCTAGTGACCCCAACTTGGTCCTATCCCTTAAAGGTCTCCCAGGTTCCCTAAATAGCACCCCCACCTAAGAAGCAAGCTTTCAGTACCTGAGCTTGTCGGGGATATTTCCGGTTCAAACTGAAACAACACATCATATAGTGTACCTAGGTCAACAGCCCATGCGGACTTGAAAGTATGGCGTGTTTTACATATGTGAATCTAGAAGTCAGTTGGGCCAAGTCAACTGAGGATTTTGTCAAAATATTCTATTTCTTTATTAAAGTTTTGCTCAGTTGTATCAGTTCTAAAGATTGATCTTGGGGTGTATCTCTTTCATCTGCCACCATTTGGTTTAAATATTTTGAAGCTCTCTTCCTTGCTTTCATTTTTGGTCTGTTTCATATTGAACCTAGGGCCTTATTCCCTTGATGCAAACATTCTACACTAGACTATATTCCCATGAGACCCTCATAATTGAGGACACTGTAGTACCTTTCATTAAGAAGTGTTCATTCTCATGTATAGGTGTAAATTCAAAAGCCAAGAAAGCAAGAACATGAAGAGATATTGGCACATGAATATTCGTAGAATCATTATTCACCGTAGCCCAAAGGGGGAAGCACTGTAAGTGTCCACAGCCAGATAAATGAATAAACAGTGCGGCATACAGGGTAGGAAGCCAGAGATGGCTCAGCAGTTGCGAGCTGTGACTGCTCTTCTAGAGGACCCGAGTTTGATTCCTAGCATCCACATGGTGCCTCACAGCTATCTTCAGTCCCTGGGAATCCATCTGTTCTGGCCTCCTAGGGCACCAGGTATGGAAGTGATACAGAGGGAGAGAGATGCAGGAAAAACACCTGTGCACATAATAAAATAAAATAAATCTTTAATCACAAAAATATAGTATACATATGTGGCAGACTATTATCCATCCTCTGGCAATGGAGGAAATTCTAGCAGCGTAGCATGGCTGAACCTGGAGGAGATTAAACTAAGTGAAAAACGCCCACCATGAGAGACACATACTGCAGCTCTGTGGAGTGACAGAGAGGACAAATGCATCAAAACAGACAGTAGCACGATAGCTGCCCATGCTCATGGAGAGCAGGGAACAAGGAGTGTGTGTTCAATGGGTAGAGATTATTTGAGGAAAGATCCGAGAGCTCCAGGAGCTAATGGTTGTGATGGTCGCCCAACAGTGCATGTATACGCCCTGTCACACGGCTGTGCACAGGAGGACGCTCAGGATGCCGAACTCTGCTTTGTGTCTGTTACCCGAAGTCTATAAAAACATAAGAACAGCAATCCTGAGTCTTCTTTATTTCCACATGGCCTTATAATTGCTGTAGGTTTCACTTGTGCATTTGTTATAAATTCTGTTCAAGATAATGTGATTATTTATGACTGTGATTTCTTGAAATCACCCCCTTGTCTCGTCCTCCTTTCTTTCAGATATTCAATTTTACATATGTTAGATCACTTATTTTTTTCTAAGTGTAATTTAAAACGACGTCTCTGTTAATTAGATACAGTCCTCTTCAGTATAATTTCTATTATTTTGATTTCTAGCTCATTTACCCTTTATTCGGTGTAATGTAAGTAGTCTTCAGTTCTTGAGATGAAAATTTTAATGAATGAATTAAATTCGTTCGCTGATAGTTCGGTACATGTGTATGGTACATTCTGCTTGCTCCTCTCCTTAACCGTTCCTACCCCACCTCTGTCACTCCTTCCTACAGTTTTTTTTTTCCATTTGGTGACTTTTTCCTTTCAAATATAAGTTTTAATTGCAGAATTTATATTTGGCTATTTCAAAAATAGTTTCTCCTTTTTGTTTTGATTTTCCATCTGTTCAAGCAATAGCTATCCTTTTCTTTAAATTTGTGTATTTCATTAGTTTTTCAAAGGTTTCTTTTTAATTTATTTTTTGACTCAATAGTAGCTAGATGAAGCCTATAGACCACTGAGATAGTTGCGCCACTCCCTGCTCCCTCTTCTCCTGTCAGCCCCTACCAGCTGGCCTTCCTTGAAACTCACTAATGCCTCCCCACTCTCCAGTTTATAGCTTCTTCTACTGTGATTGTGTTTAGTGTGTGTGTGTGTGTGTGTGTATACTAAATATGTATAGAAATACAATCTGCTAAGTGACCGAGTCCATTTTGTTATCTGGATGTCTATGGTTTCAAGGCTGACTGTTATGTGCTTTGGTGTGCATTCATGTTGCTGTGTCAGAGCCCCTGGGGCTGGAGTTATATGTGCTGTGAACTGCCTGATTTTGGTGCTAAGGACTGAAGCCCAGTCCTCTGCAGGAGCAGCAAGCACTCTTCACTGCTGAACCATCTCCCCAGCTCCCAAGTACACAGCTGTTTTTCCATCTTTTTTCTCTGTGGCATTTCCCCTCCCTGCTTCTGTTTCTCTTGACTGTGGGCCACTTATTTGTCTATGATTATTTTATTATATGCTACAAATTAAAGACAATATATTGAAAGAGTCTTGACTGTTATCTCTTTAAAAAGTAATTTTAAATTTTGTTTGGGTGGGTAGCTAAGGGACTGGTAGATCTCCCTGATTGATTCTGTTGGGCTTCTAATTGGAAGGTATGGCTTTCTTCCTGAGGGTTCTGGCCTCCCAGATGGATGTACTAGATACCAAGGGAAGATTCTTCCAACTCAACCAGTGTATCCAAACTCTCTCCAGCCTTTCTTATCCCAGTCACCCAGACCTGTGTGCTCAGCAGCATGGGCACACCCTGCCTCACCTTTGGACAAGGACTTGACAGAAACCTCTGCACTGTAATCGAAGGCCCTGGTGTTTACAAAGGTTTTCAGATGCCAGCACCTGGTCTCAAATCCAGTCAGCTCAACAGAATGAATGCTCATGTGTGAGATGGCCGCTTTCTGTCATGTTATTCAAGAACAGTGGTTCTCAACCTTCCTAATGCTGTAACTTTTTAATACAGTTCCTCATTTGTGGTGACCTCCCCCAACCATAAAATTATTTTCATTGATAGCCCATAGCTGCAGTTTTACTACTGTTATGCATCATAATGAAAATATCTGACTGAGGATATCTGATATGTGACTCCTGCAAAAGGGTGGTTGGACCCCAAGGGGTTCGTGACCCACAGGTTGAGAACCCCCGTTCTAGAATGTATCTTCAAAAACCCAAGGGTTTATTCCTGTCACCTTTCCTGGACTCAGCCCTGTGGTTCTCATTGTCTGATGTGTGCATCTGGTGGTCTCCATACCTTGTCAACTTTTGTGTTGTGCACAGTAGGGGAATTAGTCTACTGCTAGGTATCCCCTATTTACAGAATCAGTTGTTACTACAATTCTATAAATGAAAACTAAATTTTCTCTTTGGTACCATTTTTTTTTTCAGCACAGTTGTCAGTGTGCTCATATTTTCGGTGAGGCAGCCGCACTTGCTTGTATTTCAATGCTTCTCAAATCTTGGCAAGCCGAAGGACTGTCTTCTGCAGATCGCAGATGGCCTTGGTATCCAGGAGGCCTCATTATTCATTTCCACCCGGCACACCAGTCAGCGTCTGACTAACTTCAGCACAGAGCCCCACCTTTCAGGATAATGCCAGCTCTGCTGGCTATATGAGCTTGTTTGTTCAGGAGAGGTTTCTCCTCCAGCAAGACAGCCGTAGTGAGCACAGGAAAGTTCATGGAGTTCAGAATACTGTTTCTTTCGGGTCAAATAATTATTTTCTTGGACTGGATCATCATCTTCTTTATAAAGATTACCCAAACTCAAGAGCTAGGAAGGCTCTGTTTCATACATTGCCAGGCCATTCTCTAGTACTAACTTAGGTATACTACATGTAATTTAAAACTGATATAAAAGAACAGGAGAGCTATGTAGGCTTAAAGGTAGCATTGCAAGGCAGCTTTAACTTCGTTTCTCACAGTGTAGACTAATTTGGCAGCGGTTTAGAAATAGCTTACATTTAATGTCTAAATGCTCTCCTATACAAGGAGCAATTTTCCTCCAGTCTTGGCAACTCACAGCTGTAATCTAGTGCTTAGGAAGGCAGGGCAGAAAGCTTGTTGCATTTGAGGGAGGAAGAAGGGAGGAGGAGGGGAGAGAGGAGGGAGCAGAAGGATGAGGAAAATAACTCTGGCCCCTGAAAGGAATCCATGGTTTATCTGATTGCTCATTTCTTGCGTTAACTTCTACTGTGGCTTTCTTTTCTATGATGAATAACTTTGTTGTGCTCTTGAAGACAAGTTAACCTTCCATGTTCTGCACTTAATTTTGGATCTGTCCTGTTTGAAATATACAAACACTAAACTTTGTCTACATGGATCCAAGATAGTGATTATACAGAAACATGAATAGATACAACCAATTATTGCTCTTCCCCAAGACATTTCCCAGTTCCCTTGAATAATGAAAGTCAGCATTGCCCAGGGAAACATTAAGTAGACCTCATAAAATAATGCTGTTCCCTAAGGAATCACCACCTGAATTATAGTCTTCATAAGTTTAGCACTTACTTGCTTAGCAAACAATTCTCTCAATGGGTAATAAATTCCTGGGAGATAGTAATAGAGGAAAGGACAGAGGTAGCAGTTTTCTTTGGATAATATAGTGTTTCCTCAATGTGATTAATAAGGCCCTCAAACATATGCTAGAGTTATTTCTTTTTTTGCCAAAGTATGCAAAGCAGCCATTATTTATACCCACACTGTCATTTTCTCAGGCTCTTCTGCTTGCTTATGTTTTAGGCATTGAACCCAGGAAGTGGAGGGCTCAGGCTGGGTCTTTCCCAAGCACAGTTGTACCTTTGATGCTAAGAATCACTTTTCAAATGGATAAGGAACTATTCATTTAAGAAAATTAAGTTTACTCACTAAACAAGTAAATGAAGGGGAAATTAGGTCGTCTGACTTTAGAGAAACACTTGGCTATGGGATTTTATGATGCCACAAACCAAATAGTTTGTGGGAAAGATACTGATGGTTTAAATAGGGCATATAGATAACCCCAACAGGTTTACAAATGGTCCCAATTCCATTACCACACGACAGCATTAGAAAATAACTCAAAGGATAAAGTAAGTGTGTGTAAGTAAATACCAATAATGAGTGAGAAAAACAGGGACAACTCTTCCTTCCAAAAGGATTTTAACTAATTCATGTTGTGAAGAAGAGGGGAATCTAAAAGTCTTCACTAGGACCCCATAGCGTTAATTGCTTAGATCCAGCGATGGGTCCAAGACCAATGGAAAAGCGAGATGGATGAATGCTATTTAAACAGGACAAATGGGAAGCATTTTTTATTACTTGCAAGTACAATTTGTACAACTTTCTTGCTTTTGATGCTTCCAGCTCCCTTCTCCGTGAGAAAGAACTAAGAACCCAGAGGCCAAGAATAGACTAAGTGAATTTCACATTGAATCACCGAATTTACCATTATAAATTCTGAAAGTTAGAGAAAAACTATTTTGCTCTGGTAAAGTGGGGCAATTCATGTGCTAAGCAGCATATCACAAATTCTAATTTAGATGTTAGATTAAGGCAGATTACAAAACACTTATCTCTTATGCAATGGACATCAAGTCGAAATCTAAATGCTTTATTTTCTAATCAATGTCATAGCTTTTCCATCCCCTTCTAAGAGTTACGTATCCTAGAATAAGAAGAGAGTGATTTGATCAGTAAACATTTATTAAGCAAGTAAAGCCATTCCCCAAGCATAAACAGGTGAAAGCTGCCGCATCAGCTCACAGAAAGCCCATAATCCAATCCGATGGGAAATGCTGACAATGTCCTAGTGTTAGAAGCAGAGAGAACAAAGAACCCTGCAGGTGGAAGGCAGCTGATTCAAAGACAAATGAATGCATGCCGGGCAAGTGACAGCTCAGCGTGGAATGGCTTCGGCCTGGCTAAAGTTACTAACCAGATCTCCTCAGGTCAGTATCAACTACAAACAGGTTCACTGGATGGAAGCAAAATCATTTCCGAAGCCAAAGGAATCCTATGAGGTCAAGTATGGGTCAAAGGAAGGGCAGTTCAAGGGCAGTGGGGGATATTAAGTCACCCTTGTGGCGATGTAATTTAAGTACTGTTATAAGCTGAATAATGGGTGCACCTAGCCATCACTGACTCAATCGCCCCATTACCTGTTTTCTTTGAGACAGTCAGCGAATTGTATCTTTAAGGCTGAAGTCTTAGACTGTGGGGATGTGTTCTCCCTGTGCTGTCTTCAAAAGGTATCTCAGGAATACGTTTTAATGATGAGATCAAGAAACAGCATGGAAAACAGTCTACATCTAAGTGCGGCTGGTGGCAAATTGCCGCTAATAATCTAGCTGCCTTTCTTGAGCGTTGAGCTGTCAGATGTGTGTTTTGGACTCGCCATGGGGCTTGTGTAGGTTGTAGTACATTAAATTAAATCCATCAAACATTTATTGAGGGCCTACTGTGCACCAGGCACACAGTCTGTGGGACACCAATTGCATGAGGAAAACTGGCTCAGGAAGAAAGAGCCTGGGTCTCATTCAAACTTTTGGTTATTGCAAAGTCGAGGGATTTTTTTTCCTTTTAACAATTCATACACACAGTGCAACAAAGTATAGATTTCTGACTATTTCATGTGGCTGTTGAAATAAACGATTATCTTAACAGTTGGCTTCTGAATTTCTCTCAGGGAGGAAATTGTCTGTTTCAGGTAGCGCCTTGATAAGCAAGATGCTCAGGTTGATGGTTTAGTGGGGGTGGAGGTGGAAAACAGTAAGTGCACCCAAAGATTATCAGCAAAAATGAAGAGAACGTTAATAGAACTTGGAAGCCAGAAAAAGAGCATCTTTTTAATCAGTAAGTATTTGTGAGTAAATTCCCTTTCTAGTCTCCCACAAACCTCAATAAACTCTGCTGTAATTACAAAGGCTATGCATATAAACAAGAGGGGAAGGGAGGGAGGAAGGGAGGGAGAGGGTGGGGACAGAGGGAGGGAAAGAGGAGAAACTGAGAGGGAAGGAGAGGAGAGGGAGGAAGAAAAGGAGGGAGGAAGAAAAGGGGAGACTATGAAGCATGAAAGGGGTTGTATTTTATGCCATATGGACACGTAGGATGATTAGGCAAGCCCATCTCTAAACAGAGTGAACTTTGAAAAACTGAATTGGAGGTGGTCAAAAGAATTCAGGAGTCCTTAATCTTGAACCTGGAATTTAGAGCTACTTTGGGGAAACCACTGGGTCTTCTCTAGATCTGTAGGTTATGATCGGTTTTTTCCTCCAGAGCCTTTGATACTTCCCTCGGCACTCAGTTATTTTATCTGTGCCTTTATTGTTTATTTAAATTCCTTACTCTCGTTTATTTCTTGTATTTGTTTATTTCCTGGTTCTTCCCATCCTCCCTCACCCCTGGCCCATAAGTACCCCAAGATTAGGCTCTTGGCTGTCTTGTTAGCTGCACCTCGGTGGCTGCAATGGGATGTCTCTAGCCCACTAGGTGTGAATTAGGCATTTGTTGGATGGAGCGGTAACGACTTTGATAGCATGCAGCTCCTGATAACAGTCAAATACCACTCAATGATGGTCTTCGAACATTTGTGCTACTGGCTAATAATACAATCTTATATTGGGTTAGGCTATGGTTCAGGTGTTCAAGTCAGTGATTGTTTTATACCGAAGTAGTTTTTAAAACCCTTTTGAAAATTTAAAAAGCAAGGTGCTGATACCTTTATTTAATTAGAACATTATCTTTTCTGCTGTTTTCTACCCCTTAACTCTTGATTATCTCCTACTTAGAAATAATCTGTTGCATCAGAATAACAGGAAGGTTGGGAGCTGTGATCTCTTCAGGTGGCTAAAGCCATACTGTAGGGAACCAGTGGATGCAATAGATGAGTGCGAAAATGGATGTGGGTTCTCGTGTCAGGAGTGCATTTCCCATAATTCTTTTGTTTTTCTTTCTTTCAATACTCATTTGTAGATAGTGCCAAGGACCATAAAAGAGGACCAGATCCACACACAAATGGGATAATTCACTATTTTGCCATTTAACTTGGGAGCAAAAGCTCATACTTGGGAATTCTCGTGAACATTTCCCTCCCAGTTTTCAACATTATTGGACACCCATGCTTCCGTATGAAGTTTGATAGCCAGTCTTGGACTTTGGGCTACTGTTCATTACACCTCCATTTTAGCAGCCTCTGTTCAGCTTTACTTCGCAGCTCTGCTTTCAGATCTCCTTCGCCAGATTAAGCACAGGATGCTATGTTATTTTGAATTTTAGTTATAAGATGAATAATTCTTAGGATAAGTATTCCCTTTGCAACATTTGAGGGCTAAGTTGATTTAATAGGTATCTAAAATTCAAATTTAACTGACATCTGGTCCTTTGTTTTTTTTTTCTTTTTTTGTAAATCTGGCACCCCCTGCTTACGGAGAAAAGTCATTTGGAAATGAGATGCTGAAACCTTGCTCGGATGTCTGTGGGGTGTGCAGCAGTACAAACCTGTCGCACACAGGAAGAAGCCCCGAGAACGCTGCACTGTGTCGCCCTGGCAAGACTAGGGCTACCTTCTCAACAGTTTTCTTTTCAAGTCACGTTTCACAGTCATTTCCAGATCGGGCCAATAAATTTTAGATCTTTTAAGGCCGTGTACTGTAATTAGTTGGATAATAATCTATAATTACCCAGGGAAAGTGAGCCCACGTGTAAATTATCAGTTATAAACTATGCTCTTTCCACGGAGGAACTTTGGCCTTTTCTAATCAGCCCACGTCATCCAGAGTCCTCGGGTGAATATTTGACCTTCCCTGCTGGCCCATCAGCTTCCTCTCACCTCTCTCAGTTTCTTCAGAGTCCTGGCAGGTGACGATGGGTCCTCCATGTCAGTTGATGGCAGAGAGCCCAGACCGAGTATATGGAAATTCTTGAGGGTCCATGAGGCAGAAGACCAGGACGGGACTTCTCCAGTAGTTACAGAGGCAGACATGTAGACATGTAGGCCGGGCATTAGGAACTGGCCAGATGGAAAACCGAGGGGTGCTGTGTTTGAAGGGTCCTGTGGCACACATCACCTCCTACATATACCTCTGAGGGATTTGCTTTTGACACATAGAACCTCCATTCTGATGCAGTGAGTGCTGGACTTTGTCAGAAGAAGTTGACCGGTAGAGCTCATCTTATTTTTGTTGTGTTCTTCCTGAATAAGCTTCTCATTTCTATCACAACCCCTGCCTGTTTTTCTAACAGCTTATCAATTTTGATTATTTAAGCTGTGTTTCTAGCGGAGGTTTGACAATGAATCTTTTTAGCTTTTCTCGGAGAAGCAGGTTTCCATTAGTGAAATTTCATACCATGGAAGCCGCTAAGGACGTGTTCCCAGAAGCTGGAACTCTCTGGTGGCCCTTGATTCACGCCACGTGAATAACTGACATGAGAGAAGGCATGTTTTGATGTCGATACCGAATATCTTAGAGAAGCTTAGGTGAAGGGTTCAGTAGTGAAACATCCTGGCACTTGCTCCTGGGCACAGGGTCCTATGACTGGGTGGCTGTGCACCCAGGCACTTGAGACTCCTCTCTGAGTCAAACAGACATTTGTACATTTGTTATTGAAGGTCCTGATCAGTGAGAGGAGACATGGTGGCAAAGTGCCTGTGCCTCTGAGTGCCAGGGACCATCATCTTTTTACAAAGCCCACCGCATCCCTGTAGACACAGCCCCATGTTTGTTTTGCATTTTCAGACTGAGGCCAATTGAGGTAATGATTTCTCCAAGTTAGCAAACAGTGGAACCAGAACGAAAGCACAGTCCTCTGGAGGGGGCAGCCAGCATTCTTCGCCCCCAGCCTGTCTGAAACTCCTCACAGGAATGTTGAAATGTGGCGCTTTCTCACTGGTTCATGTCAACAAATAATTACCGACTCTTTGCTCCAGCTAGCGCAGTGACTCGAATGTAAGAGAAGTAATTAAATGCAGTTCTTTTCTGTGAAAAGCTGTTTATGAAGTAATTGGCAGGAAATGTCTGAAACCCTGCACAGTAAAGTGAGACCAGCAAGTGGCCAGTAAGTGATATGTGCGGGCAGTGCAGAGAAGAGCGGTCGCCTCCAGCGGACATGGGCAGCGTGGGCAGCTACAATATACAGAATATGGGCTGGACCTGAGTTTCACTTAGAGTGCCAAGGTGACACTGTGATTGTGAGCCTACTTTTTATTTTTTAATGTAATTTAATTTTATTTTTGTATTGGAGAAAAGGTGTCTGATCCAAAATGGCCTTGGCAGTTTGGAGAAAAGGTTAGAGGCTGGTAACGCAGAATCCAAGAAGCGGTGTCTTTTCTATTACTCATGGTAGAGAGAGAAAGGGTGTGAGCCGTTTATTCTCTCAACCTCTTAAATTTTTGCTATTGTTGAACACCTACTATGTGCAGAGGTGCACAGTGAGGACCAGAAGCAGCTGTGTTGTGTGGAGATGTATCTCCCTCACATATCCGAGGTTCTGTGCGTGTCTGAGTCCACTCTTGAGACTTTAGATAACAGGGAACTTGAACTTCCAGGGGAGCGAAAGAGGTGGGTAGGATATGGTTAGTGCTTCTGGCAGGAGAAGGACCTGAGGGAGAGCTGGGAGTTCAGCACTACGTGATCCATCTTGCTGTGCTATCGCCATTGTCATTGTCACTCAAAAGCCAGCCTAGTCCTGCCTTGCCTAATGGAGTTACCCTCAGCCAGCAAGTAAACACTTCCGGCCATCTTCAGAGTCTAGTAATTTTATTCTTCCCTGGAATAAGAGCACACAAAAGAAGCAAAAAGGAACAAGAGCAAGGGGTCCAGGGTCCATTTCTTCTTGTCTTTTGTCTTCTGCCAGCCCCTCTCTGCTTTATCCCTTACCCCCATCCATGCCTTCTCTAAGAACTGATTGAAAATCTAGAGACCACGGCATGGCTGCTCGCAGGACTCTGCTCAGTCAGACGTCCCACACTCCACTGTGCTGTTATTTCAAACTGTCATTTTTCTGTCCTGAGCCTGAGCAGCACAATGCCCTCAATCTAAGAGCCTTCCTGACTTGCAGCCAGAGAGCCAGCCTATTGTAATGATGGCTGCCATATTTACGCAGAGGGGTTGAAACTGGAACCCATTGTCTCTGCAGAAGGGGAAATCACAGAACAATAGCTGCGGGAAGAAATTGTTCACAGTCTGGTAAGAAACAGTCCTGCTGACTTGTGTGCCGCCCAAGATGATTTAGCTCTGAAGTACAAAGAATAATAGCAGTCTTTCTGAGGACCCTCATACGGGAAAGCCACATCCACAGCAGCTGAGCTGACTCCAGGAATTCAGAAAATGCCAGGGGGAGCAGTTTTTCACCTCGGAAAAGTTGTTACGTAAGCCTTGGAATGTGCTGTTTTGCTTTTCTGCTTCCACAGGCCTGGACCCCACATACTCTCACCTGTGCCGTGCCGGGCTCGGGAGGGATTCTGTCAGACACTCAGCCCGCTCGACTCCCGCTTCTGTGGCTAATTCATTGGAGGGCTTAGGGATGTGTCTTCGAGCTAATTCATAATAAAGGGTGGAAGTTAGTCACCAGGCAGGAAAAGAAATTTCTCTAGAAGTAGTTTCTTTTCTTGGGATAAATAGGACTTTTTGTCACAGTTGATATTGAAGGATTTTTTAACAATAAGGTATTTAACTCTTGAAAAAGTTTCTGTGTGTGTGTGTGTGTGTTTCCCCCAGAGAGTTTATGTGCTTTGCATAATGAATTAAGGAAGAAAAAATCCTAGTAGCCCTTTGGTTGTTAGTGACCTTTATTGACCTTGGACAAGCCTCTGGTTGATAGGATGGGGATGAGTTTTCTCTCTTCTGCACACTATTGGAGTAACCCTTGACTGAGCCTAAGTCTAGATTGAGGGCTTCAAGGGGCCAATCCTACATTTAACCACAATTATTTCCATGATGTGGTGTTCACATGGACCTTATACTCCCTTAGCGGAGAGAAGAGAAAGGAGTAAAGTATAAGGTGACACAAGAAATGATTAAGATGGTGAAAGAGAAATTATTCAGCGCTGGTTTTTAACCCCTTGTAACAGGAAGTTAGGTGTCTGTGAGTTTGTGCCGTCCCTTAAAGAGAAGATTCAGGTGAGAGAGGAAGCTCCCTAGTAGCCAATCACATTCAAGGATAAAGGTCTTTTGAAAAGGGTCTGAAAGAGGACTCCATCCTCCTGTTCAACTGGATGCCTCTTTGATTCTCAGTCAGATACATCAACTGCTTTGACTGGACCAACAGGGCTACTCCCCATCTGTCTAAATGGAGCCTCCTCTTCTCTGCCCTGATTCCTGTAAGGGCTTCTTACCTGGAGTCCACATCCGCGGTGTGTTCTCAGCAGCTAAGTCAGAGCCCTTCTATCGACACGGAAGGGATCCACTCATCCCACTTTCCCGCTTAAAGCCCTTGACACTGAATTCCACTTCCGGTGGGAGTTCCCGTTTTCCATGGTCTTTGGACACCGCTGCCACATCTGGTTCCCACCACTCCACTGCAGTCCTGCAGTCCTCTCTTTCTCCATAGGACCTCAGCAATGTCAGTGCTTTGCTGTTCCTTGAACTTTCTAGATTCCTGTTTGGTGTGTGTGTGTGTGTGTGTGTGTGTGTGTGTGTGTGTGTGTGCATGCTTACCTGTGTGTGCACAAGCGGAGGCCAGAGATCAACATCCCTAATTCACCTTCCACCTAATTTTACTTTTGGCCCAGGGTCTCTCACCGAATGGAAAGCTTGCTGTTTTGGATAGACTAGCTGCCCAGGCAGGTCCCCACCCCTACCTCTTTCATGCTCCTATTTCCTCAAGCCCAGTTCTTGAGAACCGACACCTGCCCCTGGGCGGGCCTTTCGTGTGGCTATCACAGATCTGAACTCAGGCTCCCTTGCTTGGCCAGCAGCACTTTCCCCCACTAAGCTATTTCCTGGCTGCTGCTCCTGTCTCTGCATGGACCCCTCCTTCTGCTGCAAGGCCCTTTTCTCACACACGGTTGCTGGCAGGCCTGGTTTCTTCATCTTTAATTCTTTGTTCGAGTGAAACCTGCTCACGAGGTCTTTTCTAACTCCTCTCTTCAGGCTCGTTCCTACGTTCTCCTCCACAGACTTGCTAATGCTTTTATTTATTCTGCTTTTTCCTTCTAGTTCCAAAACATCAGTTCTCTTCTGGCATTTTGTACAGTTTGCTTATGTATTAAGCTCATGTCTTTCCCCGGTAGATTACAACCTCTAAAGTAAAGAGCCTTGTTTTTTACTGTTATTTAAAATATCCAAATTCATGCCTAGCACACAGTTAGGTGGTCTGTCCATAGCACCGAGTGAGGGGATGTGGGCAGGAGTTGGCCTTAGTGGTCTTTAACAATCTATGCTTCTGTGGTTAAAAATAAAAACAGAACCCTTTTCTGTCCAGAAATGGGATTCAGATAACTAATTGTATCTATTCTAATTCAATAAAAGATCTCCAAATAGGAGTTCAACCACCATCATGTGTCTGGGGAAGGCTGTCGATACCTCTAATAATAATCAGGAATAGAAAGACAGGTCATGAGGCTGGCTTCCTTGTCCTTAGGCAAAGAACTAACACCTTTGTTTGTTTGGGCCTGGGACTGTGCAGTGTCCAGGCAGTGTAGCTGGCACAGAGGTTCTGCTCAGCCCTGGCTAATATTTCTGGCTAATAATGATAAGCGGGCATCAGGGTGTCTTAGGCCAGCTTGGGCTCTGAAATATGGTGATCCAAAGCACTCAGAACCTTCTGAAGTCCTGCTGATACGGACATCAGTGAGTCCTTCATCTCTCAGTCCACTGGCTTGAATAAGAACAGACTTTTTGAAGGAAGGAAGGGCAATTTGTTTTTCTTTGTTTTTAACACACCAGATCTTGAAATGTTTACCAACTCTGGGATTGAGAAGGCTCTATTTGCATCCCAATTTTGGAGTCCCTACTCACTGCTCTCATTTTTACCTCCGTGCCATCTGCAGCCTGTTCTGAATTCTCTGTGTACCTAATGGAGAACATTTTCATAAAACTGAAATAGAAGTAAGCAAGAGGAAGCAGAACATTTGGGTTAGTTATTCTTTGTGTTAATATTAGGAAAGCCAAAGACATTAGGCTTCATGAGAACTGAGGTTTGTGAAGCCATCGATCGCACAGTACACATGCAGACATGCATCCCGATGGGACTCAATCAAGCAGAGGCAGGACTCATCTGCCAGAAATCAAACCATAACACAGGCAAGGAAAGCATTGTGGGCCCAGTGAACGGCAGAGCCCACAACGTTGATTACCATTGCTTCCAGGATTTTAGCCAGAGGGGAGAGGGAACTCTCAGAGGTGCTTAGGAGCACCCTCCACATTCCTGGACAGTTTTCTTTTCTCAATATCCCCTTGACTCATGGATTGGGTCCTGGGAAATAGATTCCTTTTCGCCCTCAGTTCCTTGATGGTAATGGTCATTTCGTCTGAGCCTTTGGCAAGGGATGCACGGTGACCTAGTTTGTTGTAACAGCACGCCCATGACTGTGTTGTGTGTTGTTAAACTGCACTAGGGTATGGTAATGGCTTTATTAGAGCACAAGGGATATTTTCAGGAATCTCTGTTGTGTGATTTGAGAATATTACCATGCTGTGTATGGACTTGCCTCAAGTACAGCAGTTTAGCAGGAACAATCACAACAAAAAAAAACCTTTCACTAAAATATGATAATCAGAACAGTGCTTTTTGGATCTTTTAAAAAGAATCAAAACAAAATAAAAACCAGACTTCTGATCTTGTTTTCCTTTACCTATTAATTTATACCAGTAAGGATTACTTGAGAATGACATCAAAAAATGTGAAAATGCGAATTGTTACTGAATGCTGCCTCTTGGTAGATGTGGGCCGGATCAGCCCACTTAATCTCATTTGGTAAGATTGAAAAAGCCCTGCTTCTCCTTATTGCATGTCTTGATGATTTGATGGTGCTTGTGGATAAAAGGCACAGTCTTAGATTATCGTGAGACAATTGCTTGAGCCCCAGTGTAATGGCAAGACAGTAACAATTTAAAATCCAACTGCGGGTAATTAACGAGGCTCTCTCCACTCCTTCTTCTAGTGTATCCTTTCTCTTCTAGACCAGCTTTAGAGACTGATCCGACAGCTGGCTTATTAGCTGGAGGATATATGTTTAGGTTTAAATTGTTTATCGGTGACCGGGTTTCAGTAGCCACCATCTTCACATCTTTTGACAGACAGGTTGTGCCTTAGAGGTCTCAGTCGGTAGTGGCTCTTTCTCCTTCTCCTCTTTTCCTTGCATTCTTCATGGCCTGGAATAAAACATAGCATGGGGAACTTTAAGAGAAATAAACAATACGGGAATTTTCATTGTACTATGCAAATCGCATACAAAGGTATGCCAGCATTTGCAAATGTAATTTGGGGTTCAAATTCTGAAGCCATGAATATTGCAATTTGTGTTGGAGCATGCTCCTCACCCTTTCCAGTGGTCCATTTGGCCTTGAGGCCAGGAAGAATGCTTATAAGCGTTTGGTTATTTGAGAGACACCTATTTCATCTCCTTTTTAAAGTTGAATGGTCTTTGTTTATTCTTTTTGATGGCCTGCCCTTTGGGGTCTTATTCTGTCGAGCTGGAACATCTGTGCAATGAGGAGGATTTGTCAGAAAAAGGCCCACTTTTCAGGGCATGAAGCTTAGATGTGCACAGCCCGTGCCTAGATGCACACCAATGAGTGAAGGAGAGGTTACTCTGGGATTTGGGTAGAAGGGGATTAATGTTTTCAGGACTGAGGGGGTAGAAATGACCACCTTGGGTTAGTGTTCCTGCTACAGATAGAGCGCTGCTGTTTATGCCCATTCTGATGGGGTGGGACAGTACTCTATGGCCAGTTTGAAGATAATTTTCTCAAAACATTTCCTGACTTAGAATAATGCACTGAAGGCCTGCTAAATTCCTCCCTACCTGGGATAGAGTTTCTTGTGTGTTGACTGAACTCAGCTGCCTGAAGTCTCTTTTGCTTTAATTCTGAGGAAAATACATGGGGCTGCTGCTCAGTTGATGTAGGGAGACTGGAGCACGTGTGCTATAGGGATGGGAGCATCCCTCTCGGGGTTTTGATTTTCCTTTCAAGGAACCTATCACGAGTTTCTAAAGAAATCATTCTGGTTCGGAAGAATCCCCGGCAGCAGATAAAAGCCTGAATCATCTCTGGGATTCCCCTTTGAGATTTGCATGCAACCATGAGACCTGAGGTCTGAAGATGGCTGTTTACAAAGGTGGTTGAAAGGGAATTGTTAAAGGAATTTTCTAACAAAATGGAGTCAAACTCAGCACGTTGGGGCCGCTCTTTGAAGTGAAGGCGCATCTTTGATCCCTTTACACTTCACCCGCAGCGGCTCACCATACAGCGTGTCTTATCACTTATTTTGCTCCCGGAGTAGAATAGATCATTCCTCCTCTGCTCCCTTACAGCCTGTATTTTCATCTCTGTGTTTCTCAAGATGACTGAGAAGCCCGGCGGTATTAAACTACCGACAACATGCGCTTTCTGACGAGGAGAAATTGCCAGCGGTAAAAGGGGCCCTTTTCAGTAACACACCAAGGACTTTTCTTCCTTCTCTTTTCTAAAGTGAATGATGGTATCGATTAGGAAGAGGCCTGAGTTCTAGGCAGTGCAAACTCTGATGCCGCCTTGGGTCTCCGTGGAAACACATAACTCCTCCTGAATCTGAAGCTTGTGTTCTGTGTGTAGCAGCTCGGTTGAGAAGTCCAAGTGTCAAGAGGTGGCAGTGGGTGACAAGGGCGCTGGCAGAAGCCTGCTGCGACAAGTCACAGGTTCTGATGTCTGGACAAAGGAATGACTACTTCCTCAGGTGTCTGATGGATGCTCAGGCGTGAGGAAACTCCCAGGTCACAGACGCTTTTTTAGCCACCTGGACCAGGGGTGATAACACTCTGGTGGTACTTCAGGATGTGGACTGGACAAGTGGGTGACGGGACTGCGAGTGGACGTGGCGATGACCCTCGCCCTTGTTTCCATCTCTTCCAAAGTTACTCACCTGAAGTCCTTAATGGGTCTGTGGTGTGGATCTAAAAGAGGGTGTGCCAGTCAGTTCTTCATTGTGAGGAAGACCCCAGAGGTGCAGCCGAGGAGGACAGACCATTTCTATCTCTTGGTTTCACCCTGTGGTTGGTTGGCACCTTTGTTTCTGGGCCACAGTGAGGAAGATCATGATTATAGGGAGGCCTGGAGGAGAAAGCCGCTCAACTTACGGCAGGCAGGAAACAGGGAGAAAGGACTAGAGTCCGTGCCTGCAGTGACTGATCTCCTCCAGCTGGACCCTGCTCCTAAAGTTGCCATCAACTCTGTTCTCAAAGTAGCCCCACCACTTGGAGTTCAAGTCATAAATGCATGAGCCAGAGTTGCCTTTCAGAGTCAAACCACAACAGAGGGTCATTTGCATGAAGTATGAGCATTGCTATTGAGCAGACCTGGGCTGCAGGTCTGTCCCCACATCCTGAGCTCTGAGTGGCGGTGCACTAGTTTTTAACCTGATTGTCCATTCCCTACTACGTAAAGTGATCATAGTTCACTCTAGGATGAAAAGTAGAGGCTAATTAACCAATATTAAGAGAAAAATATATAAAATGCCCAATGCAGTACTTGCCACTCAATAAAGGACACCGAAAACAAAAAAACCAAAACAAACATTAATGAGACAGTTAGACTGGACTTAACAGGTGTGTCTTTCCCCTAGAAAAACGAGAAACTTCTGAGAGGCTGTAAACTGACTGTCCCCACTTTAAAGCTGGTAATAATAACAATAACAGTGATGACGGATTTGAATTATGGTAAGGCTCTGATATCATCAAATAGTGTGATGAGTGACCCCGCATCGTTTTCTTCCTTTCTCTGGGGTTTGAGCATGAAGTCTAATTAGCACTACTTTCTCCAAGACATGAAATAGGAAGTCTTCCTATTAGTGCCATCTGCGTGGAGAAATAGGCGATGTAGTTAGTCTGAAGAAGAGGCCCTTGGGTCAGTGATTTACTCTGCAAAGAGGTGGCAGGGTCTGCTCTCAGGGCTGGGGTGTCTGTCCCACAGAGAGGACTCAGAGAACACAGAATGATTTCCACCACTCAGGCGATATGGGCCACTCTGCAACCAGAGGAAACAGACGAGGTGTCTGACGCCAGGCCTCACTTTTCACCTCCCTGCCAGGAGGCTCTAAGATTTAAGGGAGTCTTTCTGATGATGGTGGGTATGCAGCATCTTCTCTGTAAGCTTGCAGAATGCCCTTAATCATATTTACTCGAGTGTTCCTTTCCCCACATTTAGCTTTTAAAACCTTGCCCAGGTTGGTGGATAAGTTACTTTATTTTTATCTTAGAAATCCATATTGAGAAATTTGCCTGAGTTATCTATTTTATTTTCATTTATTTAAAAAAGAAAAACAAGTATATTGCCAGCAAAATATTTGTGTTTTCAGTGCACAGACTCAATTTTATTTACATGTTAATAGAGTTAGGTCCGGGTGACATGTGATAAGATCTTATTTTGGCGAACACAAGAACCCTGTTAGAATACTCTAGCAAAACAGAACAAATCCAATCCTGTTATTAGGTGCTTCTAATTCATGCTTCCAGAAAATGCCTCCTCCTTCTGTGTCCTTTCAGGAGACAGGACAAAGTGAGCTGAGCCACAGAGTACATGTCCCTTGGGCTCTGGTTCTCTCCTGTTACCTTCAGAAGAAGCTTGGTGGGGAGCTCTTAGGAAGGGAAGGAGCCACAATTAACTGTTGTTACTCCATCATTTCATCAGTTACTCAGTTCTGTTCAGATAGGGCCTTCTAATGGATTCCTGTGCCCCAGGAACATGCTGAGTGCTTTGGAGTTTTTTTGTTTTTTATAACAGAATTTGTTTCTTCCTCTCAAGAATATGAAAATTTATTGTGAGTATTTTGTATTCATGAAAGAAATAAATTAGAAAACCAGAGGGCTTAATTCAATTAAGTTTTAAGGAGGTATTTGGAGAATAAACATATTAGAAATAGTTCCCAACCGCAATATTGTTATACTTTCCTGTCAATCATGAGTCAGCTCTGTCGATTATATTTAACAAGTAATAATAAGAAGGATGCAGTCTGTGACCTCAAGACCATAGTTATCAGAGCTATGCTCTGAGCTATATGCAGCTCTCACGGAGACAACCTGCTAGCCCTATAGAGGATTTGCTCTTATGGTCAGATGCTGCACCTGGCCCTACCAGAGCTAGGATCACTTGGTTCTCTAATCACTTCTGGTCCAGGCTGAGCTTCACGCACCATCCAGCTGACCTAAAACATGCTGAGTTTGGGTAGCATCCAACAGAGATCCAAACACCTCGATAAAGGTGGATAAGATAACCACACCAAAAGACACAGCCAACAGTCTAATTCTAGATGCCTAGACCCCATCACAAAAACACGAATAACAGGGAAAAAGACTAACCAGTACCAATAATCAAAACCTAAAATTTGCTAATTACTTGTTTTCCCGTACGGGGTAGATTCACCCCTAACCCATCACTTGTTTTTATGCTGAAATACTTTCTTGAGGGAAAATTAGAAGACCAATAGTTACTGGGCCTCATGCAATTCAGCATCACCTCACCACTGAGTTACCACCCGAGATCTTAGTTTAGCATGTACACTAGACTCTCCAGTTAAGTGAGTTACACCTTACATTTCTTTAACGCAGATGATTCTCTCTCTCCATACTTGATCCTCGACCACGTGTGTGTGTGTGTGTGTGTGTGTGTGTGTGTGTGTGTGTGTGTG
>NC_022012.1:47163164-47182684 GCF_000317375.1 Microtus ochrogaster | reverse complement strand
GGAGGGAGAGAGAGAGACTCTGCATGTGGAAGCCGGAAATCAATGTTGGGTATCTTCCTTTATTGTGCTCCTGTTATTTTTTGAGGCAAGATCTCTCACTTTTATGCATTTGTGGCATAATAATTTGGCGAGACTACCTGGCAACCACCCAGGACTCTCCTGTCTCTGCCTCTCCGGTGCTGGGTTTACAGTGTGTGTGTCTCTGTGCTGGCTAGTCTTCTGTCAGCTTGGCACACAAACTAGCATTATCTCAAATGGGGGAATCTCAGCTGAGGAAATGCCTCCATAGGATCTGGCAGAAAGACATTTTCTTAATCAGTGATGGCAAGGGCCCAGCCCATTGTGGGTGGCTCTATCCCTGGGCTGGTGGTCCTGGGTTCTATAAGAGAGCGGGCTGATCAAGCCAGTAAGCAGCACCCTCCACGGCCTTTGCATCAGCTCCTGCCTCCAGGTTCCTGTCCTTTGAGTTCCTGTCCTGACTTCCTTTGAGGATGAACAGCGATATGGAAGTTTAAGCTAAGTAAATCCTTTCCTCCCCAACTTACATTTTAGTCGCAGTGTTTCATTGTAGCAGTAGAAACCCTAACTAAGACTCAGCCTTAGTTACTCAGCCTGCCTTTTGTTTTCAGTGTGGGTGCTGGGATGTGAACTCACATCCTCATGCTTGTACAATTAGCATTTTACTGACTGAGTTATCGTTTCAGCCCCTGCTAACCATGTCTCTGACTTCCCAGAAAGAAGGCATTCATCTTAGAATGTTTTACATCCGTTTTTCTCTTTCTTTGAGCCTACATCTCAGAGGAGGAGAGGTTTTGTTTTAATGTTATGTTAGGATGCTCTTTGTGTCTCATGGGTGCTTACAATGTTTCTGTAAGTAGACTTTAAGGTTTGTTGTCAGATGTGTGCTTGATCTTTCCAGAGTGGAGTGTTCCTTTCTTTTGTATCTCATAACATTTGGAATTTACTTATGTGGAAATTCTTAATTTCTATAAAATTTTATATCCTGTCAATTTGCCAGATTCCCTTATCTTTCATAATAGCTTTTTGTTCTCTGGAATTTTTCTAATGTGCATATTGATTCCATAGTACCTCCCAATTGATTTTTTTCAGTCTAATTCCATTGGCTGGTGATATCAGTATCATGTTCAAGTGTAGTGGCTAGTAGTACTGTTCTTATCTTAATGGAATGTTCTTTGGGGTTTTTCTGTCATTAACATACATATTCAATTGGTTCTTATTTTGAATGTGTATGTATGTGTATGTATGACTAAAAATAAATGTTGGTTTAAAAATATGTTTGTCGCTGTTGAGATGGCCATCCAGTTGTTCTCTTTGACATGCTGCTGTGATAATTATCCAGAATGATTTGTTGATATTGAATATCACCCAAGAATAAAATCATGATGTAGTTTCTTTCAACATTGCACACAATTATATTTTTAATATTTCACTTATAATTTTACAGTGTTTTGTGACAATTAGAGACATCCTTTTGTATAATCTTCATATAATTTTTGGGTGATAAGTGTTATATGTATGTCTGTAACAAATCTATTCTGTAAGCTGGAGCAGTTTAAGCATCAACCATGCGGTGTGATATAGTTTAGTTGTTCATACTTGTTCAGAGGTCTTCTGGGCTAATTTGAAGAACAGCTATCTGGAAGCCTGCGTGATTCTTGTATGACGCTTGATCCATTTGAACTTTAGAGTTTTTATTTAATTTAAGTTATCTGTTTCATCAAAGTTTTTAAAAGGATGTAATGGAATCCTCCCAATTTATTAGGTAGATTAAAAATAATTTACCTTGATGGATATAGTCCTTGGTCATATTTTTGTGCATTTGTGCTATTTACCCTTTTTTGTTAAGAAAAAAAAATAGATTTTTTAGAAGTTTATCCTTTTTATTAATGTTATTCAAAGGATAAAATTATGTGTGTGTGTGTTTGTGTGTGCATGCGTGTGTGTGTGTGTGTGTGTGTGTGTGTGTGTGTGTGTGTAGGCTGGAGGACAGCCTGGATCTGGATCTTGTTTTATAGGCACTGTCTAATTTTCTTTTCTTTTTTCTTTAGCAGAGTCACTCACTGGCCAGGAACTTGTTGGTAGGTGAGGCAGGCAGTGAGCCACTGAGGTTTTTCTGCCTCCTACTTCTCAGTTCTCTGATTACAAGTGCATGCTACCAATGCCTGGCTTCTTACTTGTGGTTTCAGGGAATTCAGGTCTTCATGTTTGCAAGGCAGGTGTGAGGTTGAGCCATCTCCCAGCCCGTTATTTCCTTCTTTTGGGTGTCTGTCACTTTCCTCCACGTTGGAGCTGATGTTTAATCTAGTTCCCACTTTCACTGATAAGAAAGATTTGGGAGTTCTGTGCTTTTATTTGAGGATTTAGCTTATCCATATCCCTTGCAAAATGCTGTATTTTATTTATTTCTGCTCTTAGAAATTTTGCAATTACTTTTTATACTTTCTATATTACATATGTCCTTGCCACAAGATTTGAATGAGGTATTGTGTATGTTTATATTTCCAGGCAGAAGGGGATTATGCTTCTAGTTTAATTTCCCCATGGTAAAAATATACATTTGTAGTTTTTGTTTTTATGGATATTATTAGTTCTTTTAGCTTTTTTTGGCTTACTATACCATTAATTTTCAAGCAGTCCTTGTGTTTTCTTTAAAAGGACATTTTCCATTATTAGAATATCAATAAGCTCTATGTTATTTGTTGTTTGGGCATTTTATATTCTTACTAATTTGTTTTTGCCTGTTTTATCTGTCTGGGTCTGAGTGACAGGGTTAATTGTCAACCAGACAGAATCTAGGATCACTTGAGAGATGAGCGTGTAGAAAGGTATACCTGTGAGAGATTAAGATTAGCCCCTGAAAAAGTGAGAGATCATTTGATTATGTAGTGATGGGAAGACCTGCCCACTGTGGGTGGCACCATCCCCTATATAGGAAATCCTAGACTGTGCAAGAGTAGAGGACATGAGCTGGGCATTAGAATGTATGCGTTCAACACTCTTGTCTTGTAACCAGGATATTCAAGGTCCTGCAGCCTTGACCAGCTCTACTATGGGGGACTTGTACCTCAAAATGGGACCTAAGGCCAGGCGGTGGTGGCGCACACCTTTAATCCCAGCACTCGGGAGGCAGAGGCAGGCGAATCTCTGTGAGTTCGAGACCAGCCTGGTCTACAAGAGCTAGTTCCAGGACAGGCTCCAAAGCCACAGAGAAACCCTGTCTCGAAAAAAAAAATGGGACCTAAAATCATCCCTTCCTCCTTTAAGCTTTTTTTTTTCTAGAATATTTTTCTTTATCAGAGTAGCAGATGAGAAGCTAAGACAGCCTAAAAGAAGTCATCATGAAATCATATTTTTTGTTATGACCTTGTTGACATGATGGTTACATATGGTATTGTTTTTATACTTTATCTATTTTAAACTTGTGTATTTTCTGTTTTGTATGAATACTTTCCCCTTTCATTTCAAAGTTTGCTTGTTAAAAAAAAAAGACAGCTTCTGGGTCTGAGGATATATCTCTGTGGGTAAAAATGATTGTCACATGAGCATGAGGACCTGACTTCCAATCCCTGGTATAGATGTAAAGCTGGGTACCGTAGCCTATGTCTGCCATCCTGGTGCTTCTACAGCAGGTGGGAGATGGAGACAGAAGAATACCAGAATGCCATTGGCCAGCTCTCCTGTCATATCCAGGGACAAACATCAAAGAGATTTTTCCCAAGCAAGGTAGGAGTCAACACCTGAGATGTCCTGTGACCTCTGCACACTTACCATAGTGCTCACCTGTCTGAACTTCCACACAAGCTTGCACACACAGATATACGCATATACACACACATGCACATGTGAATGCATGCACATATACACATGCACTTGGTAAGAAAATGGACAACAACAGACACGTTTTTATCTTTCTAGAACACTCTTATTAGGTCTAACCTACTCGTTTCCTATGACGACAAACACTGAGGTTATCTAAAACGATTTCTCCTCCCCCCCCCCCCCGTTGTTCTTGCATGCTCCAGTTTTATTTGCTAATCTTAGCAACAGTTTCTTTAGTTTTAGGTACAGTCAGTATTAAGAGTTTGGTTGTAGATTTGGGAGTGCATGCACAGAATCAAACATACACTCCGATTAATACCTGTGTTGTAACCAATAAACTCATTCCACTTGGTATCCAACGTCCCTTTTCTTGTCTAGATTTTGTCCTACGGCTCTTCACTGTGACAGCACGTGCTGAGGTAAGATGGAACGGCAGGGAAATTCAGGGAGCACAGAAGGGAAGGAAGGCTCTCCCAAGGGGCTCTAGTGTGTCAAGCCCTTCGGCACACCTGTCAAGACTCCTTGCTGAGAAGATTGGCAACACAAACAATACTTTCTTCTTCGGAAGTTCAGGGAAGACTTTAATGCAATAAATGAACCACGCTTAAGGCCAAAGCATGTGAGAGCTTTGAATTTAACCTCATCATAACCTCTCTCAACCGTGAGAGAAATCACATCTCAGAAACTCAGTTTCATCCACAGAAGGAAATTCTTCAGAGAAATAAGTAAACCACTTCTTTGCTAAACTTAACTGTTAAAGTATATTTAATTTTGAGAATTTGCTTAATATTTCAGCCTGCTTGTAAATTACATCTTTTGAACAATGTTAGATTCAAGAGCAGCAAAATCAAGTTGGAAAGGTTGCTCATATCTGTAATCTCAGTACTCTGAAGGTGGAGGCAGGAGCCAGTAGTTCAGGGTCATCCTCAGGTACACAAACCGTTGAAAGCCAGCCTGAGATACCAGAGAAGAAAACAAAACCAGAAAACTACAGAACTCTCTCTCTCTCTCTCTCTCTCTCTCTCTCTCTCTCTCTCTCTCTCTCTCTCTCTCTCTCTCATCAGTTAGCAGTTAGGAGCAACTTTCTCTTTGTGAAGCCTGATCTCACCTCTTAGTTATTTTCTGATTTATCTGTGCCTCATAATCCCCAGTGCTAAGGAGATTACTTGTTAATTCAAGAGCCTGCTATGCAAGCATGAAAAACTAAATTTAGACCCCAGCACCCACACAAAAGTCAAATGTGGTGGTACTTACCTGTAACCCTACCACAAAAACCCTGGAGCTTGCTGAGCAACCAGTCCAGCCAGCTGCTGGGGGCTAAGCCCAGTGAGAGACCCTGTCTCAAAAATATAGGGTGGAGAATGCTAGAGGAAGACACCAGGTATTACCCTCTGGTCTCTGAAGTCACACGCATGTGCACCTACACACACACGTGTGCCCAAGGAAACATACTACACATGAACTACACACACACACACACACACATGCGTGCACACACACATGCACACACTACAACCTGTGCTTCTTCATCATGACTCTTTTTAAAATTCTTTCCTGCAGTGTAAGTCATGATTTGGTCTGCTCATAGTGGGGGTCCATCAGGGAAGCCCCTCAGGGTACAGCTGGCTACTTTGGCAGCTATTTTATATTGTTTTAATATCATCATCTCAATTCTTTAGTCTTATTTCTGTAGGCAAATATATTCGGCACTGAACCCTGTAGCATTGCTGAAACCCTTTTCTTTATTTTGTGGTAGTATAAAGCTTCCTCGTGGTAAATTCCTCAAAATAGGCTCCTGGAAAAGATGCTGCCCAATTTCTCCCACAACACTGACCCTTGTGCTGAAATATTGTGGGTAGATTTAAGTTCTAGTTTGTATTTTCTTTTCTTTCTTTTTTTTTTTTTGACTATGTTTAAAGTGCCACGTTTCCTTCTAGCGTGACCTTTGGCTTTCAAGATGTCTAATCTAATTGACATTCTTCCCTGTAGATGACTTAGATATTTAGGTATTTTTCCTTTTATTTAGGAGCTGACACTTAGCTGGCTAGCATCTCTGTGTTGACATTCTATTTTCTAGGGTAGCAATATGTTCTTTGAATATATAGGTACAAGTTTTATTTTAATTCATGAAAGCGTCCTTAATTTTTAAATATTTATCTTTTTATGTGTTCCTGTTTGGAGAGACACCACTGGCAGGTACTGGTTCTTCACATTTATATCTACCACATTTATTTGAACTGTCTTAAAATATTTGTAAAACTTGGGCTGATTTGTTATTACTCCTTTGGGTAAGCTGTTCTCTTAATGTCCTTTCTGTTCATTCAGTGTTTTACTTCAGCTTTTGTTTAAGTCTTTTTCTGATCTTTTGTGCATGTGGGTGCATGCGTGCATGTGTGTGTGTGTGTGTGTGTGAGGTGTGTGTGAGTGTGTATGTGTGTATGTATATGCGTGTGTGTGTCAGTTATGTGTGTGTGTGTGTATGTGTGCAGACCAGAGGACAACCTTGTGTGTGTATATGAGGTGTGTGTGTGTGAGGTATGTGTATGTGTGTGTGGTGTGTGTGTGTGTGAGTGTGTGGTATGTGTGTGTGTGAGTGTGTGTGCAGACCAGAGGACAATCCTGGTGATGTGTCACATAGTATATAATCATCATATCATCATAATCATAATGATAATATTGCCCAGATAGCTTTGCATGCCAATATTCATTTCAACCAGCCACTGTCTGGATCAAGGCTTCTGGCTTCTGAGGCACCACAAGTATTGGACCATCACTGAGACTTGTCTCAGATGTCCTGCTGTTACCAGAGTCAGGGTGATCCTGTAGCTCCGGTTCTGCAGGACTGGCTCCTACACATGCTCCAGCTTCTCAAAGATGTTGGAGTAAACCTACTCAGAGTGCTGGATCTGGGCTCAGATGGGAGCTGAGTTGGTCGGCCGGCAGCAGCCTGGCACCATGGTCCATGGCACCATGGTGGGGCTTGGGGCTCTATAGCTAGATCTTATGTAGGTATTTCCTCAGTTGAGATTCACTTTTCTCAGATGACCCTAGCTTTGTCAGGTCGACATAAAGCTAGCCAGCACAGTTTTTTCACACTTTTAAGACAAAATTCTGATATGAGTGTCTTCAATGGTCCTTGATGTCTGGCGTCCCTTGCCACAAACCTAAACTGGATTCATAGTCTTACCTGGTATTTCTAATTCTCAGAGCTCTTGTGTGTCATTTTCTTTGCATTCTGGAGTGCGATGGGTTTTCTATGTGTTTTTTCCTCTTCCCTCATATCTTCTTTTGGATGTAAGGAATCCTATTCTAGTATATGATACCCAGAAGTTATCTATTACATCTCTTATTTTAGTACTTTATGACCTTTCCCCTGATTTTTATGTTATTTATCTTAATACCCAGATGCCTCATTCATGGTTGGTGTTTAATACTTACTTACTCCCTGGTTAACAAATTTTATAAATGAAGCTGTTTTCATGGAGCATGGTCTTTGGTAAAATGGTCACACTGGGGAGAATATGTTTCTAAGATTTAAATACAAAGAAAGATGGCCAAGAGGAAAAGCTGCAGGAATTGGGTTGTCTGGAAACCCTGTTAGCAATCTAATCAGCATTGATATTGTAGGTCACCCTTGCTGAGTATGTGTGAGATATGACGGTGACCTAGGTCAGCCTGAAATGTTCACATAATATATACAAAGGACTGGCAACTTAAAGAGAGCCCATGGCACAATGATCAGCATCAAATATCTTCCCAGTAGAACTAGGCCCATGGATCCTCACCAGATGCTGTGACCTTCATCTCATGCCAGCTCTCCTCCATGTTTGAGCCTCCACTCATTCTGTTCTCTCCACCCACAGTGTTCTTCCTTTCCCTTTGCCTGCCTGTCCTCCCCTCCCCTCCTCCCTCCAAGGCCCGCATCCCACTTCTTTATTTGGATTTCTCTGCACTGCCGTTCACTGGCATCACCAGCCATACCACACTTCTGTGTGTAATCGCAAACTCCTCCAGTATTAAATGTTCCTGGACTTGATTTTAGTGACGAGATGTTTTCTTAAAGGCTCTTCTAATGTCCTATTAGGGACCAGCACTGGGTTGGGCCCATAGCGGTTCTCTTTAAAATCCTTTGTTGGTCTGTGATAGCAGCACTAGAAAAGATAAACCTGGGGCAAAGCTGTTGCTGTTGGCTCCATGAAGGAAGTTTCCAGTCTGGTTTCCTCTTGAAGAAGGTTCCAGGTTATGCATATAGCCTTTCCTGTGAATCCGAAGAGTTAGTAGTGTTTGTTTGTTTTTTTTTTTTTTTGTGTGTGTGTGTGTGTGTGTATCCCCCCCACACACACACACATTGTTGTTACAGTTGATATTGGACCTGAGCTCTGGGGTGGAGCTCGGGAAACTTTTAAGGATCAGTTTGGGAGCTATGACCCTTCTGGGGTTCATCTCTGATTATTTGGTGTGGAGCCTCTTGTACAGAACCTGCCGGCATTAGCGATGCTGCCTCCACCTCACTTGGATGGATTCCTTTGCTCCAAACCCAGCTACCTCTACTAGCTCCCCACTGAGAGGATCTGTCTGCTGCTGCTGCTGCTTCTCAGAAATTCACAGCTTGGCCACGCTACCTGAAGCTTTATACCAAGTCATTCTTGAAGCATTCACTGGCCCTCCCTTGCAGGGTCCAAGCATGCCCGTCTGTGAGACTCACTCGCCACCATCTGGCAAATGGAGTCACCAAGAGCAATCTTCATGGAGGCTGGCCAGGGAGCCTGATAGGGGAACCACTGGCCCCAGATCCTTGGGCAGGTGCTGTAGATGGCAGATGTGCCACATAGAGGCCATCTCTGCTGCTGGAGGGGTGGGCTCTAAGGCACGGATTTTGCCCAATGGATCATTGTACTGTCAGGAAGTCTTAGCTTCTCTCAGAAAGAGATCTAATGTTTGCTCAAGCAGTTATTCCTAGATCAAATGTCGTTTCCCTCTCCCCAAAGTTGTTGTCTTCGTTGTGGTTTCTGTTGCTGTGATACAACATCATGACCAAAAATAAGTTGGGGAGAAAAGGATTTGTTTCATCTTCCTCTTATTGTTCATCATGAAGGGAATCCAGGGCAGGAACTCCAGATGGGAACCTAGAGGTGGGGACCTAGAGGCAGGAACTGAATGAAGCAAAGGTCATGGAGGATTGCTGCTTACTGGCTTACTCTTCTTGACTTGATCAGTTTGGTTTGCTGTTGTTGTTGTTTTGTTTTGTATTTGCACACCTCCAGGTGACATCTGCTCGGGGCTGGTATCACCCACGGTGAGTTGGACCCTCTCACATCAATCATTAATCAAGAAAATTTATCACAGTTTTGTCCCCAGGCTAATCTGGCGGGAGCATTTTCTCGAGGTTCTCTCTTTCAAAATTACACTAGCTTGTGCCAAGTTAACATAAAACTATCTAGCACAGCCTTCTGGGGCTGAAAATTATTATCTCTATCTTTTGTGAATCCTGTCCAGAGAATAGCACTTACTCCTTTTAGATACGGCATTCAAATTATTTTAACTGGGTTGATGAGGAGGTTGTGACTGCGAAGAGGAAAGGCTTCCATGTTTGTCTGAGGTTGTAGGATGAACCTCTAGCTTGTTTGTCTGTCTCCTCCCAGTGTGTGGATCCTGGGGATTGAACCCAGGCCGTCAGGCTCAGTGGCAAGTCTTTCATCTATTGAACCATCTCACAGGCCTACTATACTGAGTTATATCATGGAATTCCTAGTGGTTAGCATTTTTATGTTCTTTAAGTAAACTCTATTTATAGTTACAATGATGCATTTTTATAATATTCTGTATAGTCTCCTTACTAGTATTTTACAGAATTATTTCATAGATGTTTTACAAGTAATATTGGTCTGCAGATTTGTTTATCACAGGAAAGACCATGCTGATCTTCTATATGTTTTATATAAATCACTGTATTTATAAAACATATAGAAGATCAGCATGGTCTTTCCTGAGACATCTAGACAATTAAAGACTCGCTACCCATTTTTTTGCATTTATATACTAGCTTTAGTTTAGCTTTTAGTGGGTGTTAATGGTAAGCACAAGTAGCCTTTTGTTTCTTTTTATTGCACATTTGCATTTCTTACTGATACTGTAATTATTTTTGTTTACTTATTTGTTTTAACTAGTGTATATAATTGTGCTTATTTGAAGATGGAGGGATGGCACAGTTAGTAAAGCATTTGACTGCCAACTCTGAGGACCTGGCTGAGTTCAGTCTCAGTTATCACACAACAATGCCAGGCATGATGTTACCTGCTGGTACTCCTACTGCTGGAGAAGCAGAGGCAGGAGGATCTCTGGGCTCCCTGGCCATCTGGTATAGACTAATGGATGAACTCCAGGTCAGTGAGAGCCCCAGTTTGGATGGCGTTCCTGACGGTGACACCTGAGGCTGCCCTTTGACCTCCTTATACATGTGCGTATACATGCATACACACATGTGTCCACAACATGCATAAGAAATTGTGTTTCTAAAATTCCATGTGATAGTTTAATGCTTGTATATACTGTGCAGTTTTAAATCAAGCTAAACAAACTGATATCGTCTGTTGACTTTTTTATTTAAACAGTCTATTGTAGAAATTACTGAATGCCCACCCAAGTCCAGTTTTCCTTCCTTTAGTGAACATTGCTTCTGCCAGCCTGATTTGAGGCTATATATAGCCATGTGGCCACATTCAAAATAATGTACTAGTAATGGAATTGATGTGCACCAGTTTTAGCCTTAGCTTTGAAAGCTTTCCATGTCTGTCTTGGAAGTCGGCTTCTGTTCTAGGTTGGCGCTTGTGGTTAGCAACTTAAAAAGACCACTTCTCTGCTCCCTTAAGGCTTATGGGTTGATTGGCAGGATAATGTGAAAAGAAGGGGGAAACAGACAAGAAAAAAAAAACAGCTTGATCAAAACCAAGGTGGCCTGTAAGCTGTTTGGGACATAACGTGGAGGTTGGTGTGATCAGACTGTGTTTGGTGTTGAAGAAAAGCTGATAAGAAATGAAAGGTGAGTTAGCAAATACCAGCTGTGCAGAGCCCAGCTGGAGATGAGAATAAGAAGAGAAATATGTGCAGGTATTCAGTGTCATTAGGTTCAGATCATTGTCACAGGGTGAGAGTCAGAGACAGTCTAACGCCAGACTGACTTTGAAAGAACCTGGTTGGTTTTAAATGAAGAAGCCCCAGTTAGTGCCAGCGGTCCAGGGAAGAAGTGCTCAGAGTACAGGTGGATGCTGTGCTAGTTTCCTTTTTATGGCTGTGATAAGATACTGTGACAGAAAAGAGCTCAGGGGAGGGAGTTTGTTTTAGCTCACACTTCCCTTCCCCGTAACAGTCCACGACTATGAGAAAGTTGTGGTGGCAGGAACTTGAAGCAGCTGGTCACACCCGTAGGCAAGAACAGAGAGAAATGTATGTATCCACTCTTGGCTTGGCTGGTTGGTTAGTTGCTTGCTTGCCCTTGGCTCAGTTTCTCCACTCATACAGTTCAGCGTCTTTGCACAGGGAATGGTGGCGCCCACAGTGAGCTGGCTCTTTCCACATCAATGAATTTAATTGAATTCCCACCTGAGACATCCCATATGTCAACCATATATGACAACCATAGATAGTCCCTCATTGAGACTCTTTCCAAAAGATTATAGGTTTTGTCAAAGCTAGGCATTACAGGTGCTTTGAGAGGAAGGTGTCCTAATGAGGTAGAAGAAAGTTGGAGCTGGAGGTGAATTCAGCTTCTTGGTGCCGGCGGGCAGTGGTACCATTCGCTTGCAAGACTGTGTGGGAACAGAGAGTGTGCATTACGTAAATTCGAACTTACATGAATGAAAACATCTTAATTCTGTCTGAATCCATCAGTTAGTTGGCTACTTACCCAAAAATGTAGAGACTACTTAAATATATCTCTAACTGTGTTAGTTTATCTTTTGATTAAATTGTATGATTTTTTTTTTTTTAGTATTTTTTCCTATTGTTCCTTAGGGTGAAATCAAGGTGAAAAACTGTCTTTTTGAGTTGTTTTTGTACCTCGCTTTAATGAACTATTATGATTCTGTTCACAGATATTGCCATTATTCACCTTCCAACAGGATGGACTAAGCATGATTTCTAAGTGGGAAGTTTATTTACAGCATTCTTTAAAATTCTGGAAAGGTGTCAAAGTTGCCAGTGTAAAGTGTCTTCTCATTTCTCTTAATGTCTTTTCACACCTTTTTGACTACAGGCTGTTATCATTCTCACAGGAAATGAGTAACGGCGAGCCATAACTTTAACCGTTCAGTGATCCGTCAGCCGTGTTTCTGAAAGGTCCTTGTCAAAAGGAAATTAGGACACTTGTTTGATGTTTTAGTGTTTATACCTTTAACAAAGGAAATTGTTAGGGTTGTCTGTGAAGGTTGAGTTGACTGATAGGATGATAATTTATTGTCTACATGATTATTTGGATCAAAATGTATATGCAAAGATGGAGGTGAGCTGAATATGGTGGCACATACCTTCAGTTCCAGCACCCAGGAGACAGAGGTGGTGGATCTCTGTGTGTTCAAGGACAGCCTGGTCTACAGAGTGAGCTCTAGGTGAGCTTAGGAAAATAGTGATACCCTCTCTCAAAAGAAATAAAAAAGAAGAAATTGTTTGTTTATCTGTTTTCTTTTCTTCTTTTTGACTTTTTGGGACAGGGTTTCTCTGTGTAGCTTTGGAGCCTATCCTGGAACTCACTCTGTAGACCAGGCTGGCCTCAAACCCACAGATTCGTCTGCCTCTGCCTTCCAAGTGCTGGAATTAAAGTTGTACGCTACCACCACCTGGCTTGTTTTCTATTTTTTTAAAACATGACAATTATATAGAATTTGTTCATAACATTAAAATGATTTTCCATAGCTCAAACTATAACAATATAAAATTTTCTCAAAGTCCTAATAACTTGGAGTAGCTTTTCCTTTCTAAGTTTGATGTTTAAAAATATTATATGTTGTTTTCATTAGTATTTTCAATCAGTTTTGAGAATTTCAAATCTGAGTACCATGTTTGCATCATCCCCTCTCCCTTCAATATCTCCCCATGTCCTTCCCACTCTCTCTTAAACTCAAGACTTCTTTAATGGTTACATGTCCATACATACATACACATACATACACGCACATATGTGTGAATAAAACCTACGGAGTCCATTTAATGCCAACGTTGGTGGGAGAAATTTTATAAGGCCACATTACTGTTTTGTTTTCAAGCACAACTCTATGTTCTTTGCCTATTTTAGGAGTAAAAGCTAAGAAATGCTTATAACTTCATTCAGTTTAGTGTAAAGGATTCTGCAGGGCCTGCTGTAGAGACCGACTGAAGCATGCCCTAGGCAACCCTTGCACGTGTGTCTTTTCCATGGTACATGTGGTTCCTATGTGATTCTTTACACGGGATGTCTACCTTCCATGGTGTATTCCCACAAGTCTGAAGTTCATGTGCTAGGTGAAAGAAACCCCCAGTTTCATTAAAACACAGCTCTGATTTTGGGTGGTAATACTCTATCCTTGCCAGATTCCTCATATTTGGGTTTATGAGTTGGTATTTTTTTTCCTATAATGCCATCTGTCATCTCTTGTATCTTCCTTGACTGCCAGCTTTCTTAGGCTAACTTACAAGGAAGTGAGGCAAATTCCAGAAAAAGAGCGTGCACTCCCAAACGCTGCTGCCAGCTCCATAGTGAAGTCGGTCAGAGCTGTTGGAGCAGGGGAGACAGTGGCGCTGGAGCAGTTCCTCTCTCCTCACTGCTAAGACTATTCTTCCTTTTTCTCGTTGTGTGCATGGTTTCAAGTTATTTTATTTAGAGATAATCACATACTAACACGCTGTTGTTAGAAATGATCCAAAGAACATTCAAGTACATTTCATCTGTTTCTTTCTGATGATGAGGCATCTGCCCAGTTCTAGGTGCACTATTTTTTTTTTTAAATTCACACTAGAGATGTATCCACTTTCCCCTGGATTTTGTAAGCATTTACTGTTATTATTTTTAGTCCTTTTGTAGGTGTGACTGGTGTTTGTACCAAGGTTCTCCTATCTTTGCGGGTGTTTTTTAAGCTTATAAAATGCTAGCCTTGCAGCTTCCTTGAGAATCTATTCATCGTCCACTGCTGCAACGACCCTGTGTTGTGTTGATGACGTCAGTAGTGATTCTACCAATAGATGTCAAGTAAGCAGTGTTTTTTGGACAGATCACTGTTGGTCTACAGAAATACTCATTTCTTATGTTGACTTTGTATTCTGCAGTTTATGAAGTTCATTTGTTCTTTATAGTTTTGAGGGGTAAAATATTTAGGTTTTCTCTATATCCACAAACTGTGGGCTGTTTATCAGCCCTCTGTGAGTTCCATGCTTTCTGTTCTTTCTCTTATTCTGGTTACTGTGACTGTGACTTCCAAAGCTTTGCAGGCAACTAATGTGTCCCTTGTTTTGTTCCTGATCTGAGAGGCGGAGCCTGAACTTTCCTTTGTTGACTGTGATGTTTGCTGTAAGTGTTTTGCTTTTGTCTTTAAAAAGCAAATTAAGAATGTATTGAGACAAATACAAAATCAGAACAATGGAATTCATGGTATGCATCAAAAGAAGTTCTAAGAAGAATTTTTACAATGAGAAGTGCCATACCAGGTAGAGCTGTCTAGAGAAATGGAAACCACAGAGTGCTTATGAAAGGGGTTTATTCATTTGGCTTACCTGATAGGGACTATAGAGTTCAACAATGGCTGTCCAAATGCTAGAGAGGCCATGACCTAGAAGCTGCTGATCCATGAAGCCGGATGCCTTCAAGGCTCCTAATTTGATGCCAAAGGCCTGCCGAGTCATGGTATTGAGTACGCATAGAAAGGGCAAAGAAGCTGGAATGTTCTATCAGCAGACAATGGCAACAACAATGGCAGATGCACACAGTAAAACAAAGAAAAAACAAAGATTACAATAAAAGCTAAATGACAGGATAACAGAAAAATGCAAAGAAAACTATGACTATTTTAGAGGCAGAGAGAACTGACAATTCTTTAAAACCTAGCATGACCACAATAGAGAGAGATTATTTATGCATAAAACTAGAAATGAAAGAGACATCACAGGTACTGTCACAGAGATACAAAGGAATATATGACACTACTTTGAATAATTATAGGCCAAAATGGATAATCCATAAGAAATGGATGTATTTCTAGAAACTCAAACTCTACCGAGGTGGAATTGTAGGTAAGCAGAAATTCTGTATAGTCTATCACAGGAGAGGAGACAGAATCCGCCATGAAAATCCTCTCACCAGAGAAAAGCCCAAGGCAAGATGCTTTCATGGGAGAATTTTATAAAACATTTATAAAAAAGAACAAACACCCATCTTTTTCAAACTCTTCCAAAAATAGAAGAGAAAGCGGTACTTCTAAACTCGTGAGTTCGTTATTACAAGCTCAGAGGTGGAGGTGGGGTGGAGGAGGGGCACCTGCAAGGAGGCTGCCATAGGGCTGCAGCCGGCCAGATTATCATGGAGGACAGGAAGGACAGCGCAAATCATCTACCTGAGTCCCAGCAGGTATGGACACTGGGGTTCCATGGTAAAGGTGTTCCAAGGTTTTGGGGTCTGAAACAAGGGAATGGAGATGGGCAAGAAGGGAAGGCAAAAAGAATCCCAGGCTCTTTGTTGCTGCTGTTGCTTGTTTGTTTTGTTGAGACAGAGTTTCTCTGTGTAGCAGTCCTGGTTATCCTATAACTCTCTTTGTAGACCAGGCTGGCCTCGTAGTCACTGAGATCCTCTTGCCTCTGCCCCTCGAGTGCTGGGATTAAAGATGTGTGCACTACCACCACCTGACCCCTGGCTCTTTTTGAATATGTGTCCATTGGCATATCCAAATGAAGGAGACCATAGAACTATATGGGGGGGGGCGCTGTATGGAAAATAATAAGGAAATCCAGCAGAGTTGTTCCTTGTTATCCTTACCATCCAAGGTTTCCTTAAAAAGACAAAACCAAAAACTAACTAGCTAACATCTGTGCCTTTCAGAGTTTTAGTTTGGGATGGGGAGCTGGGAAGAATTGGCCTGCTCCATTGTTGCCAGAGCTCCAAAGAATGTTGTTAAAAGATACTGCTTCCCTAATGAAAACTTATACTTGTTTGAGAAACTACAGAAAAATGTAAGGATAAGAATTCCCTTTCCATTTTATCACTCAGAAAGACTGCTAACACCTTCTCTCTTACTCCATAACGTGAGTGTCTGCTTTCTCTTCCTAAACACATGTTCTCACCCACACATGACTGTATACTCCTTCTGATGTAGTTGGGGAATGCATGCTAGCTGGTGGCATATAGTCTTGGAGATCATTGAAAGGCCATGCATTATTTCTGAATACCATCTACCTCACTGCATTAATCATTAGTGTGAATTAATGGTTGATGATTAATCATTCAATATTTAGACTACTTCCAATTCAGTGTGATTATAAAAATATTATAAATATTATAAAGTGTAGCAGTTTTCTCTATGTAAATCTTTATCCAAAATTTTAATATTTTCATTATGGTAGGTTTTAAATCTAGAGCTACAGAATTAATTAATTTTCCTATAAGTAAGGTATGCAATTTCTTTATAACTTACTCATTCACCAATTTTTTTGAGTACTGCCTTTTACCAGTTCTAGCTGACAATACAACCATAAATTCCATGTTATGGTGAAGTTTACTCTCTAATATGTGTAGGACAAGGAGCTGAGCAGAGATCATAGGTAAATAATTGGTAAATAATTGAAATAGCGTATCTCCTGGTGAAAGTGCTGTGGGAATTATCGATTAGCCATTGGTCCCTCGTCATAGAGAGGTGCTCTCAGGTATCAGAGATAATACTTGAAAATAGCAAGTTTTGTGAAAATATAAAACAACTAGGATTAATAAGATTTTTCTAGCAAGAGTGTAAATTAGTGTAAGGATTCTAGACAACTACCACTTACTAAAACAAAGTGTGTAACACTCCATGACCCAACAGTTCCATTCCTGGGTACACACTGGTATGCATAATCATGCGTAACAAATGGTTGATATAAAATTTGTGTATAATAATTCCAAACTACAAATCACCCAGATGATCTAATGCTAAGTTATGGCACATATATGCAGAGCTGCAATACACAGCAAAGGCAGAGGCAAATTGCTGCTGCTTGCTCCAGAGACCTCAGAAAGGCAAAGGGATGACCAGAGGGGCGCACACTGTATAGAACGATTATAGGAAGTTCAGGACCAACAATGAAGGGCCACAGAGCAGTGGTTATAGAAGCAGAAACATGGCACTAGTTGTGAATGGGTGTAAGAAAAAACTTTGGGGTGCTAGAACTGTCCCATATGATGAATAGGTGCACAGGTTCTACATGTTACCCTTGACCAGAAACATGAAGTGTTTTTGTGCATCTTGGACTTATTTGGAGAGGTCAAATTTGTCTGATTTATCTTTTGTTCTGTTAGCTTAATGTCACTTTGAAATTGTGAGACATTTGTGATAGATTTTATTAACTGATAATAATAGCTCCCCTTCTCCCCACCCCAAACTTTATCTTCCCAAGTGAATGTTCAGGAACTTGATTTTTTTCAAGATGAAATAATCCTTTCTTTCATCTCTAATACACTATCACATGTAGAGGGTCCTCAGAATTTTCATGCATCCAACAAACCAGACACATCAGGTTCCTCAACACTGAGTATTGTGTGGTGTTTTACTCTCTTGGCTTTTTGAGGGACTCACCACCCAGCTCTCAAATAAATCACACACCCAGGCTTACTCTTAGTTAAGAATGCCCGGGCCTTAGCTTGGCTTGTTTCTTGCCAGTTTTTTTTTTAAACTTAAATTATCCTGACTCCCTTTTGTCTCTGGGATTTTATCTTTCTCTATTTTATATTCCTTTCTTTAGTTCTTTCTCCTTGGCTTGCTGTATACCTGGGTTGCTGGCCCCTTCTCCCCTTTTCTCTTGTTCCCTTCTTCCTCATTTCTCCTTCTATTTACTCTCCCTGCCTGCCAGCTCCGCCTGCCCTTGCTCCTGCCTTGCTATTGGCCATTCAGTTCTTTATTAGACATCAGGTGTTTTAGACAGGCAAAGGATCACAGCTTCACAAAGTTAAACAAAGGCAATATAAACAAAAACAACACACCTTAAAATAATATTCCCCAACAACTGAGAGTCTTGTATCACTATCAGCATGAGGACCATTAGGGAGACTCGTTTTTGTCTTAGGCTGGTTACTTCAAGTCCTAGATTTCTGGACCCTTCTTTATTCCTAAGTCCCTGCATCCCTATGCATGCTATGAAGAGTGATGTAATTGTTTCCCACCTCTAATGCAATTCTAATGTAATGTCAAATCTCCCATTTTTTTCTGAAAGGTCATCTGCAGGAGTCCAGACGTCCGTGTTAATTTGCTTCCCTTCTGAGTCATTCACAAGGTGTATGCCGAGTGCAGTATACTTAATGACAGCAAAAGGCAATGATCTCCTCATGTTGGTAGGAGTGAGTGTCTCTCAGGGCTCAGGACAAACACTAGCACTAACGGGGCTTTGGGGATGTCTAAGAATGAAAAGACGAGTCTCCTGGGAAATCCTTTCCCGATGTGTTTGCTCTTGAAACCACCCAGCTTTGATTTGGCCCCAGCAATGTTGGCAGTGTTCCTTTGCGAAGCTCTCTAGAGAAGTGGCCATGGCAGGCAGCTTCCCAGCAAGGCGGCAGCTGGTCCTTGAAATCTCTCTCTTCCTTTGCTTTGTAAAGTTTCCATGGCACAGCTGAGAGTATTCACAGAATTCTACCCAGTGTTGTCTAATCGCATTTTAAAATGTCCTCAGTGCTATAAATTGTAGCTCAGAACTTTAGCTTCCCTTTCTGTAACCGTTCAGATGATTAGGGGTGAATGGTTGTGAGAAGTCTTCTGGTCACTTCTGTGTGTGGTTAACTGTCTAGTATGGTAAAGGAAGTTTTCAGAGAGTCGACTGTTGTTAGTGTCTTTTCTTTTTCTTTTTTCTGAGACAGAGTTTCTTTGTAGTTTTAGAGACTGTCCAGGCTGGCCTCAAGCTCGCAGAGATCCTCCTGCCTCTGCCTCCCAAGTGCTGGGATTAAAGGTGTGCACCACCAGCGCCCAGCGTGTTGTTAGCATCTTAACAACTGTTAAGACTCTAACAACAACAAAATCTCTTACTGTTATACTCTAGTCTAGGAGTCTTGACACCAGTACACCAAGTACATAAATAGAAACCAGGCATTCAAATCAGACGGATCAGCTTCACATGCAATTTCTGCTGTGTGGTAGTCACACGGCTAGCCATTAGTCTGATGATCTCAAATCTTGCTCCAACAGAGTGAGCTTAATACTTGTGATGTGTAGTTACATAGGGACTGGTAAGATTAAAATGTCTGGAGTCGAGCCTGTCACAAACTAGGCATGCAACAAATATTAATTTCATCCCTTCCCTATTTTTAGTACAGGAAAATGGAGTCTTTCCTTTCCAAAACCATTTGCCACCTGTGTCCCTGTTGAAATTTGGCATTACTCACAGTTAAGCACATTGTGAGACACGGGGAATCTGGCATAGACGGCAATTAATGAATATTCAGAGACTTTTTTTTTTTTTTTTTTTTTTGGTTTTTCGAGACAGGGTTT
>NC_022012.1:47128583-47163064 GCF_000317375.1 Microtus ochrogaster | reverse complement strand
TGTAGACCAGGCTGGTCTCGAACTCACAGAGATCCGCCTGCCTCTGCCTCCCGAGTGCTGGGATTAAAGGCGTGCGCCACCATCGCCCGGCTTCAGAGACTTTTAAGAGGAAGGCCAAGCAAGAAGAATGGAGAATTAACTGAGTGCGGGCACAGCCTCCAGTGAAAAAGAGAAGAGAAGCCACAGTCGCTGATCTGTATTCCCACGCTCCTTTGTGCAGAGGAACTGGTCTCCGCACCACATCTCCTGACGACAGGCCATCCATTCAGTTTCCATTGTTGAATTTCAAGCATCCTTAAAGCAAGAGCTGTATTATGTCAATAGCTCCACGTTCCCCGCACAATAGAGCAAGCCTGGCTACAGCATGTGCGGTAGCGGCTCCACAAAACTGCATCTTTTTTCATGCGCGATGCTGGTAAAGCTTTCCAGGAACTTGGAAATGAAGGGAAGATCACCTGTTAGATACAAAGGCTGATCCCTAGTGTACCAGGGCAAGCACATGCGGTTATTCACAGGAAGTGGGATTGTTTGTAGGACCATAACCTGGTTGCAGGCTGAGTGACCATAACTTAAGAGTCCCTGACTGAATGATATTTACCCTTCATTTGCTTTCTTAATTTGAATCAACATATTGCTTATTTAAAAAGTAATAAGGGCTAGCAGGAGGTAGAGGCAGGAAGCTAGTGAGCTGGATGGGGACTTTTTTACACCTGTCCTGTTTGTCCCATGAAGCCATGAACCTTCCGCCTTTCCTTTCCCTGGGCAGACCTACACATATTTGAACACCGAATATGAAACCTCCCAAAATATAGAGTCATGTGTTCCACCATGATTTTAGAATGCAAGTCAGTTTGTCTGTGTATCCATTTGTCTGTCTGTCTGTCTAGGATACTTTGTGCCTTGGGGAAGTTCTGTATATTTGCAAGCCACTGAGTCACTAGTGACAAGGACAGTAGCTATTCTATGAAGTTGTTGGAGGGAAAAAAAGAAACATGGAATAGCAATCTAAACCTCAGCATGCATGTTGATCCTCGTTAAGGTATGCAGTAAGAAGTATGAGATCATATTTCAATCAAGGTAGGTTTAAATGTTCTAGAGAAGAGTTCTCCAATTTCATGTTTGTTCTGACCAGTGTTCGTCAAGTGGCATAATATACCGAGAAGAGAATTGGATGTGAAATCAGATTATCTGTTTAAAATTCATCATTGCATTTACTTATTTACTTACTTGTGTATGTGTGCACGCTCCTGTGTGCACGTGTATACCTGTATGTGCACATAAACACTATAATACCATGCAGAAGTCAAAGGACAACTTGTGGGAATATGTTCTTTCATGCCATCGTGTGAGTTCTTAGGGTTGAACCCAGGTACAACAGTTAACCTCCTTTACCCGCTGAGTGCTGCGCTCTTACAAACTCAAATTACCTGGGTTTTATTACCGGATTTTCTATGTGTTAGTCAATCAGTGACTCTTGCACAGCATCCGACCTGCCTTCCTCTTTGCCGTTATCTGAAGAAATGGTAAATGCTGCCTGTCCGTGCTGCAGAGCTGTGGAGTAATTTCAAAGGTGAAAATGCAGTTTAAATTGAAGCTTTTCTTGTCAACTGCGGGTTTATGAAATCAGGTAAGAGAGAAATAATAGGATCGTTCTCAGAGGAATCCGAGATGGGCAGTGCCAGCCCCCATATACCTTGGATGCAAAGTGCTATCATGACTGTAATTATGAATATAACTAAAGGACACTCCTGGAATGCAGACTGCCGATACCTAAGGGTTATACCAAAAATGTGGTGGCCCCGAGAGTGCTTCTGGTCAAGAAACTCACTGGAGGATGATGTCCATGTTGTCCATGAGTGTGTGTGTGTGTGTGTGTGTGTGAATGCCATATTCTTTTTTATATCTATCACTAATGGATATTCCATGCATTAATGGATTCACCTATGACACTTTCATATGTAATATGCTTTCACCAATCCTCCTCCATCAGGTGTGGAAATCCCTGTGGTGCACTGACTCAGGCTGTTTCGGGTCCATACCCAAGAGCAGCATAGATGGGTTATATGGCAGTTCTGTCCATTTGCTGGAAAAACTGATTTGCAGTTGCCATAGCAATTTACACTCTCACTAGCAGTGTATGAAGGTCTTTTTCCTGAGCCCTCATGGGTGTTTGTTTTCTGTTTTCTTCATTGCAGCTATTCTGACTGAGGTGAGATGATGCTAGCTCTTCTTTCAATCTGTAATCCCCCCATAGCTAAGGATGTGGTAAAACTTTCATATATTTATTAGACATCATATTTCTCTGAGAAGTGTCTGTTCAGTTCATTGGGCCATTTATTGTTTGGGTTATTTGTTCTTTTGTGTGTAATTCTTCTATTAGGTATTAGTTCCCCATTGGTGGATAGTTATTTAAAATCTTCCTTTCTGCAAGCTGTCTAAATGTTGGAAAGAGTGTCTATGATGCACAGAAGCTTTTTAAACTGACACAACCACATTCATCAATTCTTGTGGCTTCCTGAGCTCCTTGAATTCTTTTCAGAAAGTCTGGGGCCCTGTGCACAGATCCTGGAGTACGTTCCCCTGCCAGCTTTAGTGTTTCAGATCTTACATTAAGATCTTTGATCCATTTGAATCTATTTTTGTATAGAGTAAGAGACAGGGACCTAGTTTTACTCTCTTATGTGTGAATCTCCAGTTTCCCCAGAACTATTTATATGAGAGTCTGTCTTTTCTTCAACACGGGTTCCTGTCTCTTTCTCCAGAGTTATGCAGCTTCATCAGTTTGTTTCTGAGTCCTCTGTTCTATTCTATTGATCTAGACTGAGCTCCCTCTACTCCTTGGAGGTCTAGACCTGTATCTTGGAGATTTCTGTCTGTCTGCCTCTCTCTCTGCCTCTGTGCCCCACCACCCTGCCTCTGGTTCAGATAATTCTTTCTCTGATGACTTTTCTAGTTTTATCTACCACCTAGCTCTTCTTTGTTGCTCTCAACCAGTAAACAGACATTCCAGCAAACACCCAAATGAAACTATGAAACACTTCTGTGTTTCCTCTCTGAACAGAAAACAAGTATTTTATTTGCCTAGCAGGCTATTCCTAGGACTTGTGAGTATTGTCACCAATTTGTAAGTAGAAATGATTTACATTAAAGTTAATTTGTGGATGAGAGTAATTCTTAGCACCTGCTTCCTTGAATGCAGCATCTCAGCTGTCCTAGCCACCCTGTCCTCTTGCTGCTCCTGCTGGTTCTGGGAAAGTCTCATTACTAATAGTGTGCAGCTAACGTCATTCTTAATGGAGACAGTCTGTATGCTTCCCCCTAGTTTCGGGAATGCTTTTTTCTCTTAGCGTTGTCCCAGATGTTCTAGACAGTGGTTTAAAGCAAGAATACTTAATAAGAAGTAGCCACATTGGGAAGAAGTGAGCAGAATTATCTAATTCAGTATAATATGGTAGTATATGTGGAACGCATAAGACAGTCTATCAAAATAGTTTCTATAAATAATTACCAGGTCAGAAGATTGTATGGGACCAATATGAAAAGGCAAACGTATTTCTATATATCAGCCATCAGCCATAATATTTATTAGTAAAAAATAAAAGAATTAAAAATTAAAAACATAAAATTAAGATTTTCTATTTTTCAAAGTATAGTGTTAAGAGAGTGTAACCACTGGGTGGTGTCACACGCCTTTAATCCCAGCACTCAGGAGGCAGAGGCAGGTGGATCTTTGTGAGTTTGAGGCCAAACTGGTCTACAGAGTGAGTTCTAGGACATCCAGAGCTACACAGAAAAATTAGTCTGTCTCAAAACCAGAAAAAGAGAGAGAGAGAGAGAGAGACAGAGAGACAGACAGAGACAGAGAGACAGAGACAGAGACAGACAGAGACAGAGACAGAGAGAGACAGAGATTATAACCATAGCCCATAGGATTGGAGAACATGTTTACCACATGCATATCTGATGTAAGACATATCCAGGATATGTAAAGAGATCCTATATAACAAAAAGAAAAGACAATTAAAATGAGTAAGAATAAACAGAAAATGAAGTAGAGAAATTAAGTGATGAAAAAACCTGTGAGAGATGCTCTGTTGCATTCGCTGTCAGGAAAATTAAAATTAGATTAGTATTTTGAGGTGCTGGAGAGATGGTGCAGCAGCCAGAGACTGCACGGCTCTCCAAGAGCTTAGTTCCCAGCACCCAGCTGCTGATACCAGGCAGCTCACACCACCTGCAACTCCAGATCCAGAGAATCTGACGCCCTCTTCTGGCCCCTGCGCATACCCACACAGGTGGCAAACACATACACATACATATACACACATGCACACCCTTTAGAAATCTTTTCCAAATGACTATCTTTTGAGAATCTATGAGCACGAAAGTGAGTATTCTGGAAAAGATGATCTACAGGGGGGCTGACTAAAGTGGGAAGAGCTTCCGATACCTCTGTATTCTGCTGGTGGTGGTAGGAATGACTTTATAAAACAGTATAAGTTCACCTTGAAAAAAGAATCTATTTTAAGCAAGATGTTGCAAATTTTGTGACCCCACAGCTGTGTTCCAAAGCATAAATCTAACAAAGGTAACTATTTCTAACCATGAAGAGATACAGACATAATCGTTCATTCCTGCCCTTTTCTGAGAGTCAGCACTTGAACATACACCAAGGGAGACTCAAGAGCGATGGGGACGGGATCTATTTGCATGCAGCCATGTGGATGAATATCAAAACATCATGTGGGGTGAAGGGGACCACCCACACAGAGGAATACATACTTTATGTTTTATGAAAAATTCCAACAGAGAAAGCTAGGTTATTAGAGTCACAGTCATAATTACTCAAGGGTGAGGTGCATTGTATGAACATTTATGTGGCCATCAGTTTAGCTGGAAAATCATTCTTGCAGCTATCAAACTATGATATGTATACTTTTCGATGTCTATATTATACTTCAGTGGATAGTTAGAAGAAGGAGGCAGAAAAAATGTATTTCCAGAGGGAATGAAAGCTGAGACAGTTTGCTGCCATCAGACCCAAAGTAAAAGAAATCCTTACAAGGGCTTTTCATGCAGAAAAAAAAAAAATCCCTGACAGAAAAATGGAAACTTGGGAGGAGGTAGAGTTCAACAGGGACAAAAGAGCTAGAAAAAGATTTACATTGTTGTAGTTTTTGTTGAGTTTTTTTTTTTTTGTGTGTGTTTTTTTTTTTTTTTTGGGCCCCCCCCCCCAGCTCCCAGATAATCTCACGGAGACTTATTCTTTCTTATGAATGTTGGACTTTAGCTTGGCTTATTTCTAGCCAGCTTTTCTTTACTTAAATTATTCCATCATTTAAATAATTCCATTATTCCACATTTGCCTCTGTGCTTTTACCTTTCTCTATTTCTGTCTATTTTTTCATTTCTTCTTTCTGGCTGTGTGGCTAGCCCCTGGCATCCTCCTCCTCTTCTCCTTTTCTTGCTCCTCGACCTTTCTCTTGTCTATTTATTTTCTCTGCCTGGCTAGCCTGCCTATTTCTTTCTCCTTCCTTGCTATCAGCAGTTCAGCTAGTTATTAGACCAATCAGGTGTTTCAGACAGGCAGCAGTACCACAGCTTCACAGAGTTAAACAAATGTAACATAAAAGATTGCAACACATTTTTGCATCATTAAACATATATTCCACAGATAAAAGAATGTAACACATCTCACACTGCTATTCCACAACACATAGTCTTTGTCTATAGTTGGTGTATCTGAAAATCTACAGACGGTGAGAGAATATGTGAGTCTAGCAGGATAAGCCAACGTGAAGGCAGTAGACAAAAGTTAGTTTTATTTTACAGATTTGCAGTGATTATTTAGAAAATGAATTTATAAGTAATAGGATTTCAAACAGTAAGCAGAACAAAGGTTCTGAGGACATAGTCTAGTAAGGTAGCTGTGTTGTCTCCACATAGCAAAATGTGTAAAGCTGAGAGACGTGACTGCGTGGAAGGACAGATTGCTCAGACTGCAGCAGTCTGATAGTGCAATGGTGTGACCCCCTTCAGTTACTACCAAAGCCCCAATAAGTTATTTGTTTTTAAAAACTGACAATCCATGTGAAGGACTGAGGCACATGGGTTAATAGGACAGTCTCAAATAACTGAACTAAGTTGGAACATGCACTGTCAATATCAAACCTTATCTTAATGTTGAGTAACTAAGTACTAAGTATACTTGGGTAGGGAGAGAAGCCACCATAGAAGTTCATAAACAGATCCGGACTTATAAGTACCGCATACAATTGGTCAGGATGTGGTGCTTTGTAATAAAGGGAACTTACTAACGATTTGAACTATAATAATTAAAAATTCATTAAAAATAAGCTTGTGTCCCTATTTAATAACACTATAAATGTTGACATCAGTTGAATCGTAGGTCTAGACATGAAGGACATAATGATAAAGCTAAAAGAAAGTATGATGGTGTATCTTTATGTTCATTGGCATATAAATATTTCTAAATGTCAGAAAGCAATAAATATAAATAAATAAATGACAAGTTGTGATATAATAAAATTCTTTAAGTTGTTATAGAGACACAGAGATGAGTTAAATTACATGCTGTAGAGTGTGAGAAGATACTCAAACTACATATGGCAAACAAACAAAGGAATTCATTTGGAAACCTCACAAACGCATAGAGCTTAGTAAGGAAAGAGAAAGAATAAATGGGCAGTGGATGGAAATAGGCACTTCTCCAAAGGGCATGTGCGGTCAGCTAAAGGACCCAAGAAAAGACGCCTCACTTCATCAGCCACCAGGCAGATTCTGAGTTAAAACGGCACTAATGCCGACGGAAAGGGCTGCCGCGGGACTGCATTCAAAGGAGTAGGAGGATGGGAGGCAGCTGAAGCTATCGTGCACTCAGGTGTGGTTAAGAGCTGGCACGGCTACTTAGGAAAACTGTCAGACGGCGTCTATGAAACCGAACATATGTGCACCTCATGGCCTCCCAGTTCTATTCTTGTCTTTACAGCAGCAAAGCACACATATGATTATCAAATACATGCAAGAGAGTTTTCGTTCCGCCATTGTTCTGCTACTGAAATTGCAAAGCTAAATTGTCCATGGTGGTAAAATGGAACAGATAGAATGGAGCAGCTGGAAAAACATTGTCTTTGATAATAACGTAGATGGAATCTGGGGCAAAGATAAGCTCAAAGCCCACCATCTCTGTCTTCATTCTGTGTCTGCCTGGTTTACTCAGGGTTAAAATTCTGCTTGATTCTGCATTGGCATGCTAACCTCCCAAGGGATCTGAGAGCAATAAATGTAAATGAACGCTTGACAAATTGGATCCTAATAAAACTCTATGATTCGGCTTCCTTACCTATCTCACCCCCTAAGCCTCCCTCAAGGCTGGAGTCACAAAGGTAAATTCTTGTCTTAAACCTGTAGTCACCTTAGGTTCAAGAAAGAGCAAAGCCACACAGGCAAGCCATTAGCCGAGAATGGTCTTCTATGAGGGAGAGGCTACTCCTGGACCAGACCATCCTAAGCAACTACAGGACCAGACCATCCTAAGCTACTCCTGGACCAGACCATCCTAAGCAACTACAGGTCCCTAGAGTGATTTAGCAGCCCACCTTTAGGACTGACTTGAGCAGGACCATTTAATTGCTCATACCTCTTGGTCTTTGTCACAATCCTCCCTTGGAACCTTAAACTCAAATCAGTATCTCAAAGAAGAACTTGGGGGTCACCATTTTTTGGTTTCTTCTTTCAATACATTGACTAAATCTGCTATGGACCAACGGTCTTATACCCTTAAAGCTGTATAAGTTGTACTGGTTTAATAAAATGCTGATTGGCTAGTAGCCAGGCAGGAAGTATAAACAGGGCAACCAGACAGGAGAATACTGGGAAAAGAAAAGGTTCAGTCTGTAGTCGACACAGAGGAAGCCAGACTCAGAGGAAGCAATATGAGAATGCCTCACAGATAAAAGGTACCAAGCCACGTGGCTAATACAGACAAGAATTATGGGCTAATTTAAAATGTAAGAGTTAATAAGAAGCCTGAGCTAATAGGCCAACCCATTTATAATTAATGTAGATCTCTGTGTGTTTCTTTGGGACTGAATGGCTTTGGGATCAGGCAGGACAGAAACCTCTGTCAACACAAATCTTTCTCTGTTTTTCATCTGTTGTCTCTTTAATTGGTATTGGGGTAAGTGGATGAGCCTTACTTGTTTGGGCCACCATAGTCCAGGCTTTTGCTTTTAAATTCTAGTTTTCATTTCACTGATTTGTAGATAGGTCTCTCTAAATTCCTTGAGAAATAGGTTTTTATTTTTCTATTTCTACACTGACTGTCCAAGAGCATCTAGGAGGCCTACTTAAATGCATTTCAAACTGCTGAAGGTGAAATGAATGGTAGCATCAGTGACAGGTAAGTACCAGGTAATATACTCTCTGGTACGAGCGGAATGCAGGCTTGCTTTGCATATGTGGCCATGCTAGGGTAAATGATATCTGTAGATTAGATAGAAGAAATCTCTATAGTATTCTATAACTGTATTCATAGACTAGCCTTCTATATCCTTGACAAATAAATACAAGTCAAAATTGACTCACAGGTCACTTTGGAAGAATCTGTCCATGAGTGTATGTTGTCCTGTGTGCTCCTCAGTGTAGTCTGGGGTCTAAGTAAACATGACCAGAAGTGTTTCCTTTGTTAAAGCATTTATTCACAAAGCCTTGTAGACCCAAGGTCATTGTTTATGGGGAAATGCCGAGACCACAGCCGTGGATGACCTCGTTATCACAGTTCCTTCTGGTGTTTGCTAAGCACTGCTTATGTTGACCAACTTCAGCCTCGGTGACTTGGAGTGTCACTGACTCTGCTGTTTGCTTTCTTTGTAGATCTGTTGAGGTTCAGCATCAAGTTATTGTATGATAGCTTTGTAAATAGCCCCTTCATTCTGCTTTGAACTATGGTAAGAGCCCCATAGTCTCCTAAAATGGTTATAGTTGACAGTGGTAAGAGCAACTATCGTTGATTTTGATAATTATGTTTTATTACTGAATGAGCTATTTTTACTGATTTCTGACCCCTCTCATCAGCATAGGTATTAGAAGATCTCCGTTCAGTATTTATTGCCATGGAAACCATATCTAGCGGCATTAGACATATCCACTGCTTTGAATTTCTTAGGGGAGGCCTTGAGCAATCCCTTCTGTCCCTTCTGATACTTCCTTTAACACTAGTGTGTGTGTGTGTGTGTGTGTGTGTGTGTGTGTGTGTGTGTGTGTGTGTGGTGTGTATGTGAGAACCTGAAGTAGACAAAGACAGAGGGACAGACAGACCGACAGACAGACAGACACACACCCAGGAATTTGTATACCTCTTCACTTGAATTAATACTTATTTTGATCTCAACCTCTTTATAAACATACTATGTTAATTAATCCCTACCAGATTAGCCCTTGAGGTCATGTTTCCCCCTCATGTTTATGGGGATAAATGGCTGTCAAAGGAACAACTTGAGTGGAAGCTGCCATTCGTTTCATACAAGGTGTGAAGTGCCAGGGGTAGGTATAATTCCCTATAGTTTGTTCAACTTTCTGTCCCGGTCTAACCCCCGTGTGTGTGTGCGTGTGTGTGTGTGTGTGTGTGCGCGCGCGCGTACTTATCCCCAGTGAAAATTCATGTGATTCAAGTTATGATAGGCAGAGTTAAAGTTCCTCGGTACAGTTAACATTATTGTAGTTTTCTTTCACCTTGATCTAATAAAGCAGACACATCAGCTGGGCTCTCCTCCAGGGTTTCACTCACATCTTCTAAAACACAAACATGCAAATCATGCTTGCTGTGCTCCAGCATTATCAACGTGTGTGCTCCCTAGAGCCGGAAGGAGCTCACACTCCAGGGAGAAATGGGCCTTTTGTGGGAAACGCTCAAAGAAAGCAAAGTGATAAGTCGCAATGCCTGTGAGATTCAACCTAAAAAGGGTAATGTCTCTCTATAAACTGACAGCCTGCTGCGCTTGGACCTACAGCCAGGGGCCCTCTGTTGGCTGACTGCACATGATGGCCATTTAGACTGCAAGGTGATGGTGAGGGGGTGTCACTTGAGCTTGTGCTGAAGTGACAGCTGCCTCATAAATATGTCAGGGAGGTAACAGGGAAAGCAAGAACGAAAGGGTGAACTTCCTTTCCCCTTTGGCAGCGGCACTCTCCCGAAAGAGGAGAGTGCTGTGTCTTCCTAGAACTTCTCCTCTGTGATGTTTAATCTCATGTGTCAGCTTGACCGGACCATGAGGGACCCAGATGCTTGGCTAACCATTATTTCTGAGTGTACCTCTGGGTCTGCTTCTAGAAGAGATCCATCCGCATTTAATTCTGCATGCAGAGGAAAGTGGATGTTTTTCATCAGGGTAGGGACACTGTGCCCTCTATTGAGAAGTGGAATACAACACAAACAGGGGATGGGAGTTTGCTCTTTCTGTCTGACTGCATGTGCTGAGACAGTTATTGGTCTCTGCATTCCCTTGGGCCATGTGGGGTCTATCTGATTGGTTGTCTGGTTCTTTAAGACTTTGAGCTCAGACTGGAGCTTACAAATATTGGTCCTTAACACTTGGGACTTAGAAACTGTCACCATCAGTGGTCCTGGAGAGCTACATCACTACTTGCCCTGTGTCGCCAGCTTGTTGATGGCTGATCGTGGAATGGAGCATCTCAGTCTTCACTGCCACAGGAAGAAATTACTTAAAACCTCCCTCCATATATTAGTATTTACCCTATGTCTATAGCTCTATTCTACTGGCTTTTTTTTGAAAGCACTAACAGAGTGATAAGTAAGTGAGTTTTCTTCAGTAGTTTAGAGATTTTAACAAATTGCCCATTTATTTAATAAAAGAAAAGCTTTTACATTTTAGAAAATTCAATGTATTGAAAAGAAAACACATAATCTATTCCTGAATAATTCCAGTGAGTTTGGAGCCGTATATGACATTGTTTTGGTTAGTGTTGTGGCTTGAAACTGGCAATCTGCCCTACAGGATCATGTTTTGTACACTTGATCTCATGGTGTTGGTGGTGCTTTAGGATGGCTGTGGACCTTTACTTCTGGCCTGCCTAGTTGATGGAGGCCTCTGACAGCAGGCCCTGGGAAACTGTACCCGCTTCCACTTCTGCCCCAGCTTCCCACTTCAGATCTGCCAAGATGTGTGAGCCTCTATCACACCCGACGGCTGCCGAGACCTCTGCTGGGCTTTCCCTGCTACCTCGGATGGCGCTGTGGACCCAATACAACCGCTCTTAAGTTGCGTCTACCATGTATTTTGTCACAGTGATGAGAAAAGTAGGCAAAGTGGGAGGCTGCATCTGTCTCTGGATGCTACTGTACCAAGACTTGATGAAAGTACTGGTTTTCCTCATTAAGTATGTGTTTTATTGGAGAAAGTTAAGAAGATAGCTTCAGACAGAGAGCACAAAAGGTCACCGTAATCCTATCATTTAAGAACGTGCCTGTTAAATTTTTATAGTAGAAACTTTCAGAAAAGATCAGATTTATTTGGAGCTAAAGAAATTTGCATACTTTCTTGTAGCCCCTGATAGGAATGTGGAGAATTTTATATTTGTTATTTTGGCTTTTTCCCCCATAATGTGATTCTTCTATAGATTGCATAAGCTTCAAGCTATAAAAAAAAAAAACTTGATTTATTTGCAAGTAAATCTCATTTTGCAAAAGGTAAGATCAATGGGCTCTTAAAATACCAATATCTTTCTATCGTATTAAACAGCCTGTAATATTATTTTTATGGGGTATTGCCTTCTATCATGTCTGTACTATAATATAGGTAATTTAATTAAGTGACCATTCTGGAGACACTGAGGCTAAACAAGCTCTCTTCCTATTTGTATTCGATACTCATTAAATTCATGCTGTGAATATCTTACTGGAAGGGCCAGATTTCCCAGCATGCTCAGCTAATGACTGGAGTTCTACATGGCTCTTTCTGGGAGCAAGAATAAAACAGTGGGGGAATCATTTGTTTCTTCAGTTCTGTCTCTTGCCATTGCATTCGTACTGCGGATTTGGATGTACGTGGTTCAGTCAGAATCAATTAGAGTCTCCATATTCCCGAAGTAATTAAAAATTTCATGCTTATTTACAGAGTTTTCAATTAATATCATGCTTATTATAATTATCTAGGCAGTTTAAAATGTGATCCCTGCCCACTTCTAAAAGATAATAATGGGTTGGATGAATGGGCACTTATGATGGTATTGGCAACATGCTTATTAGGGACTCACAACACTATGAAATCTTAATGAAAAAGCGGAATGTCTAACTTAAAAAATGTACGGAGACAATTTGGGAGTCAGGGAGGTACCTAAAAAGCAGTGTGGTTTCAGCCCTAAGAGCGCATACTTACATTTGAATTTTTTAACCAACCATGAATATACACAAGGAAGTAGATTTGGCTTTCAGGTAATAGATATATGATCAGATATTTCATGAGAACATAATACTAATCAAAATTAAGACAGACATTTGGATATAGGTATTACAAATTATTTCTCCCTGAAAGGGCTTTTCTGATATGGGAAGTATTGCTACGGCATGCTGTATGCGTTGTGTTACTTTTGTTGTGCCTTCCTGCATTGACGCTAAGTCTTTTTCTTTAATTTATTGTGGACTTGCAGACCCTTTGAACTTGAAATGGGGCTTTCTTGGTGCCCCTTGTGGGCTTATTGTGGATCTCATTGTCTTTTTCTTAAGGAGCCAGGCAGAAGCGCTGCTCCTCACAGAAATGTGACCTTTTTCCTCACCCAGAGTCCCCCCCCCCCGCCACAGCCCATTTTTACTGTTCAATCAATTTTTTTTATTTTGTTGAAGAGTGTTATTTATGATTCCCCTGTAAAACCTGTGAAAGAAGAAGAGAACAGGCCGACTTTTCTCTGAACCGTACTAACGTCTTGGGCAGAGAACTGGAAGAGGAAAAACGTTTGAAAATGGCAAATGCTGAGAGACTAATTGCTCCAAGCAAAGCTGTTATGACCTGACGAGTTAAAGTGACTTTGTCCCCGACATTCCTGTCACCTGTGCAACAGAAGGGCCTAAAAGTAAAACCTGAGCATCAAACAATCAAAACACCATTATTCCCTAGGTTCTGTGAAGAGGAAGAGTTCTGTATAATTTTGTCCCTTCCTTCGTGGCTGTTGGGCTGAGTCAATGGGATACACAGAAGGAGCCTTTCTTAGCATACATGCTCAAAGTTCAACAAAAGTCGCTTTCCTTTCGTCTGTAAATTGATAGGAAGCCCTGACATTTTAAACTTGCTTATGCGAATGAAAACTCTGCACATTTTGTCTGACAGAGAAAAGATATTTCCTGTAACAGCCAGGGGCTCAAAGAGAAGAGGAAAAAATAGAAATAAGAATAACACAGAACTCCTTCCCTCCCCTCACCTCTTATGAATAAATAAAAGCATAAGAGGATGTGGTTGCATTGTGGGTAGGCATTAGCCTCTGAGTTCTAGGGTTCGCTGTGTCAACACACCCTGTGGCGCCATCACTGTGGTCTCTGTGTGGTCTGAGAAGCTACTATTGTCTTACTACCAATTCAAATAAAGGACTTTTCCTCAATGGGCCATCTTGGTCCTGTAAAATTTCTCCCTTGAGTCTTGTAAGAATACTGCTATTCACAGTGAGCATACATTAACTTTTTTTTTTTTTTTAAGAATTTGTTTTGAAGACATAGCTCAAGAGGAAAGGAAGAAAAGAGGAACAGTCTTGTTATTGTCTCTGGGTGCCCTGTGGGTGGAAGGATCAGCAGGGGAGGGGCTTCCTGACCTATGCTCAGTGTTGATAGAGTCACAAATAAGAGTGAAATAAGATTAATGAGGTCCAAGATTGGTCAGAGTCACAGGGGAGGAGCAGTGTTGGAGGAACATTCATTATCTCTCTATCAGCAGTCTCTCTCCCATTGTTCTATGGGTCCTGAGCCCTGGGATATGCTGGGATGGGAGTGTTTTGGTTTGTACAGGCAAAACAGTCATACAGACAAAATAATAAAATAATTTTAAATGAGAAACTTAAAACCTAGAAACTTTATTTTTTTAAAAAAAAAAGAAAATAAGACAAATAGTTTCTAACTATGTTGAATTTCTCATTCAAAAAAATGTGTTAACCTCCTTCATGGCTGGTGGCAAGGAGGCCAGAAGAGGACACTGGCTCATTTGGCCCTGGAGTTACACATGGTTATGAGCTGCCATGTGGGTTCTGGGAGTTGTTCTAACTGTTGTTAAGATGTTGGGAGCGTTAACATCTTGTCAACGCTCTTCTCATTCTGTTGTTACTGTTGTTGCATTTGTTTGTGTTTAATATGCTATCATTTAGTTGCCTTCGCTTTTGCTTCGCTTGTAGTTTATTGACTACCTTTGAGTGATGACTTTGAGTTCTGTGGCATTTTATAGGACTCTGTCAGTTTAGGATTGGTAAGCAGGGGTTCATTTAGTTGTTCTGATGGTATTTTATTCCTCAGATTTCTTGCTTTGTTTGTACATTTGAATAACCTGTCACTTCTCCTAGTCTTGTGTCTTGGTTTCATGAAGAAAATTACTCTGCTCTTTGTCCTAACTGCCCATTCTAAGCAGGATGGCTATGAAGTCTGTCCGTAGGCCTTCCCTGGCAGCAGTGGGTAGCTGTCACCAGGATCTCTATGTAGTGGTATATGCTGATTCTAGAATTGGACATATTTCCAGGGTCCATGGCTTGGCCTGAAGCTGATGACTACAGCTTAACTATCCAGAGCTATGTGGAAGGATCTTGTTCTGATTGGAAGCTCACTCCTCTTTTCCTTTTCTACATGAGGGGCTCTGGCAGAGAGGACGCTGCCATTGTTACATTTTACAGGATTGAGGGGAGTTTATCTGGGTACTGTTTCCCTTTTCCATTGTTACATTTTACAGGATTGAGGGGAGTTTATCTGGGTACTGTTTCCCTTTTCCATTGTTGCCCTCTACCTGGGTGCTACAATTTTTTGCTGATATTATGGAGCTGTTGTAAAAGTATTTTGCTAGTGGGATGGCTGTTAAGTTGGAGTTTCTGGTGGGTGGGGTGGGGGCAAGGGAGAGAGAGATGGAGTCTTCTGTCACGTTTTGTTCCTAAAATTATCAGTTTACCACTCTGCGCACACACACAAATACACATGCACATGTACACACATTGTTCAACAAGATGTATTGTTACATATACATGAACTTGCTATTATCAGCAATATTCACAATTATTTTAATTATTTGTTTTGTAGCTTTGTTGTTTGGTAGCAGGTTTTCAGAAAAAACTACTCTTTGTATTCCCAAAAGAAAGTGCAAAGTTTTTTAAAAATGAAGTTACACTGGATGGAGAGATATGCAGAATATTCTGTAAATACAATTAGTTAAAAGCATGTGTCTACCGTGAGGTCAGTCTGAAGAGCCGAATATGCCTGTCAATTTAAGTCTCTTGATGTTCTTTTTTTGTAAGGTATTCAGGAACCTTCAATTTTCATTTCATGTTCTAGGCCCCAAGGCTAGCACTGGGTGACACAGCTCTGGTTTGTATTAATAAGATCGAGGTCACTTTTGTACCACGCAGATTCTATTTCCAAAGCATAACTCATGAAAGACATTAAGATGAAAATGAGCACGGTCAGACTTGGTTTCAAGGGAACACTAAAGAAGTGGCCACCAAGAAGCTTTGGCAGCCGTGGATGGAGCTTGTCTCTCACAGTTTTGATCTGGGCTTTGATCGTACGCAGGGGTTACAGGCATTCTGTTCTTATCTTGTCTCTTTGGCAGTCGGAATACTTTGATTCTGGTGTGATATGGGGATTACAAGTTCTCTTTCTGCTCCATGTTCATTTCTGGCCACTTTACATTCATATATTCGTGTGTGTGTGTGTGTGTGTGTGTGCGTGTGTGTGTGTGTTATATAACCGTGAGTATCTGGTCTGCATTGAGCGATGAGTTTCTTCTAAGTGAACTTGACCTGTGGATGCTGTTGATGGTGGAGAAATAAATCCATGCCTAATAGAAGTTGATCTGTTAAACACACACACACACACACACACACACACACACACACACACACACACACACACACAGAGCTGTCTTAGTTTTGTTTCTATAGTCCTGCTTGATAAAACCTTGTTTTGATTCATCCTCTTCAAAATGTTTACAAAAACTTTCATTGTTTTGTTTTTGCTTTTTTTTTCTCATTCAAACTTCCAAGGTCAAGAGAATTCTCTGAGAGTGGATTCACTAAGTTAAAAAAAAAAAAAGGTCCAGACAGTAAGATCCTGAAAGCTCTATGGCACTTGCCACCACTGAATCTTTGGATATGACCCACCCACCTCTAAGCCTTAGGATGTGCCCCTCCCACCTCTGGGTCTTTGGATAAACCCCTCTCTTGAGTTCTTTGAACTTCCCTTTCTGCTGACTGGTCCCTTCTTACTCCTTCACGAGGTTGCTGAGAAAGCCATCTTTCTGACCTTCTCATGCGCAGCTCTGTGCTTCCTTCCTCATCTGACTTGTTCTATTGTCATGGAACTAACCAACAGGCTAGAAGTTCAGGTTGTAGGAGCACGTCACTCAAGTTCAGGTCTAGCTAATTAGTGACAATACACATAATCACGCACAAGTTAGTCACCTTCCCCGTGCCTCAGTGTCCTTCATGAGAGGAGGCAGCGATTTCCTCAGAAGGTTGCTTAGAGATTCTGTAAGATGACAATGATATGGGCTGAGATCTCAGTACAGTCTGGCACCTAATAAGAACTCAATAAACACCTATCAGTGTTGAAGCTCTTAGTATACTGAGTCCAGCTCATTGGTTAACTCCTCCGAGAGTGTCACGTTTTCTCCCCTTACACTGAAATACCATTGAAATCTGAGATGACTTTTCTCCCTCTTTTCCTAGTCTCGATCATGGTGCCTGGGAGACTGTGTGCTCACTGAGTATGAACAAGGGGTGAGTGACCTTCTGGATTCCCAAATCTCTTTACTGAGTCCCCAGATGGTTTGGAAGGCTGACATTTCAGTACTGTATTTATATGACTCTAAATTTCTATCATAGAATAGCCTCTAGGCTCTAGAGTGTTATTCCAGTGCGGAGTGTTATTGTTTGTGGCTAAAGCAGTTATAAATATCAATGATGACAGTATTTGAGTATGTATCTGGGGTGTTTGAGTGTGTGGAAGGCAGAAAGACAGAGATATGAAGAGGGCGTCAACTCCCCATGATAGCCAAAGCTGCCTGGAGCAATTAACTAAAAAGTAATAACTGCCAAAGACGACAAAGGGTTTTAGAGAAGTGTTCACCAACACTTGCCAGTTCGGACAGATCTCACAGACAGGAATAAAGTCAAAAGTAGGTACCTTGACCAACTTGTTTGTGTTTCCCTCCCTTCACTTCTCTTAGGTACAGGACCAGAGACTTTTATATGAAGATCCACACATTGGGCTAGGATACAGATCAGTTGGTACAGTCCTTACTCAGCATGCTCAAAGTCCTGGGCTTGATCCCCAGAACCACACACACCAAGTGTGATATCACAAGCCTGTATTCCAGCATTCCTGAGGTATAGACAGGGGGCTCAGCAATACAAGGCTGCTTCGCAAATGTAAGGCCTTCCCGAGATACCTGAGATCCTGCCCCAAACAAGCAAACCTAAATGCTCAGGAGTTGGAGTAGCATCCAGAAAAGACCCTTCTCATGATAGTTGCGTGAGGAAAAGCCCCAGTACCATACATTGATCAGTGGTTCTCAGTCTTCCTAATTCTGCAACCTTTTAACACAACTCTATGTTGTGATGACCCCCAACCACAAAATTATTTCATTGCTGCTTCATAACTGTAATTTTACTACTGTTTTGAATCATAATGTAAATATTTGATCAACCCACAGGTTGAGAATCTCTGTCATAGATGTTTTGGTCCATCTCCTTTAGCCCGAAAAAGCCATTTAAACCCACATAACCTGGGCGTTTGTGCACTTCGAGTGAACGTGCAGAATGTGTGGGAGCCCAACATTGTTCAGTGCTGATCAGAGTGGCTCTGTTCTGCCAACCACCATAGAACCAAGTGGAGTGTAGGAAACCAGACCGGGGGGGGTGGGCACATATCAGAATGGATCCCGCGTGACTGGCATCTTTTCTATTGGAGTAAGAAGTGCAAATGTCCTGATGGACACCCGACCTTTAGCCATGGCCATCACCATTTCCCCTCTCGAGATGCTTTGAGTATTGAAGACTTGACTCATTTCCCTGAGGAGTTTCCGTTGCTACTGGAAGGTTTGTTTGTCAGAACCCAGTGTCTCTCTGCCCACCCTCATAGCTGATTCTGCATATAGGCCCCACCCTCCAAGCTATCGGGGCCACTGGTGCTGTACCCTTTGCAATGGATATACTGCTAACTTCTTGCATCCCCGCCCCCTCCACATCTCCCACATTCACAATCATCCCTGCCCCTGCTCCCTGTTCCCCGTCAGAGACAGTCTGCCCACAGGTACTCACTGCTGACCACACACCAACCATGCAGCACAGGACATTCCCCGAAAGCTCAAGAGAGGATCCTCCAGCCTGCCATATGGGCCTGGAATCTTAGAGCTGTCGGCATGGGTCTGGCATCTATGACTCTTCCAAAGAGTCTCTTACCCGGGGGGATGCTGTGCCTCAGTGTCTCCCTTGAGCACCGGCCCCAAGACCTCTCAGCCTTCTTAATGTTTGATTTGTCATTTGTGCTTGGCACTGCTCTACCCCAGCACCCTGAAAGGGTGACAGTATCTTGTGCTTGAAAAGCCTGGCCTGGGAGTCAGCAAGGTGTCCTATACTCGTCCCTCTGCTGGCTGTCACTCAGGTCGGCCCCAGCTCACCCCTTGGCTTTCTTCTGTAATGGAGGTGAGGGGCTAATGCTGTGGGCAGGCTTTCTCACAGGACGTGCAGAGGACAGGCTAGAATCTGGCAGCTAAAGTATACCAATTTTCATTATTAGAACCCTGATCCAAGGCTCCATTAACATTTGAACCTGCTTCAATATATTTTGCTTATCATTGGGAAAACTGTTTCTGACTCGAGAGGAGGGCTCCTGGGAGCACGGGTCAAATGATATTTCCTCTTCGTAAAAAATAAAAATACAAAGTTACAAACACATTCCAAAAATATACTGGATTTGAATTCATTTTCAGCTTCAAAACCATTTTTGACTAACTAGAGAGAATTGGAGAAAACAAAAAAGTACTGTCTTTTGTTTTTATGTCTCTGCCCTTAAATGTTATGTTCAGAAAAAGGAAGTGGTTTTAGGATTTCAAGTATTTTTGTTCAGCTGCTATCCCTGTTGTCGTTAAGGGTAAAGGGATTCAGGAATCCCAGAAGGGAAGCATTTGGAGACTAAGGCAGTCTCTCCTATCCCTGATCGTCTGTACAAGTCAAGAGTTCTCTCTGGCCAGCGGGCCCTCAAGGAAACGTATCAGTCTGTATTCATCTTTGACTCATTTCATAAGGGGGGGAGGGGAGCTAATAGTGCCTTGTTAAATTAACGAACCTATTTCCAGAAACAGTGCTGGGAGAGTTGATTTTTCATAAGCTCTATAGCTCTCTTTAAGTTCCCAACATTTCTGAACCATTCCATGATCTCCTATAATGGAAAATCATCTAAGGCGGAAAAAAAAAACCCATTCCTGTTTTTGCTTGTTTGTTTGTTTGTTTGTTTTCTCAGTAACAGCTCAGTTACCGAGAGCATGTGGTACCTATGAGACAGCCATGATCTACACCATTGGCCTGCAGAGAGGAGGGCTTATCTGTTTCAGGAATGTACACAAAGGGATAGGCAGGGAGCACATTAGAGCACAGGTCATATGCATTTTCCAGCAAGGCCAGGCTCAGAAAGGTAACCCAGAAAACGAGGTCAGCTTGGCCTGATGAGAACCCAGGCCTTCTGTGGTCCTCCCTTTCAGGCACCCGCACTGGGCATTTTCCATGCTTGTGCACAGGGAGCTCCCAGGGCCCTAGTCAAGGGTGTATTGACAAAACAGCCTTTCCTTTTCAAAAAGATCAGGGAATACTATGAAAATAATGGAGGTTCATTATGCAAAGCTGAGAGGGAATTACTCCGCTGTGCACGAGAGAGGAAAATCCCCACCCGACGATGCCTTCAATTGTCTATACACATTGTGCACGTTTCTGCCTTCCTTTGTCCAGGCAAACTAATTTACTCAGCTCCAGTCAAACATATTTGTAACTTCTCTTTTTCTCACCACTTCCAGTTCCATTTAAAAGTCCTCATTAAAGACTGTATCATGTTCTGTAATGCAAAAACAGAAGAATCACGTCTCTAGTTTTGAGACATGTTTACTAGCATTTCTGATTACAAATGCCATGGTAATTAATATCGGTGACATTAACATATGTGCTTCATTTTCCCCTTTAAGGTAAGTTAAAGTAACTGTAAAATTTTCTGTGTTAAAAACTGTTAACATTTACACCTCGACATTATACAACATAAAATTATGATCTAACATCACTGAGCCAGTTAATATTCACCAAGATATATTCAGAACCTATTTCTCTTTAGCCCAGATTGCTAAAATATACTTTAAAAAAATCTGGCCAATATGAAGTTCTCAAATGTTTTACCTTTGTATTAATAATGTATTAAAATGTCTTTCAGCTATTTATGAATGTTTTTTTGGTGATCTTGTGTTTATAAATTTTATACCTTTTTATTAGAAGAGACGCATGGGCCAGCATCAACATTTTTTTACCAAATTATTTGGCTTTCAGATACTTTATATTTGCTTATTTTTGATATAAATACATATATTTTTATTGGTTGCCTTGCCAGTGGTTTATCTAAATTACAGACAGTGAATGTTTTTATGTTATTAAGTTGTCAATATTTCTAAAACATTGCAAAGTTCGTTTTAGACCTAGAATGTCCTTCTCTGTCTCAATAAGAGAAAGATATTTAAGTATATTACCTCTGTTTTCTATAACAGTAAAAATCTAACTTTATTTTATTTATTACTGTGTGTGTGTGTGTCTGTGTGCATGCATGCACACACACATGCACACACTATAGTGCATGTGTGCAAACCAGAGAACAACTTTGTGTAGTGTCTGGTCCCTTTCCAACAACTGCATTCTGGAAGTGGCAGTCCGGGTGGGGATTCTGGGAGTGGTAGTCAAGCTTCGGCAGGGAGCACTTTTACCCACCAAGGCATCTTGCATTATTAGATCTAACTTCTTTCTACATCTTTTCTAATTAAAAATTTCAAATATATTTATTTACTGTGTGTGTGTGTGTGTGTGTGTGTGTGTGTGTGTGTGTGCAGGTGTGTGGCACATGTGAGGTCATCAGAAGACTTTTCTCAGAGGTTGGCTCTTTCCCACGGCTTTGTAGGATCTAAGCCAGTGGTTCTCAACCTTCCTAATGCTGCAACCCTTTAATACAGTTCCTCACATTGTGGTGACCCCCAACCATAAAATTACTTTAATTGTCACTTCATAACTGTTACTAGTCATAATGTAAACATCTGGCATACAGGATATCAGATGTGCCATCCCGAAGGGGTCGCAACCCCCAGGTTGAGAACTGCTCATCTACAGCATGACCTCAGGCTGTCAGATCTGTTTTCAACCACCTTGTTCTGTTGAGCCATCTCACTGGCCCCCAGTCTAACTTCTTCATGCATCTGGAACTTATTTAGATGAAATGATATCAGACTTGAACACATTATTTCAAAGTAGCTGAAAATGGTTCTCAGCACTCACGCTCAGTGCCTCGCTACCCTTGGGCCCTGATCTGGAATGGTCTGTAAACGTGCTGAACAGGGCGATCTGGTTGCCCGCCCATGCACAGCCTTATTTATCTGTCTATTTTATGCTAGTTTCACACTGATTAAGCCCGCACTGCTTTGATTTCTAGCAAGTCCATTACTCTTCCTTCTCAATTTTTTATTAGCTATTCCAGATGAACTTTGGAGTCAGTCATCAAAATATTGTAAAGACACAGTTGGGATTTTGATTGGGAACAGATTACATCTGAAAATCAGCTTGGGAAGAATTGATACTTCTTACTAGTTTATCTTCTCACCCATTTTTTTCTTAAAATCTGAAGCATTGGGGCAGGAATGACAGCTCAGTAGTTAGAAACACTTGCTGCTGTTACGGAGGACTTGAATCTGGTTTCCAGCACCCACGTCAGGCGGCTCACAACCTCCTGTAACTCCAGCTCTTCTCACCTCTGTGAGCACCTAAGTGTCACACACACACACATACACACACACACACACACACACACACACACACACATATACACGTAAATAAATAAAATCTCTAAAATTCAGAATTACTGTCATCCTGACTCTTTTCTTACCATGTGTGGGGGTTTGGTAATTTTCTAAAACACATATTGCAACATTCTTGTTGAAATGTCCACTTCTTTCCCTGAGCAGCTTAAACTATGGATGATACATTGCTCCCCCCTTCCTGACCTATTCTCTTTCTCAGTCACCTGTACGTGGAATGTGTTCTCATTCCCTCCTTGGTGTGTACATGAGAATACCCCCAAACTTCCCCACAAGTACACATTCACACACAAATTTACTTGGTCACACATGCCACTTTGTCGCAAAAGGTATTTGCAGATTCTAAGGACTTGCCTACAAGACAGAGGGCTGATGGAGGAAGGTCATTGGTTAAAAAATAAAGAAACTGCCTTGGCCCATTTTATTGGTTAGAACATAGGTGGGTGGAGTAAACAGAACAGAATGCTGGGAGGAAGAGGAAGTGAGCTCAGAGATGCCATGCTCCCCTCTCCTGGGCAGATGCGATAGCTCTGCTCTCTGAGGCAGACACAATCAAGCTCCGGCCCAGGATGGACGTAGGCTAGAATCTTCCCGGTATGCGCACCTAGTGGTGCTATGCAGATTATTATGGGTTAGGCAAAATATGAGAATTAGCCCGTAAGAGGCTAGAGCTAATGGGCCAAGCAGTGTTTAAAAGAATGCAGTTTCTGTGTAATTATTTCGGGGCATAAGCTAGCAGGTGGCCGGGGTGCTGGGGACGCAGCCCCACTGCTCATATTACTACAGAGGGCTAATAAAATCAAATCCTAAAATCTCATGTTGCTAAGACTCCTTCTGTCTCCTGTTGTGTCCACCAGCCAGTCCCATTCCCTTTGTTATAAAATCAACCAGTCAAATTCCCTTGTCCTGGTTTCCCTTCTCTTCAAGTGTTTCACCCAGATATTTTCCTGAATAATACAGATCTGTCCCTAGCCTGAAACCAGATGTAAAAATAACATCTGGGGCAATATAGATGTTCACATTTCTTATTTCTTTCAGGATATATTTTGTCTTTTTACTTATAATTAAGAGTGGATTGTTTATGTAGCTGGTACCTCACCGTGTAGCCTTGGCTGGTTTAGAGCTCTCTGTATAGAAAAGACTGGCCTTGAACTCGAGTGATCCTCATGCCACTTTCTATGCTAGCATGTAGCCCAGAATGCCCTCCAGCTGCAATAACCTTCCTGTCTCACCCTCCAGATGATGTGAACCACCAGGTCTGGCTCCAAAATAGACATTTTTTTTCGGTAATTGTTGGTGATGTTCAGGATACCTTTAAAATCAGGTATTTTTATATCCTGACAATTTACCAAGTATTCTTATGAATTCTAAGTGTATGTTCTTGAGAGCTTGTAGCAGTAACTTGACACCTCTTTTTTCATCATAAGGTGACTATGAGCTTTGGATGTGTGTGCACCACCATACCTTTCTTCCATATCAAAGATTCTCTGATATTTGTCCTATTTAGGGAAGAGATAAAATAAGTATTATAAGGAGTGGCTATAAAACTTTGTTTGGTGGTTGACAAATGGCTCTGTGGGTAAAGGCACTTAGAGTGAAGACTGGTGGCCTAAGTTTTATCCCAGGAACACACATGAAGGTGGAAGGAGAGAGCCTGATGCACAAAGTGGTCCTCTGGCCTCCACACTTGTGCTATGGCACCTACACACACACACACACACACACACACACACACACACACACACACACACACCATTTAGTTGGACTTTCTTTGGACTTCCAGCTCCCAAATAATGACATGGAGACTTCTTAAGGAAGCCTGGCGTTAGCTTAGACTTGTTCTCCAACTAGATCTTATAACTTAAATTACCTTGTTTATATTAATCTATGTTCTGCCCCCTGGCTTGTTACCTCTTCTCCATGCTGTATGTCCAACTTCCTCTGTATCTAGCTGGCAAATTTCCCACCTTTCAAATTCTTCCCAGAGTTCCCATCTCTGCCAGAAGTCCTGCCTATCCTCTCCTGCCTAGCTCTTTATTAGACCAATCAGAAGGTGCCTCAGCAGAGACACAACTTCAGAGTGTACAAAAAGATTATCCCATAACACACCATGCACACATAGCACAATAATAATAAATACATTTAAAGTAATTAAGATTATATTCCATGAATATTTTTCCATAGCTGCAAAGGAATCACTTAGAATGTTGTTTTTTTTTTTTTTTAAGTTGCTTTTTGGTGGCGAGTTCAGCAGGGTGTGACTTCACAGTAATTGTAGTAAGCCTTCCTCCTTTCGGCTGCATCTGGCAACCATCAACCGCTACTCAGTTTTCTAGAAGAATGACCTTAAATGTTTTTTCCTCCTTGCTGAGAGCAATGCTTCTCTCTAGAGTCTGTGCTGTTGTTTCTCAGCACACATCCCTGGCACAAGATGGTGGTGGTATTCCAGCATGAATGTCCATCTACTTCGCTGATGCTGTGGTGGTCCCCTGTCTTGACAATCAATAAATGTGAGCCGTAGTAAAGGCAAGTGTCAAACTGTATTTCCTCTTTATTTGCCAGAAAGTTGTCTACATTAGCAATTAAAAATTCAAAGTTTAAAAACTCATTTAAGGAACTCTATATTTGTAAAGTTGGTTCTTTGAACCAAATTTTCCACTGAAGATAAATAGAAAAGCTGAAAAAAACCTCATTAATTAAAGTAATGAGTAAATTAACAAGACAGTGAAGAATTGCTGTGCTAAGAGCCGGAAAAAGTCAAATCTATTTGAGGCTGCTTTTGTCCCTAGAGGTATCTCCTAACTCCTTAGGCATCTGTTAATAGGAGGAACAGCTGATCAGAGTTTTTGGAAGCCTTCTGATGCTGGGCGGGGGTGGGGTGAGGCTCAGATACTGGAACGCACAAACTTCTAAGTCAAGACTGTAAATTCCTGTTGCTCTGGATTAGACATGGAAATGCTAACTCTACAGGTAAAAAATAAGCTAGGAAGAAACTGGCTGTCTTTGGAAATGCTGCCTGATGCTCCGCCAAAATGGCCAGAAACTAATGGAAGTTGTCTTTGGAGAAACTGGGAGTCCTGGATTTTAGTAATCTCTATTGCAAAGAGGATGTAACACATAGCTTTATAATCACAATAACTAGAGATATGAGGTAAGGCATCATAAACAAAATATGCAGAAATAATAGGTGACAGAAATGACTTAAGGGGACTGCAGATGTTTGAGTTAAGGTATAGCAAGATGTGAAAATAGTCATGGTAGTTATGTTCATAACTACAAGAGACAATATTAAAAATTCTAAAAGAAATGGACAGTATTCAACAGAATGCAGGTTTTGGGGTACATGTGGTGGGGTGAGTACAAGTTCTAGAGCTAAAACACACAGCAACTAAAGCTGAGAACTCAGCGGTGAGCATGACAGCTGTTGTGAACAGCTGCAAAGGTTGTGGGACATGTAAGCATGGATGTCCAGAGTGGATCTTTCTGAAACCAAAGGATGGAAAATAAGGAGAAGGTAAGCAATGGATAGAACCAGAAAGTCGGACACAATTGGCCTCCCAGAAGTACAGGAGAGGCAGTATAGATCAGAATCAACATTTCAAAAGATAATAGGGTAGGTAATATGAAGCTGAATCAATGAAGTGTTTGTCTTGCAACATGTAGATCTGAGTCGTATCCCTCAGAACACATGGACGAAGCCTGGCATAATAGCATGTGCTTGGAACCCCAGTTTTAGCCTTCTTAACCGTCTTAGTGAATTCCAAACCAAAAGATGGGTAGCCCCTAAGGTATGACTCCCAAGGTTTGCCTGTGGTCTATAGACACACACACACACACACACACGCACGCACGCACGCACGCACGCATGCGCACACATGTACAGACACCTATATACACATGCACATATGCCTGCTTATACAAATTAGTACTGCCATATAAACATATTCTTCAAGGATGAAGGTGAAATTTTTTTACATTAATTATAAACTGATTGGCCTATTAGCTCAGGCTTCTTATTAACTTATATTAGCCCATAATTCTTGTCTGTGTTAGCCACATGGTACCTTTTTCAGCAAGGCAGTTACACCTTGCTTCCTCTGTGTCTGGGTGACAGCTGCAGACTGACTTCTCTTTCCAGAATTCTCCTGTTCTTGTCGCCTGCCTATACTTTCTGCCTGGCTACTGGCCAATCAGCATTTTATTTTATTTTTTTTAATTACTTCATTAATTTATTTATTAAAGATTTCTGCCTCCTCCCTGCCACCGCCTCCCATTTCCCTCCCCCTCCCCCATCAAGTCCCCCTCCCTCATCAGCCCAAAGAGCAATCAGGGTTCCCTGCCCTGTGGGAAGTCCAAGGACCGCCCACCTCCATCCAGGTCTAGTAAGGTGAGCATCCAAACTGCCTAGGCTCCCACAAAGCCAGTACATGCAGTAGGATCAAAAACCCATTGCCATTGTTCTTTTTTTTTTGTTTGTTTGTTTGTTTTTTTGAGACAGGGTTTCTCTGTGGCTTTGCAGCCTGTCCTGGCACTAGCTCTGTAGACCAGGCTGGTCTCGAACTCACAGAGATCCGCCTGCCTCTGCCTCCCAAGTGCTGGGATTGAAGGCATGCGCCACCACCGCCCAGCTTCATTGCCATTGTTCTTGAGGGTGAAAAAATTTTAAGTCAAGAAAAACTAAAACAATTCTTTCATTATAGTATGATAGTAAAAGAAAGAAAAAAATCCTTGATGATTTTAGGTTGGAAAGGTTCAGAAAGCATTAAAAAGAAAAGAAGTAACTAAATACTAATACAACGGTAACAATATCTTGTGAGTTTAAAATAAATACACTTAACATACTCAAAAGCATGACTAATGATTGATATGGAGAACTCAACCCACTGTGGGCAATGCTGCCCCTGGGCTAGCAGTTCTGGGTTGTATAAAAAAAGTGGACTAAGCAAGTTGTGGGGAGCTGGCTTTTTAAAGTAGCATTCCTTCATGGTCTCTGATTCAGTTCCTGTCTCCAGGTTTCTGTCCTGAGTTTATATCCTGGCTTCTGTCAATGATGGAATGTAGCCTGTATGTCAAATAAAACTTTTCCTCCCCTCCTCCCTGAAACATACTAAAAAAACCCATACACACACACACACACACACACACACACACACACACACACACTTTGAAAGTGTGTATAAATATTTTAAGGGCTTGCATTTTTTGGAAAGTAGACAAAACTACAAACCATTAGATGCAAAACATGGATAAAGATTCCATAATTAAATATTCAGAGTAATTCCTAAAACATAGTAAAAGCATGCAACCATTGTTCTCAACAGTTCTCAACAGTTGAGAACAAATTACATAATCAAAATGATCAGTCTAATAAGTAGGCCCATAATAACTGGTAAATACCATGGCAAATTATTAGAAAAAGAGCAGAAAGTTAAACCCAAAAGAAGTAGAGATAATGAGTTATTACAAGAATTTTGATGAAAATCTAAATGGATTCCTGAGTAGGAGCTCAAAGCTTATTGTAATATTTATACAGAATAGTAAAAATTTAAAAAGAGCCACAACACTCTTAAGACTTGGGAGAGAGAATTTTCAATTCCAAATGTCAAGACGTATGAAAAATCTCCCGCACTTGAGATAGCATCATACTGGCATCGGAAGCCAAATGGTTCAATGCAATAAGACAGAGTCCCAGAGAATCCCCATGCATTAGAGCTGCCTCATTCATGTGTTGGTGGCACTGTGAGACACTGAAGAGAGGATGATCTTCAATAAGTTCTTTCTCCTTTAATTGGTTATAAACTGCATGCCCAGCAGAGTTCTTTTGAAGCAAATCTCAGATATTTTATCATTTTACCTGTAAACACTTAAGTAAGTCTATCTAAGAGATGTTTTACATACATAACCATGATACAATAGTCGTGCATAAAATGTTCTATTGCTTATTGCACTCAGAGAACCAAACAGTATCTTTAATTTTTGCTTACTTGGCTGGCTAGTGTCACTGCAACGAGATCTCCATTTTACAAGTACTGTTACAGCTTTTGAATCGTCAAGCTCTCTAGATATCTTTCCCTGCTGAGTTCTTTTCTCTGTAGAGTTTCCCACATTGCACCATGAGTTTTTCACTGTAGAGTTTTCTCTGTTACATCATAAGTTTTGCATTGTTGCGGTATCACTTATATTCTTTTGGCTTTATGCCTTCAACAAATTAGTATTTAATGGAGACTTGGTGAGATTCAGGTTACATCTTTTGTGATGAATGTTGATCCATATTCTTGCAACAACAAATGAAAGCATATCATATGCACTTATTTCTAGTCTCTATGATTTTTTAATATTTCAGTATGTTCAGATATTCTCAGTTCATTTAATCCATTAAAATTCTCATTATCATTTTACCTAATAAAGTTTGCCAACTAGGTCTGTTTGATAATTTGCTTACATTCATTATTTCATTAAAGGTGGCAAAACCAGAAAAGTTAAAATTTCCATCTTTATTTACTAATTTGAATTCTTACATAAGAAGACAAAACTCTATCAACTACTCATCTAATCTGCATATGGCTCATATAAGAAGTGCAAGATTTATTATTGAGTTATTTTATTTTTATGTTCTGTAATAGTCCTCAATTTTTTGTTAAAATTTAAGTATCACTAATTCATGGATTTTTTTTAACCTTCATTACATGTTTTGGGATACTGCAGTTACTGTTAATTTGATGTGCAAATTGTCCCGTTTGGGGCCAAGGAACCCTCTCTAACTAGTGCTACATACGTCAGTAGACTCTGATGGTAACTTGCCTTCTTCTCTGACATGATGAAAGGCCATTTTTACATTTCCATCACCTTCACTTATATGGAATCCTCAGTATCTATGGGGTCTGACCTATTCATTTACCAATCTCTGGTGGAAAACATAGTTTCAAGATTGAATCTGTGTTGAACCCATACAGACATTTTTTTGTCTTTATTTACTAAACAGTACATCACAGCAACCATTAAAAGCATTTATGTTGTATTAGATATTCTAAATAGCTTATAGGTGATTTACAGTGTAAAGGGGAATACATTTAGGCCATAGGTAGATACCATAGTAGAGATTCATGCATACATAAATTTTGAAATTGTTTCTTGGGGGGTGAATCTGAGAAACGGTCTCTCATGATACCAAGGGAAAATTATATGTGGTTGATCATCTTTTCTAAGCTAGGCAAAGTTGTGCTTTTGCCAGTTTGGTAATAATCTTTATACCTTTTCAGGGATAGACCTAATAGTCAGAAATTTCTAAAAGGAGAAAATATACAACATTTAGACTGGTATTTCCAAATAGCATCTAGGAATATAAGGATTTGACTTGATGCTAACTTTGTATTTACATAATTAGATCTTTTATTTGGAAACTTTGGTTTCTAATAGCACCTGTGTTAATATTTTATTTTTCAGTGTTCTATCCTGTTACTACCCTAAACATACTACAGAGAGGTTGGTGAGGGAGAGAAAAGAGAGAGCTTTCAGAAACTCAGATATAATATGATTATTAATAGAATGCTTTAAAAATAGCTCAAGATTTCTTTGAAATTCTTTTAATTTGAGGGAGATAGTCTCCACCTAACTATGTCGTCAAATTATTGAAATTATTGTATTTGAAAAACACCTAAAATTACTTCCCTTTATGTGATCACACCAGTTGTTTTTATTGCTTTTAATTTTTAGAAATTGCTTTTTATTTGCTCATTTTCACTTAATGGCATTTCATAATTATCTAAGATGATTCTTCCATGGCTCTAAAGAAACATAAACCAGCAATGGTCTAGCTTTCTTTCTGACTCATGACTCCTGGACTCTGTTTTGTTCCTCTAAGTAATAATTATTTTAGTTTATAGATTATCTCTCACCTTTTGAAAAATAAATATACACATGTAAATACATGCAATGTGTGTATCTACATATGCATATGTATACATATACACCTGTTCATACAAATATATACCTGTTTCTCTCCTTCCCCTTTCCATGAAAGGAATTCTGAATTTCCCTCTTGGCATTTAGCCATGTAATAGTATAGAGAACTATTGCATATTTTTTTTCTGCAAATGAATGGCACTCTGTAATGTGGCTCAGCTCTACTTTAACCAACCAGCTCTGCACCCATGGGCATTTGTGCTATTTCTAGTCTTTTGTTGAGTAAGTGGTGCTGTGGCATACAAGCTCCTCTATGCATCTTTCTGTACATTTGCTGACAGAATGGTATTGTTAGGCCAAAGTACATATACAATTTTGCTATACATTGCTAAATTCTCTAGCAAAATATTTGACCCAAGCTTTTAATAAAAATTGCTGTTAAGTCAATGGAAAGGCAAACCATGGAGCAAGAAATGCTGCAATATTTCACGACATGTATAAAGGCCAAAAGGCTTTTCTTTGGAGGTGTGTATGTGGGTATAAAAAATAGTAAAAAAAATCTGCGAGAAAAAGATATAATATAGCTCAATATGTTGGATTCAATGTCATTAAAAATCAGTGTTTTGAAGTAAAGACAATTCTAAAATGAAAAAGACAATTCTAAAATGGAAACTTAGTGTTGGTGAACTATTATTAGAAAGAAAACTGATGAAAACGTAAACTTCTACAGGCAGTCCTGGGCACATCTATTTGAAACTCAATGCCTTTTCTCTCAGGTAGGAACTGAAGTGCGTGCAGGTGAGCACCAAACCAAGACACGGGCACCTTGCAGACTGGTTAATAAATGGTGATGTAGTCATAAAAAGGAATGTGATACAGCCATAACCACAGATAGACTATAGGTACATGATACAACATGAAGATTTTAAATATAATGCCACATGCGGTGAAGCTGGTAAAGAAATACTGCATAATTTCATATGTATATATGGTGCAAACAGCAGTGTATATACAGTATATAATGTACAACACTAAACCGTAGTGGTAGTAGACAGAGGCATTTTATCTCCGGGGCAGGGATGTCTCTGAGGTAGGGATTGTGAAGGCCAGTAGGAAGGTGGAGCTTCTGCTTGCTGTCTGTGCTAGCTCTTATCTCTGGTAGCAATTACATGTGGATTTGCTTAATTGAGAGGTCTTTTTATTTTTCTTCACTTGATACATGTATAAAACAAACAAACAAACAATCCACACAAATATTTTGAAGGGATATTTTGCTTGTGCACAACCTGCAGATGTCTATTTTAGAAGAAGGCAGATTCCTCAGATGTCACAGATATTATTGCCTGGAGTTGGAGTACCATGGTCTGTAGGCTCCTTCTCTATCATTTAACTGTGATTTTACAACTCTCCTTTTCTCCTCTCCTCTCACTTCCTCTCCCCTCCCCTCTCCTCTCTTCTCCTTCCTCCCTTCATTCTTTTCTTCCTTTCTTCTTCCCTCTCCCTTCCCTCTCTCCCTCCTTCCCCATCTCTCTCTTTGTATACCTCATTCTCTTTTTGGTGTGTGTATCACTTTCCTTATTTCTATGAGTGATTTGGTAACAATAACACCCTTAGTGTGTGATGAGAATCAAATGGGGGCCATGTTATGTATGTTAGGAACAGTGCCTTAGTAAGGGGAACTATCCTCTTCGGACCCTTTCTTTTTACATCTCTTCTATTTTCTCAACCACTCTTAATGCAGAGCCCTTACACCATTCCTCACCATAAGGAAAGACAGTCTCTCTCGTTCCAGGCTCCAAATGCACCCTGGCAAGTCTTCCTAGGGAGAGCATGCTGTCCCTCGGGGAACCCTATCAGAGCTAAGCCTCCAGGCTAAAGCTGTTTTACCAGATGCTCTGTACATGTGGGTGATAGCAAGAGGCCTTGTGGACCCAGCTGTTCCAAGCATAGTTCTTTGACTAATGGTCTGATGATTGCCACATTGGCCTCACTGACTAATGTTCCATTAGGTGGTTTTAATCTTGGAGCTTCTGCAGGGCACTTCATGAGAAGACCCACAGTAGCCTCTGGCTGCTAAACGGTGTTTTCTCTGTCCCTCAGAGACTTCCAGGTGTTTCCATCGGTTAGCATTGCTGAGTCTGAGTCTGACAAATGCATCCCCTACTACGATGTCATCCAAGAGTCTGGTTATTTTCATCCCTGCAGAAGAACCCATGGCAAGAGGGAAGGCAGGTCGCAGGGCCTTCCTGTTCTTGCTCTTTGTGCTGTCTGACCATCGACCATCTGATGCTATGTCCTCCATCTTTGGATTGAGTTTCATGTCTGTTAGCTTTGCATCTCTGTTCTAATTGGCATTCCTTCTGTGGGGCCTCCTCAAGGAGAGTGCTCCTGTTGGACATTGATATCCTCCCTCATGTCCTTTGTGTATTGCCATCAAAGTGATTTGCTTCAAAAATTATCATGTCATTTTTCTCATGGATTGTCAGATGATAAACGGATGGTTGGCCACTGGAAAATGCTGGCCTCTTGCTAAGCCTTGGTCTTTTACTCCGCAACTGCTGAGTCTCTGACTTCCAACAGTGTCTGAGAGAGCAATTTAATGGCTCACAGATTTCTCTTGTAGTAATTCGATGAAGGCAGTGAAGTGATGGAGATCTTCTCTTCAAATCGCAAATTCTCCGCGGGCTTGGCTCAGCATCTAGTAATCTTGACGCTTGATGTGGGCTTGGCAGCAAAAGCCTCAGAGCAGGGATGATCACCCACCAAGGAGCTACATACACCCTTGTTCCAGGGGCTTTCTCTGGTTTGGATGATAAATAGCAACCTGGACCTCAGTATGAATCAGCTAGTGCATGAGACACAAATCTGGCTTCTGCGAGGAGCACGCATGGAAAACAAATTAACCAGAGCAAATGTTTTTCCCAGGAAGCATTCAGCAGTGGAGATGAAGACCAAATCCTGGCAGGAATGAAGATCCTGCTGAAACAGTGGACCCTAAGAAATTAGAATTTCCGAGGAGTCGCAGGCCAGGGGAAGAAAGATCTGGGGCCTTGCTGCAGGCAGGAGAGGGAGCATGTCTCCAGAAAGGATGCCACAGAATTGTGAAAACTTGTCAGACCACCTGTCTGGAGAGACTGGAGTCCAGACAGTGATGGGTCAGTGACGGATGGGACCACACCCTGACCCCTGCTGCTTCCCTGTACATACTCCTTGCTTTCTATTTAAGCCTAAAACTTATATCAGGACCCAAGAGTGGACTTGGGGTGGGGGTTGGCGGTCAGTATGTCTTTTTGTTCCTTTTTCCAGTGTGGCCACATTGGATACAATTCCTCTCTCTGATTTTCACTGTTACTTGTCCCTTTAACTGGTGGTCAAACCTGACCTGTTAGGTGCTGCCAGGACCAGGCCCCTGACAACTCAGATGATGCCTGTGATTGGCCAGTGCTTACATGTGATGCCACCCACTGATCTAGATGGGATATGGAATGCCCTGTATATGCCCCTCCAGACCTAGTGAGGACTGACCCTGACCAGGTTGGGGATTGTCTTAGTTTAGGGTTTCTATTGCTTTGAAGAGACCCTATGGCCCTGGGGTCTCTTATAAAGGAAAACATTTCACTGGGGTGGCTCTCTTACAGTTCAGAGCTTTAGCCCAACTGTCATGGCAGGAGGCAAGGCAGCATGCAGGCAAACATGGTGCTAGAGCCGAGAGTCCTTACATCTTGGTCCAAAGGCAACAGGAAGTGAACTGAAACACTGGGCGGTATCTTAAGCATATATGAGACTTCAAAGTCTGCCTCCATAGTCACACACTTCCTCCAACAAGGCTATACCTCACTCCAGCAAAGCCACACCTCCCAATAGTGTCGCTTCCTTTGGGAATCATTTTCTTTCAAACCACCATAGGGATGATCTACAGAGTGAATCTAGGAGAGCAGTGGTTAGCGTTGTCGCTTTTCCTTTGGATTGCTGCTCTGGGTTCTCCATATGAAAGCATGTCACTCTTTGCATTCAAGCCTTCTTAATTCCAGTCAGCAACCCCCTCTAGCCTAAAGGTGGGGGATGAGCGAGAGAGCATACTACTCTTCTCTTCCTGGGCTCTGATCCCATGAGAGGGACCACTCTGAAGGAAGGCTTTGTGTAGTAATAGGGGCGGCGGGGCCCCAGCACCCCAGCCGCACCCCGGCCGCCTCCGGCTAGCTTATGCCCCGAAATAATTACACGGACACCGCATTCTTTCAATCACTGCTTCGC
>NC_022012.1:47090823-47128357 GCF_000317375.1 Microtus ochrogaster | reverse complement strand
GGCTAGAATCTTCCCGGTAAGCGCACCTTGGGGTGCTACACACAGATGATTAGAAATGGGCTAGTCCAGGTGCGAGAGTTAGCCTAGAAGAGAATGGGCCAAGCAGTGATTAAAAGAATACAGTGTCCGTGTAATTATTTCGGGTAAAGCTAGCCGAGTGGCGGGAAGTAGCCCGCCGCTCCTATTACTACAGCTTTGGGTTAAGGAGGTCCTAGGGGTCGTGACTGCTTTGCACTAGCATTTCCTCTGCCTAGATTATTATTTTTTTCCCCACGAACACTATTTGACAGATAGTGATACTACTGGGTACCAACAGACCTTGTGAGCCTGTCTTGCCAACTGCTCCTGCCAAAGCTAGAAGGTGAAAGAGCAGCAACAGATGCCACTATAGCAGCTGCAGCCATCTGCTCGAGGATTAAAACACATCGCCAAGAACAGTGCTGGGAGAGGAGAGAAAAAGAGAGGGCACACACGCCAGCCAGCCATTCTAATGTGGAAATGAGAGCGCCCGAGCTAATAGGTGGGTTCTGTTTCCCTTTCCTAGGGTAACTCTGCACACCTCCCCATCTGCCACTCTGCCTTCTCCAGCTCGGCTATTTCCTGGTGATATTTAGATGGCAATTAATGTCCAACCCCTGGCAGGCCTCCTTGTCGAGAACGCTTCCAGAGAAAGTATTCAAAGCATTAGGTTCTGCCTTGCAAGCTCAGATTGGACCATTTGATCCTCTGTTTTCTTGAGCTCTTGTCTGATCTATTGTGATCAGTCTCCTCTTTCTTGGGGCCTTCTCAGTGCTACTATAGAAGTAGATGCAGCTTTGGGCTAGGCTTCCCAGACACGGAAGGAACCATAATTTTGCTGTTAATATGTAAATTAGTGAGGACTATAAAAATTCTAAAATTTTAGATGAGCCAACTTCTCCAGACTTCAGTACTTTTGTTTGTAAAAACGGGAAGTAGAATGGATGCATTCTAATATTTACTGAGCATACAACTGATGTGGGATGGCCTTCAATGTACATGTTGCTTTTATTGGTTGATGAATAAAGCTGTTTGGGCCAATGGCTTAACAGATTAAAGCCAGGCAGGAAGTTCAAACAAAGATATATATATATATATATGTGTGTGTGTGTGTGTGTGTGTGTGTGTGTGTGTGTGTGAGAGAGAGAGAGAGAGAGAGAGAGAGAGAGAGAGAGAGAGAGAGAGAGAAGGTAGAGTCAAGGAAATGCCATGTAGCAGCCAATGGAGAAAGAGGTCCAAACATTACAAGCAAGTCATGAGCCTCATGGTAAAATATAAACTATTAGAAATGGGTTAATTTATAGTTAGAGCAAGCCAGAAATATTCTAAGTCATTGACAAGACAATTGTAGCTGATATTAATTCTCTGAGTGGTTAACTGATAGGTGGGAGAGAAACCTAGGATCAAACAGGACAGGAAATACTTCTAGCCACAAGTGATAGACACTCATTTCAGCAAGCATTAGATTTATAAATTTATTTAATCTTCAGGTAGGTATGTTGCTAAAGTTGTAACAGTTAGGACCTGAGAGCCATAAGGTAGGCTTATACAGTTGTCCTCAATAAACCAATTAATGTCAAAGAATGATGAAAAGCATAAAAAGGAGATTTATTCGATGTGGCCACATTAGAAAGAGAAACAAGTAAGAAGATCTAGTGCTTTCCACCGAAGTCTATCTTTGATGTGCTGACCTGGGGCTTGGGTTTAAATAGTAGACAAGATGTAAGCATAGTTAAGTTAAACATATTCTGGTCAGGGTGTGGTCCTGCTCATCAGTGACCCATCATTGTCTGGACATCAGTTTTTCCCCCGCAGGGAGGTCTGTGGGATTATTTCCTAGGAGACAAGCTCCTTCTCTGGCTGATACCAGGGCCTCAGCCTTTTCCTTCTCCCAGTATGAGACTCATGGGGAAATCTCTGTTCCTTGGAGACTGCTGTTTCAGCAGTCTGATCACCAACAGGAGGGCTATGAGGGCCTTTCCTTAGGCTATCCTCACTACTGCCCCGACAGCCGCTGGTGATCTCTGCTCTAAAGCAGAAGTGTTGGGGGCACAGAGAGGCAGCCGACTATCCCGTGCAGCTGAAGGTGGCAGACCTGGGATCCATCACTCGGTAGCTGGTTCCAGATCTTGCCCATCTACCCATCATTGTGCAGTCCTTGGAGAGTCCCAATCTGGATTTCAATATTTCTTCCTTAAGGCCCTGGCTTTTCTTCTTTCAGGGGACAGCAGTATTAGAGCAGAAACACACAAGCTGGATCTGGATGGCTAGAACTCCTTGTTCACTAGATTCTAACTTCGTCTTTCCTCTGAGAAGCTGCAAACTGCCCATTTCCCATGCTCTGTGCCCTCAATCTTCAGAAGCTTCTGTTGGCTCTCATGATCAAGCATCAGCAACTCCTGCAGCCTCAAAGCTTCCCAGCCCGGTCATCTCATCCCACGTATCATGTTAGTTCTTTCTAGTACACTTTTCCTTCTAGAAAAGCTTATGTTCTTACATTGCTCTCAAGTCATAGCTAAAAATTTTAAGGCAAAACCCTGGGCTCCTAAAAGCTTGGTTGGCTCTGCATTTCTAATATGCATGGGAATAATGAATAGCAGAGAGATTTATTTACTGTGACCACACTGAGAAGAGAAACAAATACAGGCATCCACCGAGCCCAGGTTCATCTTCTGGTGGTTGCTGACGTGGACTCGGGTTTATAAATAGAAGGAGAATTGGTGCCGGAGGTAAGTGAGTATGCCTAATTATGTAATTGCAGTCAAGGTGTGATCTGGATGATCACTGGGTTCCGTTTCTGTAAAGTAACTGAAGGGGTCCTACAGCTGCCAGGATGCAGGGAGGCGAATCTGGTTCCCAGAAGAAGATGGCCATGTTGCAGGGCACAGCTTGCCCTGTCCTCAAGGATAATGACTCTCTTCTGAGCATGAGCTCTGCCCTGCAAGGTCTTATTCTTCCTAGAATCCAAAGTGACAGCGAATTACCTCCGCGCCTCAGCCAAAGTGAAGAAGATAGACACACAGGGTGAACACAGAGACATCAGGCCCCGACCCTGGTTTTAACATCCCTCACAGGCCAAGTGAGGAGGCATCAACCCTTTTTTTTTTTTTTTAAGCAAATGCAGCTTCTACATGTTTGTTTTGTTCCCATGATGCCCTCCAACATTTGCTGCTTTCGTAATGAAAATACCATTTTGAATGTCTTTGTTCTGCAGTTTAAAATCTGCTTTCAAACATTTTATTGGCTCCTTACAACAAGCCCACGAGACATCTACCTGAATGACCACGGACAGATGCTGTCCACTCCAATTCTAGCTGTGTCCACTCCTGGTTTCTCTTCTCCATTGCTACCACAGTAATCATTCAGAAAGACAAAACCATCCACATCACTCCTGCCTTAAACCCTGCCAGGAGATTCTTGTGCCACAGAATTGAGCTGTTCTCTTTGTGTGTTTTTGTCAGTATCTGTCTCTGTGTCTGTGTCTGTCTCTCTCTCCTTAGGCCTGAGGTCAACACTGTGTTTCCTCCATGGCTTTACACTTTTATTATTGTTGCTGTTTTGTTTTGAACACAGAGTTTCTCCATGAAGATTACCTATTCAATTAGACTGGCCAAATGAGCTTCAGGGAGCCACCTGTCCCTTCGACACCTCCCTCCTGTGCTCTGGTTGCAAGAGTTTGCTGCTGCCTCCCGAATTTTTGTGTGTGGGTCCTGGGGATTTGAACTCGGGTCCTTGTGCTTAGGCAATAATCACTTTACTGATGGAACCATCTCTGCAGCCCTGTTTCCTAATTTCTTTTGACACACAGGGAAACTGTGTGGTGGCTTTATGACTTTAATTGCCCTATAATGTTAGGGCTTTGCAACTGTTTCCCAAATAGTTGTAAATGCATGGGATCATCTTCCTTCTATTTTACATACCCGATCTTTATGTCTTTTTCAATGGCATCTCCGGATCTCTCTCCATCTGTCTTCTTTGACTCCGACTGGATTACTTATTTAGATGAAGCTTTCCTGCTTGCCTCTAATCTTTAGGTCAAACACGGTCTTTTCTTTTTTTCTCTGACTCATTACTTACAAAAGTACACCCATGAGCCCCCGTCTGGGCTTGCCTCCTGATGGAAATACTTCAAAACAAACCTCACTGCACAGAAATGGCAATGTTGTGTAGACAATGCAAATCATTTCTAAGCTCCCTCTGTGTTCACAGTGAGCCTGCTCTGCTCCCTTAGATCCTCTCCAGTGTTAGGCGTGCTCTGTGAGTTTACCAGTTTACCACTCCAGCCCATTTCTCTGAGGCATCTTTACTTGGATGAACAGACTGGTGTGTGGTACCATTAGCACAATGTCCTCCTTTTATAGCATAGTAGAAAAACAAGGGCTTTGGAGCTAAAAGACCTGGGTTGTGTATCAGCTCTCTTGGCCCCTAGACTTTCACTTCAATGCTGGGAATCAAAATAGCACCTCCCCCATTGTAGACTTATCATAGGATCAAAGGAGACAATGAAGTAAGGCATACAAATGTATTCCACATCATTTCTTCCTTCCCTTGCCCCTTCCAAGCCCCCCCATATATCCCTCTTTGTTCTCTTCCAAATTCATGTTAATTGTTTATATATATAATATATATATGTGTGTGTGTGTGTGTGTGTGTGTATTCCTAAGTACATAAATATAATCTGTTCCATCTGTATAATGTTACTTGTATGTATATGATTTAAGGGGGAAATGATGAAATTATGTAATAAGCTCAAAAAATAAAAAGAAAAATAGACTTATTGAAATATAGCAAAATAAAAATCTGGAAAAGTAATACTGCACATGAATCTTGGACTCAGGTTGTATCTGGAGCACCCTTGTCAGTTTTCCAGTTTCTGTGCATTATCTTATATCCCTTAATGAAAATCATCTTTCTATTGCCTTGCTGGGTAGTGCAACATCCAGTTCATCAATGGTCCTCAAAGATGCAATAGTTATTGTACAAATACAGTAAAGAAAACATTCATGTTACCTAGTTCTTATTACATATATCACTACATTTAGGAGAGAAGTCTGTTTCTATGAAAGAAGAAAAAACTCAAACTACTTAGAGAATAAAGAAATACTAGAAGATTTTTAAATAAAATTTTAATGAACACCATCATTATCTGTGGATTCTAAATTTGTAAATTTGCATACCATCTAAGATTTTCTTGTAACCTGAAAATCGATGCTTGCATTATCTCTGAGGTCATTTGCAAACACACACAAAAAGCTCTGAAAAGTCTGAATCACCTGGCGTGCATGTTTGGAACTGAGATGTAGTCTCGCTTCAGCTTTCATGTTATGAATAAGGATCCTTTTGCCACTTTTTCCCCTTCAATTTTGTGCTTTGCACCGATGACCTCACCATTTAGAATGGCCCTGAGCACAGTGTTGAAGTGCTTCTAAATGCGGGAAGGCTGTGATGTGCCTTACAGATCAAAACACATGCATTGTTCAAAATGAGTCACGGAGTTGCTGGCCATGAGCTCATTATTAATGTATCAACAGTGCACATTTCAATTGTGCGACTTCAAACAGAAACCCACGTAGAACAAGGTTATGATCATCATTTGATGAAATTAGTAGGGCAGAAGCTTGCAGGGACATAATCCCGTGTTCTTTTAGGAGCTATGGCTGGGCCTTTTTCCAATTCTGCATCTGTGATGGCTTTGTAGAACTGACCCAAATAATTAGCATTCACGGCGTTGCTCAGTAAGTGAATCTTCTCCTCTGAGGCCATGCTTTTCCTTTTAGAATACTTTCCATTTGTGCCCCAGTCATCCTTAAGTTGGGTTTTCTCCTTAAGAATCAGCAAGGAGGTGCTGGTGAAATGGCCCATTGGGTAAGAGTACCTGACGCTAAACCTGATAACCTGAGTTTCATCCCCAGATCTCACATGGAGGAGAGAACACACTCTTGCAAATCATTCTCTTACCTCCACATGTGTGCCATGGCACACGTGGACACCCCCAGACACCACCACCACACACACAATACTTCTAAGGGATTATTGAGAAACCTGTTGACCTGTAGGTGCTCCGGTCACAGTCTAGAGATTTGGATTGAGCAGCTCCTGCTGCATTAAGGAGTGACAGTGAGAGCATGAACTCAAAGACTTGGGAATAGTGGATGGAGCTGCCTTTGTGGATAGCCATAGGTTTACCACGTTAAAAGCAGCCCACCTTAGGGAGATTATTGAACTTAACCTCTAGGTCTTTATCCTGACCTGGCACACTTTCCTCCTGTCAAATGCCCTTTTCATACCTCTGACTGGAGCTGTGAGATGAACACATGGGGGGAGGTTGTAGAGGGGCAAGGAAGAAGCAGACTGCTCTTGGGTCCAAGTCACCTAGCCTTTCATATAGAGGGGCAAGAAAGAAGCAAACTGCTCTTGGGTCCAAGTCACCTAGCCTTTCATATCTGGAAGAACAGGAGGCACATAGTATGCTTCCGAGTCTACTAAATGACTTTCCAAGGCACGTATGAAGAGAAACCAAATTTTATGGACTTTGACCTGCAGATTCCAGCTGTAGGAGAGGCATGTCATTACAGTCACGTTAATGTTCCTCACCTGGATAGACGCTAGCACTGGCCACACTTAAAGCCATTATATCTTGTCAAGAAATGTTAGTTAGTTCCCTATAAGCACGTTCCCAGATCTTTTCTACTTTCAAACACAAGAATATTTAGATGATTTTTTAGTGACAAGGACTTCTACTGCACTTTAATGGGAAACAGAGTATTTTTCACACTATAGGATCCAAGAAGCTGGTCATCTTAAGGACAAGCACTTAATAATATTCTTTCTCCATGGCCCATGGATGTCAAAGGCAAATTCTTGCTTTTTCTCTTTCCCAGATAATTGAATCTAAAAACATTCACCCTCTTAAATATGCCTTCAAGGAAAATGGAGATGGTGGCCTTGGTTGTGATTAAGAAGACACTGTGTAGGATTTGCACAGTGTTCTGAGGTAGGGGCTACCTAAGTGACTGTTCTTCTATCCTTATAGACAGTGAAGTATATCTTCCTTTCTTCTTTTTCTTTACTGTCTATGTGTGTGAGTTTGGTGTATATGCATATGTGTATATGCAATATATATGCTTTGTTCCAGAGACTAAAGGATGATGTCAGGTTTCCTTCTCAGTCACTCCCCACCTTATTCTTCTCACTGAACCTGGAGCTAGGCTGTCAGCCAGCAAGCACCACAGATCCTTTTGTCTGGGGGCATTGACATCTTTGGGGACCCTGAGAAAATATAGGATAATTGTTAAGTCTTGACTGGAGTAGTCTGTGAGGCTGGACCATGTTAGCCAACAGCCTTGAAGCTGTTCTGGATGCAGAACTCTGAGGAAACTGCAGCAGAGGCATTTTGAGGTGCTGGATCACCTGACCCATTTATCATTAACAGCATCTGGTCTCCTTGTTCTGAAAATATATAAACATTTAAAGGTAACATACATATCTTCACTAATACAAGTATATACAGTTTTGTATAAGTTATCCAAAGAAAATTTTTTTGTTTTATGTTTGAGGAGGTAAAATATATGTTACATATCTTGTAGTTTTTTAAGGTTTATATTTTTATGTCTGTAGCCAGGATTTTCAGGGGGTCTTTTCCTTCAAACCTGGAATGAATCTAGCCTTTCATTTCCTGTGGAAAATAAAAGTAAAACATCTTCCCCAAAGCAACACATCTTTTGACTTCCATTTTGAAGTTAATATGTTTTTAAAATATACAGGTTGGTTTGATCTAGCAACTTTCATAATCCAATGTCTCTTGGCAGCTATTGCTCATTCATCAGCTGTCAAAAACTTCAAAGACAACTTAATAACATACGAGACCCAGACTCTCTTTACAAAGATGGTGTATTTCCCATCTTTACATGGCTTATTATTTTTATTACTTTATTTCTTTTTTAAGGACTTTATTATTATTATTTTTTTTTGGTTTTTCGACTATTTTTTAACCTAATACTGTCTCCACGTTATCCCTCTTTTCTCCCAAACACACTGTATCCCATTTAGAGGTTTCGTTCATCTGGATCTGCCTCTACTGAGCATCTGTATTGTTCTCTGACTGCATGAGATAAATCTTAAACTGCTATGTCAGTTGCCAGCACCACTTAGCTTAGTGCATGGTACATGGTGGTGGTGCATGGTGGCTGATGGCTAGTCCCATCCAGCAGGCAGATGCCAGGCAATTTGTATCTGCACTGCAGTCAGCATGAAAGACACAATGACTAAAAAGTCATATTTAGCTCCATTTTTGTGTTTCTAGAAATTTTTTAAAGCTTTCTCAGGTCTTATGTGGAGGTAGGTGCCATTTTTCTGTTCTGCCTGTTAGTTCTCAAATAAGCACACAGACTTACTATTTATTATAAATATTTGACCAATAGCTTAGGCTTGTTATTAACTAGCTCTTACAACTTTAATTAGCCCATTTCTGTCTGTGTTTTACTATGTGGCTCAGTACCTTATCTCAGTATGACTTGTTTATCTTCTCCTTCCTCTGTGTCTTGCTCAAGATTCCCAAGACTCTGCCCTTTGTCTTCCCAGTATCCTCCTAGTCTGGCTTTCCCACCCAGTCTCTTCCTGCCTAGCTATAGGCCAGTCAGCTCTTTAATAACCAATGAGAGTAATACATATTTATTGTGCCCAAAGATTTTTTCACAGCACTTTTCTATCTCCATATTCAGCTGGAAAGTTATCAATAATAAAATAAAAAAGCAATTTTAGAAATAGTCTTATTTTCCTCAGAATTACTAACATCCCCACACTTTAAAGATCCATGCAAATCAAATACTCTGTGCTTACATTGGAAACAGAGATGCCAATTGTTCATTATGAAAACCTACTTATCCCAAGATGTATTGAGTGGGACTTCTATGAGGATGTAATATATTGTTTTTGCCTGTTTTTAGACTCTGTTTTCTGATTTATCTTTATAACTCAGGCATAGATCTACCACAGGGCGCAAGCAACATTTCCTCCACATGTAAACAAAGTTAGAAGCTTATTATTTAAAACTCTCAGCATGAAGCCTGTGAGATTAAATATGGATGGGGGATGTTGTTGTCACCGCTGCTTTTTCTTCCTCCTCATCCTTGTTCCCGCCATTTCTTCCTCCTCTTCTTTTCTCCCTCCTCCTTTCTTCTCCCCGCTTCCTTCTGCTCCAATACTGGGGAGTTATCCCAGGATCTTCTACTTACTAGGCAACTTCTTTCTCCATCCTATGACTCTTAACTTTTTATTTTTTGGGCCAGTGTTTCACTAAGTTGGCCAGGTTGGCCTTCAACTACTGTGTAGCCCAGGTTGGCGTTGAGATTGAAATCTCCCTTCCTTCACCTAGTGAGTATCTGGGATTATAGGTGTGTGCTTCCCAGCCTGGCTAGGGAGGCTTGAGTTAGGGAAAATGGAAGTCATTATTTGGAAATGTCAAGCATTGTACCAAGCAAAATCACACAAAGTAGCAAGTAAATTTTTTGAGATCTTTGTCTTAGGAACCATTGAACCAATAGCCATTTATGAGGAATTACCTAACAGGGAAGGAATAAAAACAAAACAAAACAACAACAAAACAACAAACAATTGTGGAGCAAAAACTAAAGGCCCGGAGTCTTCACATACTAAGACTGGATTGTTTCAGTTTGTAAAAAGTGGTTTGATTGACAACAGATCACACTGGATGATCATCGGCCATTAGACAAGAATTAATAGATTAGCCAAACATTAAAGATGTCTGTGTGGGAAGGGACCCCTGTGGGAAAGATATTGGTAATATCTAGAATAAAGAGAAAAACATTATCTAAACTCTGTAATGGGTCTCTCTGTTCCATTAGGAAAAGACAGGAGTTACAGCAGGGAATGGGTAAAGACCAGGAAACACAATATTTGAAAAATAGATATGAAGGCTCTAACCTGCTAATACCCAGAGACGTGAAAATTAAAATGATGCCTTCATTGTTTTTCTAAATCTGGGTGTAAATTGTGTGACATCAAGTGTTAGCAAAGAAATAAGGCAGGATTCTCTTCATGCCTGTGGGATGTGAGCTGGCATGGGCCTTGAGGGAAGCCATCTGGCAGTCCTCGGGGAAGGCAGGCCTGCCTTTGCCCTGCAGTCCAACAATCTTGTTGCAGGGATAACTTCCTAGAGCATCTTCATACAAGTCTATAAAGGAACGTGTCTGGGTTGATAAAACACCTAGGTAATGAGGAGTGGAGTCAATAATGTGCCACATGCTCTGGGCTATTTTGCAAGCATACTTGGCAATAGAGACAAACTCACAGTAGATAAAGATGACCTTGAACTTCTGATCCTCCTCCTTCTCTTTCTCAAGTACTGAGATTATAAGCAATGACACCATCCCTGGTTTATGCAGTGCTGGGGATTGAACCCAGCGTTTTATGTGTGTCAAGCAAGTGCTCAAAACTGAGCTACCTCCTCAGTGCAGCAGAAAATTAGTTACATTTTTGCTTTTTATTTTGGATTCTTAATTTAAGACCTATTGACCTTTTCTGAATGGTAATGGCTATTCTTTTAATGGAACCTTTGGCATTCTCTCAAAGATTTTATCATATACTCCATTTTTAAAAGGACAGTTATTGGTGAGCCTACAGAGAGTAAAACAAAGATGAGCAACAATGGGATTATTCGGCATGGATGTTCAAGCTTACAAAGCAGGCATTATACACTTTATGTAGATTTTCTATAGATGGATTAGAAGTTAATGGGTACATGTCTGGATGGTAGAAATCCACCTTTATCCTAAGTGAATGGAAAAGTGTGTTCAGGTAGGGTGGGAAGTTTATGGACTGGTAAAAATGTGTTGTCTGACAAGTGGCAGAGATGAAAACTGGGCTTGCATGGGCAAGGTCATTTTAAATGTCTGAGAGGCAGAGGGTCTTCATGAAGGTCATGAAGAGAGAGGGCTCATGTGACTAGAAATGCAGTATGGGGACTCTAAAGCAATTACTGAAGTGATTGGCACTGTTTAAACTAAGGGGCCAGAACCATCCACCAACAAGTTGAAATGATGACAGTACCATTTCTGGGGTAAGAAGACATAAATCTCAGGGTCAGTGATTTCAATTAAGGGGTGTCATTCACTTGTCACTTCAGGGTGATTTAGCATGTGTGCATGCATCCTTCAAGAACAAACCTGACCAGGTATCACACCACCGTGACATTGAGTCCCTGGCATGTTTGTAGCTAAAGACTTTTCTTTTGCAATCAGTTCAGTTCAAGGTGGTACTGGAAGCTGGAAAAAGGCAATGGCTATGGAATTTATGGGATTTTATATCATTTATTATGTAGCGGATATTTATCACTTACTACTTGACAACCAGCATCTTCTTTTTGCTGGGAAATGAATTAGCCTGTCTCCCTCAATAAAAACTTAAAACGCAAGATGCACAGATACTCAGTTTCCTATCGCTCCTTGCATTTAGGCTCAAAAACAAAGCCTGGACTCCACCAATCCCATGTAGCCATCATGAATCTTGAGCCAGGAACTAGGAGTGCTAAGAAACTGGAATGGAAAACTGTGAAGCACAGTAATAAAAGTGGTTAGAGAAAAAGAGTTGCCGCTGACTAATGCCTGAGCTGGTAGTAACTACATCTGGGTTATCTAGGGGTTAGAGGTGACAGTGTCCTGAGCACTCTGGCTTCACAGAATGAATGTTCTGGATATGATCCAAACTAATGCATTAGCTAGCCTTGTTCTTGACTGTTTTCCAAACCTTGATTTCTTGGCAATTATGAACTATCCAATACTCAATCGATTTTTCTGCTTATGCCAGCCAAAGTTAGGTTTTGCTTCAGTCAAAGCTGACTGTCAAAGGGTGCATACCCAGGTTTCAAATGGAAATGACTTTCTGGAATCAAGCATATAGACGGGGACTTGCTACAGTTTTTCTGTAGAAGTTTTAAAATCATTTTACAGTTAGCCTACACTCAATGACTTCTGAATTTTATGATTTCAGTGTCTTAGCATTAATGTAGTCACTAAATTTGGCCTTTATGAATCCCCAATGTATGCAGGATATTTTGTTGTACGGTGGGGTTATAACAGCAGCTCATGATCTCACAGTGATCATTTTAGAGTCTGTGACAAGGCAATGGCCACAAGAGTGTCTAGGAACACCATCTCTCCAGCCCAGCTTTGTGGGGGATGGCTCACCTGCACAGGTGTGTTTGCACTGGGCTATTAGACTTTTGTCTAAAACTCATCTGGATTTTCTTCTTCCTCCCTCACTACTTCATTTCACTTTTGATTTTGATTTTTTTCAAAATTTATTCTTTGGTAATTTCACACACACACACACACACACACGCACACACACACACACAAACACACACAGGTATTTTGATCATGTATACCCATACTTCTCTTCCTAACTGCTCTACATTTGCCGCCAATTTTATGTCCTTTTTTTTTTTTTTTTTTGGTATTGAAGTCCAGGCAGTTCTGCCTGGTTGTGGAGGATCATCTGCTGGATTCTGGGTAACCTACTCTGGGGCCACACCACTGAAGAAAATTGACATTTCCTCCTCCATCAGCCACCGACTGTCAGTAGCTCCTCAGCTAGGGTTGAAGCCTCATGATTCTCAAAAGGCTGAGCTTTTAGGTGTGCCCTGTCATATCCAGCTTCATTTCTTTATATTTTTGATCTTTTATATATTTTTAATATGTTTTTAAGCTATATATTTTTCTCCCCTCCCTTCCCTTCTTCCCCCTCCCCTTTTGCCCTCTCCCATAATCCCCACGTTTTCAATTTACTCAGGAGATCTTGTCTTTTTCTACTTCCCATGTAGATTAGATCTATGTATGTCTCTCTCAGGGTCCTCTTTGTTGTCTAGGCTCTCTGGGGTTGTGAACTGTAGGCTTGTTTTTCTTTGTTTTATGTCTAAAAGCCACTTATGAGTGAGTACACATATTTGTCTTTCTGGGTCTGGGTTACCTCACTCAATATGGTGCTTTCTAGAGCCATCCATTTGCCTGCAAATTTCAAGATGTCGTTATTTTTTCCCACTGTGTTTATTATTCCATTGTGTAAATGTACCATATTTACTTCTATTTCTATTTCTTTTCTGGTTTCGTTACTTTCCAAGTTATCTGGGGTTGGACCCAGACTGAACTCTATTCATTGCCTGTGGTCACTTAGTTATCCAAACTGGAAACTAAGGACACACACCCATACACACCCCTGAAACAACAGTTCCATGAAATATTTTACTGTACGCAGTATTATTATTTTTATCCCACTCTATGTCATTTATTAAAGTGGCATTTCTTTTTTATTGATTTTATTGGACTATACAGTTTTCTCTGCTCTCCTCCCTTCCTTTCCCCTCCTCTTCAATACTCTCCCTTGGTCCCCATGCTCACTATTTACTCAGGAGAGCTTGTCTTTTTCTACTTCCCATGTAGATTAGATGTATGTCTCTCTTAGGGTCCTCATTGTTGTCTAGGTTCTCTGGGGTTGGGAGTTGTAGGATGGTTTTCTTTGCTTTATGTCTAAAAGCCACTTATGAGTGAGTACATATGATATTGTATTTCTGGGTCTGTGTTACCTCACTCAATACGATGTTTTCTAGATCCATCCATTTGCCTGAAAATTTCAAGATGTCATTATTTTTTCTGCTGTGAATGGACCACATTTTCCTTATCCATTTTTTGGTTGAGGGATATTTAGGTTGTTTTCAGGTTCTGGCTATGCCAAAAAATGCTGCTGTGAACATAGTTGAGCAATGTCCTTGTGGTACAAATGGAGTACAGACCTAAACAGAGAAGTCTCAACAGAGGAATCTAAAATGGCTGAAAGACACTTAAGGAAATGCTCAGCATCCTAAGTCATCAGAGAAGTGCAAATCAAAACAACTCTGAGATTCCATCTTACACCTGTAAGGATGGCCAAGATCAAAATCACTGTTGACACCTTATGCTGGAGAGGATGTGGGGTAAGGGAACACTTCTGCATTGCTTGTGGGAGTGCAAACTGGTACAGCCCCTTTGGATGTCAGTATGCGATTTTCAGAAAATTAGGAAACAACCTTGCTCAAGACCTAGCAATACCATTTTTGGGTATAAAGTGGAATTTCTAATTCCCCAAGTTGGTTTTATGATCCACTAATGTCTCATTGCTGACTTTTGAGCACTGTTGTGTTCTAGACACTCAAGTTGCACCACTGAGTTGGGTCCTCAGTTTTAAGTAAAATTAAGTCAGCAAGCCCTTCTCTCTTAAAAGCATCCTTGTCAAAAGGAACAAACCTCCCTCTAGTCATTTCCCTTGTCTCTAGCCCCCTGACCAGAGCTCAGATGACCCCCATTGCCTCTCTACTTCACTCTTATTTAGCTTTATTACTAATGCACAGAAGCTTCTTTTCCCAAGCTTGGTGGCTATCTCTGTCTTTCTAAACCCAATGGCTATGGTTACTCCCCTTCTTGATAAGTATCTTCTCACTTCAGAATACTTCCTGACACAGTTGCTGTGACCCCCACCTACTGGTTTTCCTTTTATTTCTCTGGCCTCTCCTTATTTTAGTTTTTCTTTCCAAGCTCTTCCTCCTCCATATGGCCAGTCAATATTTCTCCAGACTCAAAATGATGAAATGATGATTTTTCCCCCTCATTCTGAACTTGTACTGTGATGTAGATTTGTAATATCCATATGCCAGTTAATGTCCCCCAAGTGCTCTTCTCCTGCCCCAAAATCTCTCGACCTTGTTCTGACTGATGTTTAGAGTTGGGTGGGGCTTATCCTATGTATTATATAGTGTTTATCAATATGCCTTTTACCTACTAGCTATGTGATGTGAATTCTGCCTTCTTCCTGTAGAAGCTGTGACCCCTGGGTATTTCCCGATATGGGCAGCTGTCAGGCAAGTGGGAAGGGAGGGGTCACTCCTGGGTGTGTTTCTCTGACCTGGCATCTGCAGACTAGGTAGTATTTTCACCTGAATTCTTCAAGACACTTCAAATTACCCATGGCAGATTTGAGCTTAATTTGTTACCAACTCTGGTAAATTACCTATCAGTCCTGGCCCTCGCCTCATAATCCACTCTGTGTCTTCAGAAGCTTGATGCTGTGCTCAATATCGCCTGCTCCTGTACCACTCCTGGCTAACCTAGTAGAGAACTGAGCCCTCTTAATAGGACATACATTCGTCTGGGATCTATTCATGTGTCTCCTCTCCTGTTACAGCCTCTTCCCATAACGATTTCCTCTCCATTAATGTCATCCCCGCTCTTTGCCTTCCACGTTCAAACCTTTGGACATCAAGAGAAGTTCAAGAGCTCTTGACAATTACTTCCCAACCTTTCCTCTGACTTCCTCCTCCATTTGTGTTCTTGCTAAGTCTGCCAGTGTTCATCCTCATTAGGGTAGTTTCTTTGAGCATTGGGTGGCAATTAATGCATAGATTCACCATGGATGGATGCGCAGAATGTAAATGTCAGTGGGCCATCATCCCAGAACGCGGAATCATCACAGAAGACATGGCAGGGTATCCGTAAGAGCCGGTGGTTGGGGATGACCCACGGATGTGAAGTGGTGCGACCTGGATATGACAACCCACTGTGCTAACAAACCCACAGCAGCTGTGGCTGCCTGCAGAAGACCTACATGAGCTCAAGCCAGCTGAGATTTTAGCATGGAGGAGGTGGAGCTCACATGCCCCAGCTCTAACTGAGGAGCTGTGGACAGCTGATGGCTTCGGGAAGAGGGGAAATTGTTTTCCTTAAGGATGTGCTTCCTTAAATTTCTGTATTTATATTCACTTCTCCACCCAATAACTGAGAACCAGTTTAATTTTCATTGTGCTTATGAATGTAACACCCTCTGTCAAGGCCTGTTTCTGGCCCCCGCTTGTGTATGCCCTTCACTGCTGACAGTCTTATGCCCCGCTGGTATCTTGGCTGGATAAGTCGAAGTCCCCTTTTGTAGATCCACATCCTCCGTTAACCTCCTGAGAGGCTGACTCTGAAGGCGAGCTCCATAAGTCTTCCCTCAGCTAATCTGGTCCACAGAGCGCTCTCTCCTCACTAAGCTCCTATTTATACTTTCAGTCAATACCAAATTCATCCTTAATTGCTTAATTTGTTTTTAATTTCATGCACAGTAGGTTTTCTACATCCAACTTGATTGCAAGTTTATTGAAAGCAAGCTTCTCATGGTACATGTCATCTGCCGTCTCCATCTCATCGAGCAGAATGACCGGCACATAGCCGGCAGTTAGTAGATGCTCAAGTAAATGTTACTGGGATTTCAGACATTTCTGGAGAAGACAGGGAACCTCTTTCAGTTATTTTCATACCTTTTGGATTTCCTTATTTGAAAGCATAAACCTCGTTGTTTTCCTTTGAACTCATAGAAATAAATAGAAAAACCTTAACATCTTTAATGAACAAAGAGAAGTTATCCTCCTTCTTGTGGTGATATTAAAAAATCTTATTGCAGGAAAGATTTAAACACCACTATTAAAACTGCTCCTCTCTTGTAATTGTTAGGACTGTTCTCTTGAACTTTTGGAATACATTGGATTTTTTTTTTCATTTAAAAACAGAAATAAGAACATCATCGGAAGTCAATTGTTTTTGAGGTCAGTGTCTCCTGAAAAGACATGTGTGCTTGGAAGAAAGAGTATACCTCAGAACAGAGAGCAGGCATTCTGATAAGCCTCTCAGAATCATTTTCTATGGAGTGAGTTTTAATATTTGAAGGTTAGAAAGGTGAACTCAAGCCGAGTGCAGCGTGTAAGAACAGCCCATTTTTGCTAAGCAAATTACTTTGGAAGTGATTCAGTGCTGGATTCGGGAAGGGCTGTGCTGGCCCTCAGAGGCGAGGGTTGAGGGTAAACAGTAACTCCTGCCAGCAAGATGCCAGCAAGCCGTCTAAACTCATCAATCAACATTGGATGTCAGAAATGAGATTGAACGCCCTGACTCCTCTGATAATGGCCAGGAAAATGAAGATATTCTGGAGAAGAGCCAGGAGCAGTGAAGACTCGGGGTTTTTAATACTGTCCCCTAGTGATGGCTTCTCTAGTACATTTCCTACCCGCTCTTGGTTATTCTTTACAGACTTCTTTTTTTCAAACACTATTCCATTTTCTCGGTCTTTGTTTTTGTGGAAGAGATACATGGTGTGGGCTGTTATCCTGGTCCTGTTTGTGAATAAATGATGTTTCCATTTAGACTTCCCAGTTATGTAATACTGACTTTTCATGGCAATGTGTGCTGCTCACTACATGTGTGGGGTAGGGGCATATAAATGCATATACCGGCTAAGGCCAGTGGTATCAGATTCACCTGGAGCCAGAGTTACAGGTGGTTGTGAGTCACCCAAGGCTTATGCTGGGAACTGAACTCAGGTCCTCGGCAAGAGCTGTACATGCTCTTAGTCGCTGCGCCATCTCTCCAGTGGTGTGTGCTGCTTTTACAGCTGCATCTTTTTATTTAATCTTACCAGTGACACCCTGGAGAAGATAACATTTGCATTGGCTCGATAAGAGAACTGTGTGTCTGTGCAGGGGTGTGTGCACAGACACGTGGTATCGGTGGAGACTGGGGATTTAGATCTCCTGGAACTAGAGTTACAGGCTCCCGTGAGCAGTCTGACATGGACCCTGGAAACTGAGCTCACGTCCTCCGCCAGAGCAGGGCTCACTCTTAACCACTGATCCAGTTCTCCAGCCCATCTAAATGTTTTCCTTTAGCCTTTCTGTTGGGTCCAGTGAGATATTTGGACACACAGATCAAATAAGGGCACTAATTTTTCCTCTCTGTGTCATTTCTCTATTTGGAACTCTCACGCTCATGGATTCTAGATATTTATATAGAATCAATACATTTTACCATAGCATTTTCTTTGAAATTGGTTGCTGCAGAGTTACTTTATTCCTTTCAAGGCATCAAGATACTTTAGAGTCTGTCACAGAGTCCTTGTGTTCTTATGCTAAGATTTGTACATCTAGTGGGTCAGTTATTCCCACGTTTACAGGCCAGCCTCCGGGTAAGCTGTCCTCTCCTAACACTTCGCGCAGGGTGTCAGCTTGATGTATACTGTTGACTTTAATTCCTTCTGGACACTGGAGTGTGGTCTTTTCACAATGCTTCTGGTTATAATTAATGACTTTAGATATAATGTGTACTGCTCCAGAGTTGGAAAGAACCATTATGTGAGGGCTACACAGGATTGGGGTACTTTAGCATCTCATGCAAGTATGTATAGAAGGTAGTAGTGTGGGGTGCCCACTGTGTGGCCATTCCTATAAGGGAGTAGTGACATTAATGAGCTTATGCTTTTTCTTCAGGTACTGATGATAAGAGGCCTCTTAAACAGGCAAGGGTGGTCTGGCCCCAAACCACAATGACTCCAAACCCCCGTTTGGTGTTTACACATACTATAGTGCATGTTCAATAGCTCAGTAGCATCAGGAGTCATGGTGTTAACTCTAACCACTTGAGCAGTGTGTACCCAGGTACTGGTAGGAAATACAATGTTAATTCCAAGCCCTGTGGACAACATTCGGTAGCATGGAGGTGAGATGAGGCTTACTCCCAACCTCTCAGCAGCATGCATGAGTGAAACAGCAGTGGCAATGCCATATTTACTTCCAGTCCTTTTGCATTGCATGCACATTTAGGGTATAAGGGTGGGGGAGACGTGGGAACTGCATGAGCACCCTCTTTCAATGTTGGCACCTGCATGAGTTCATAAACAACTGGGAATGACCTTAGTCCTAAAGGAGAGGCACTCAAGACTTCTGACTCTTAAGGGTGGCCCTCTCCACTCACTACATGGGATCAACTTCCTGCACTACAGGGCACTAGGCTGGCTTTGCTCTTTGGATGATATATACTCCTCTGAGTTAAGTTGGGCTTGACTTAAGATAGCATGGTGCAATGTCTGTGGGACCCTAGATATGGTAATTTGCACAGGCTTCTGACCCCTAGAACAGTATATAATTTGAGTAGCTCATGTTTTGAGATATGGATATTGTTATTCAAATGAAACAATGAGGGCTTGAACTAAAGACATGGCAATGGGTAAAGATTCAGTTTTAAGAAATGAAGAGGCAGAATGGATTATAGTGAGTCAAGGAAAGAGAGGTGAGCCTGGGGTTCAGAAATACACTTGGAGATGGCCTGATGCTCTGCTCTGGTCTCTCTCAGTGGTGTCTACAAGGGACAGTTGGCAAAGGCAACACTCTTTCAATGAATAGATCTGAGGGTAGTGCACTCGACCATGAACTGTATGTGAAGAGAGAAGTTGTCCAGAATATGACTATTTAGAAATTCCCTGGAAGTGGCCAATGAATTGGGTGGTTGGTCAAGTTCCTGCAAGAATCAGTATGAGAGAATCAGTATGAGGGAGATTAAAGACAAGAGCATCCATAGAACAAAGAGAAGAAAAAGTTTCAAGTGACTTGTAGAAGTGGATATAAGTATGAGCATGTTTGTATTGAAAATTAATTCCAGCTAGAAGGCTTCTCTTTCAGCAAAACATTGAATAAACGAATGTCCTTGGCCTTTTCTGTGTTAGCACAGTAATTTCATGAATGAGAAGATGATAGTCAAAGAGATAACACATCGTCTAACAGCGTGGGACCCTTCTTACCAAGGCTGATGTAACTTTTGTTTCTGTTAAGTTCCTGATTTATTTGTAATAGAACCTAAGTTGTGAGCCTCTCAGTATAGTACCAAATCATAATGATATCATCTAGATAAGCATAAGCAAGCTTGAGTAATCAATTCCACCCTGAGTTAGAAAGAACATCTTGCCTTGGTTTGGGCTGACACACTGGATATGGTTTTGCCTTCTTGGCTTCAGTGTCTCAGCCCAGCATGGCCATGAGAAGCCTTAAAAAATATTACCAGTACGGGATGTTGATCAGACCAAGGGATACTTCATATCCAAGGAGTCACAGCAGTAGGAAAGTGGCCAGAAGATCTACCTGGTGCATGATATAGGTGGAGTTCTTTGTTTTGATTTGTTTTTTATTCGTTTTGGGCAGTTCTAGTAAAAGGCCTAGGGCCTCACCCATGCTAGGCAAATGCTCTTTCCACTGATTAGCATCTCTATCCCCAGGAGGCTTTCCTACAAAAGGGATGAGAGTATTAAATACCAGGCTGCCATATGGTGCTATGTCCCGATACATGGATCCAATAATCAAGGGTTAGAATGAGAAATAACTTCACTTGCCCTTGTTTCTAGTGGCCTATTTGAGAGTGTGGAGTTTCTCATCTCTGACTTCAGGCCTGTGTATTCTGGAGGTGTTGTACCTCTTCAGAGGACAAGGTGAGTGTACCATGCATTTGATATATACAGTGCCTTCTTGGTCACCCCGGTTTAGTTTTGTTTCAGGATAGGAGGCAAAAGGAATACCACTGTTTAGTTTTGTTTCAGGAGAGCTGAACTTGGCACCATGAAGAGCTCAGACTGTTGCCATTTAATGGGGACATATGTTTAGAACTTAAATGTTCAGTAGAGGCATCTTTCACTATTAATGGGAAAGCCTAGTGACAATTATGTTCTAATTGAAACCATCACTTGAGCGGGCTCAAAACTCTTGGGAAGAGGAGTTGGGTCATACCCCTAGGCATGCAATCTCAATTAGAGCCCTATCCAGGGTGGTAAGGAGTTGTCAACTCTCAAGACGAAATAGAGCAGTGCGAGCAATCATTCTCACCAAGAAACTTTCTTTTAGCAGTCTCTTGGCTAACCAGAGTCTAAGAGAAGGTAGGCTACGATAGTACAGAGCTCACATGAGATGAAAGTAGATTTGAGCAGAGTAATTGTGAGATCCTACACCAATGCCCTGCCCTGGTCTCCATCACTAGTGCACCCACCTGATAGTGCTGTAAGATATTTGCTAATAACCCATTCTAGAGACCTGCCCTCTGCTGAACAGGACCCATCTTGCCCAGAAGCTATGTCTCCAATCTATCTGCTGGAGTCACAAGCCAGTGTCTGCATCATGTGGGGCATATGAGGCTGGCCACCTTGACTCAAGAGGCTTCTGCTGGTCTCCGGGAGAGACCACGTGCTTGTCTAGGATTTCCCCCTTTTCTAATTTCTTTACCCTCTTTCTCATGGAAATTGACTACAAATGCATCACTTAGCAAGAATCCTAGTTTCATTTCCTGTCTCTTTGTAATCCAAACTGAGTTTATAATGAGAATGGAAGAAAACTTCCAGGAAGAGATGCAAATATAAATTTTGGAATATACTGGCTTTAGACAGAAGTTCAGGGGGAAAAAGGGTGTTTAGAAGACAAGGTAATAGAAGCAATGGAGAGGGAGAGAAAAAGCAGGACAAGATGGCATCATGTCTCACCAGTGTCTACGGAGGACAGCAACATGCCTCTAACTTCTGTGTTAGGTGCTGGAGCCAAAGAAGAGAGTATTGCAGAAAGATTGGCAAGTGCCAGGAGTCAGGGTGAGAGTGACCGTCAGAGTTAGGGACCAAACATTCAGTAGCACCCTTGGAAGATAGTTTCATGCTTGCGAGAGAAGCTGTCCTTGTGGATACCTGATGTTTATGACGTCCTTCCTGGGGCTCTATGTTCTTTTTTTTTAATATATTATTATTTTTTATTGTTTTTTTTTATTAAGAAAGAAAAAAAATTTTTCCGCCTCCTCCCAGCCTCCCACTCCGCCACCCTTCCCCCCTCCTCTCCCCCTCCCTCTCGAGTCTGAAGAGCAGTCAGGGTTCCCTGCCCTGTGGAAAGTCCGAAGTCCTCCCCCCTCCATCCTGGTCTAGGAAGGTGAACATCCAAACTGGCTAGGCCCCCACAAAGCCAGAACAAGAAGTAGGATCAAAACCCAGTGCCATTGTCCTTGGCTTCTCAGCAGCCCTCATTGTCCGCCATATTCAGAGAGTCCGGGTTTATCCCCTGCTTTTCGAGTCACAATCCAGCTGGCATTGGTGAGCTCCCAATAGATCAGCCCCACTGTCTCCGTGGGTGGTTGAACCCCTCTTGGTCCTGACTTCCTTGCTCATCTTCTCCTTCTGTTCCTCATTGAGACTTTGGGAGCTCAGTCCAGTGTTCCAGTGTGGATCCATCGCCAGATGAAGGTTCTATGGTGATATGCAAAATATTCATCAGTATGGCTATAGGATAGGATCATTTCAGGTTCCCTATCTTCAGCTGCCCCAGGAACTAACTGGGGACCTCTCCTTAGGCACCTGGAAGCCCCTCTAGGTCCAAGTCTCTTCCCAACCCTACGATGGCTCCCTTAATTAAGATATGTGCTTCCCTGTTTTTCAACCCTTCGATGTACTTTTCCTTAACTCAGGTTGTAGGCCAAGGAAACCAGTAGAAGTAGCCGAAAGGTTTGTCTTCTCATGTACTGTTGAGCGAGAGGGTTGGCTTATGAAAAAAAGATGGATTATTTCATAAGCAATGATGTAACAAATGGTTGGCCATCTGCAGAGGGGGATAAAAAGAAGAGAGAAAGAAAGAAAAAGATAAAGGCAAGCTTTAAATTCACTTCGTACATTAAAATACATTCCATATGGAGCAAAGACTTAAAAATAAAAAAGGAACTATAAAAAAAGCTCAGGAAAAAAATAGGGAAAGTTCTTATAGCTAGGGAGTGGGGTGTATCTGACTAAGTGAAATAAAACTCAACAACCATTAAAATTTGAAATTTCTCTAGGACAAAAACAATTGTAGTTAATAATAGCTAGTGTTTGAAGCCTGCATGTGCTTTACATTATTACTTTAATTGTTACTCTCTAAAAATACCTGAGGTCAGTGCCGTTGCTCTTGTTTTAGGTGAAAGAGGCTTAGAAAGAAGAGGCAGTTCTGATGGAACAGGTGATGGGCAAGGGGGCGGCGTCAGAACTCAGCTCAGGTGGATGCTTCTAGACCACACACTTTATTTTCAAATTTGTGTTTTGAAGAACTTTTAGGCTTTCAGAAAGTTGAAGGAAGCCAGGTGATGGTGGCGCACGCCTTTAATCCCAGCACTCGGGAGGCAGAGGCAGGTGGATCTCTGTGAGTTCGAGACCAGCCTGGTCTACAGAGCTAGTTCCAGGACAGGCTCCAAAGCCACGAAGAAACCCTGTCTCGAAAAACAAAAACAAAACAAAAAAAAGAAAGAAAGTTGAAGGAAAATTCGCAGTGAATTCCTGTGCCTTCTTCACCCAGCTCTCTCTAATGTTGGCCTCTTAGAGAGTTTTCATAATACGATTAAGAAAACTAAGAAATTAATATGAGTATGACACTGTTGCTGGCTATGAACTCTAGTTGACATTTCCCATTCTTTTCCCAGCATCCTTTACCTGCTCCAAGATCCAACCTCACATCTAACATTGCATCAGATTGTTAAACTGTTACATCTCCCTCGACCCTTCTATCTATGACAACTTCATAGCCCTTCCTGGTGTTTTATGAACTTGCCATTAGAATTTTACTGGTCAGACATTGTTTAAATTATTTTCTGACAGATGTGGATCTGATATTTTTTAATGATTAGATTTTGGTACATATTTGGCAATGATAGCATAATGGTGGTGTGGCAGTTGGAGTGTGTGACATCTCAGAGTGTGACGTCAGCCATCTCATCGCTGATAAGGCTAGCTTTCCTCCTTTGGCTAAGGTGATTTGGCAGCTTTCACCAGTGTAGCTACTGGCTTCCCTGTTAATAAACATTTTGGAGATGATGTCTTGGCTCTATGCAAACATCCTGTTTCTCTTTCAATTCTCATCCATTAGTCTTCCTGTTTGTTGAGTCTTGCTTTCTGCAATTATGCTTCTCTAATGGTCTTTATGTCCATTCCTCTTATACTTATTGATTTGAATTCTTCTGTAGAAATGATTTTACTCTCTCTATGTAATCATTAGTTTATTTTGGTATGAGTTCCTGGATATTTTATCTTTTGCACTGTAATCTGCTATAATAATTTTTTCCTTCCAGCTTTGAGCGTTTAAAACCTTCTGATTAGTTCCAGTACCCTTTGATGATGGTCCCATTCCCCTTTCCTTCTCTTTCTCCCTTCTCTTCCCTTCTTTTCTCCGCCTCGATCATCAGATGCTATGTTAATTGTGGTTTCCTGACCTATCAGTAAAACCAACCATATTTGAAAAGGCTCCAAAATATTTAGAAAACAAGATACTATGCTTCACCACTCACTTTGGAAGTGTGTTTTCCCCAGACATAGAGGTTTAAAAGGACTCTTTCCCTCCTTTTCCTTTAGAATGCTCTAAATGCTATCACTCTGTCTTCTGGAGTGTGAAATTTCTATAGAGAGGAGAATGATGATATTTTCATCATAATCCTGTATTTACCACACCCTTCGTTGCTGGATGCTTTTAAGAGCTTATTTTGGTTTTCAATAATTGTGGTGTTTTGGGAGCAGGTTTTAAAATAGCAATTATTCCAGGGATTATTTTTTCAAGCTGTTTGGATCTATGACTTTATAGGCTTAATTGATTTGGGGTGGGAAAGTTGAATTTGTTAGTGTTTCACATATTGGGGCTCCAGTGAATACATATTAAGTCACTTGCGATTGTCACATGGGCCACTGAGGCTCTGTTCACTTTCTGTGTGATCTTTTCGTTTGAATAGTTCCTCTGACGAGGTCTTAAAATTCATTGATCTTTAATTCTGTTATGTCTAAACTACATTCTGCCCAATCTAGTGAATTTTTCATTTCAGAATTTCTGTATCTTTTTATCTGTAAGTGTTCCATTTGACTCTTTTTTATGCCTGATTTCTTTCTTTTTTAAATTTTTATTTTAAAAAAAAATCCTTGAGCAAAGTTATAACAGTCCTCTTAAAGCCTTTCTCTGCTCATCGCATAACAATCATTATTTCTGGATTTGTTTGTCCTCCAGTTATAGATTTTATTTTCACATAGTCATTGTAAATCTAGGAAATTTTGATTGGATGCTTGACATTTTCTCTATTATGTCTTGGCTTTTTTTTTGTTACTAGTATTTTCCTAAGTAGTTCTGACAGATGCTTTGGTGCACTTCATTTTCCTTCAGATCACTTCAATCTTCAGTATTTATTGTGGAAAAATGCATAATGTTGTATTAATACTTTTAACCTTTTTAAAGTGAACAGTATAGGGCCATTAAGTATATTCATGATATGTGCAACCATCACACTATCCAGAGCTCTATATGAAACTTTGCCAACTGTAACGCTTAGCATCAAAGTGTTATCTCATGCAGTTTTAGACATTATTTCTATAAGGATTAGTAATGTTGAGTATTTTTCATGTGCTTATTGCCTCTTCATTTATCTTCTTCGGAGAAATGTTCATTTGATTTATTTTATGCTTCAATAAAGTGGTGTGTGTAGATGTGTGTGTGTGTGTGTGTGTGTGTGTGTGTGTGCATGCCTGTATACTTTGACCACCAATCTGTTAACAGATACACAATTTAAATATTATCTCCCATTCTTTAGGTTTCATTTTCCTTTTCATTTTAATATTATTTGATGGGCAAAGCTTTTAATTTTGATGAGGTGTAGAGTCTGTTTTCACATTTTGACTACTGTAGAGTTTTGAATCGCATGCTAGAATGTTGCCAAATCCAACATCAAGAAGATTTCACCCGGTGTTTTATTTCATCTTGTGTTTTCTTTTTGACATTTGATTGTTCCAGTTCCTACATACTGATTCAATTGAATGAATCCTGGCTTTTTGTTGTGAAGTACTGGCAATTGAGCCAAGAACCCTGGACACACCAGGTGATTGCTCTGCCATGGAGCTGCATCCCCAGTTGAATGAATGTTCATATACATTTATTTATTTGGAGGTGTCAGAAGACAGTTTGAGGAGATGTTCCTTCCTTCTACCATATGGGCTCATGAAATCAAGCTCAAAATGTCTGCCTTGGCACTGAGCCACTTCATCAGAATTCTCTTTTGTGTTTGTTCTTTGCGCTCCACCCCAGATTAATAAAACACAACAGTTTTGTTATACATAGACTTCTCAGACAATGGGCTTTTCTCTCAGAAGTTTAAACATATCATCATCTCTAACTTCCTCCCCAAAAATCAAAACAAGACAGAAAGTAAAAATAATCCAAAAATTAAAAAAAAAACCTTAGAAACAACAACAAAATATCATCTCTCTGCCCCCTGGCTTCTCAGGTTACCACTGAGAAATGCGCAGATGCACTATCATGAACCCATTATTCATGAGGAATTGCCTGTCAATTTGTTTGCTTGCTCATTTTAGATTTATTTGTTCTATTAGTATATGAGCATTTTGCCTGCATGTAAGTCCATAAGCTAAATGTGTGCCTGGTGGCCACAGAGTTTAGAAAACAGGATCTCCCGGAACTGGAGTTGTGGATGGTTGTGGGTCACCATGTAGGTGCTGAGTACCGAACCTTGGTCTTTTGGAAGAGCATCAAATGCTCTTAACCTGAAGCCACCTATCACCTCTGTTTTTTTTTTTTAAAGAATTAACAGTTTAGTAAGAAAAGTGACACATAAGCTAAAATTAAAAAAAAATCACATACAAATAGTGCATATATATGAATCTACCCACTTTTTCCTTTTTTAATTAAGAATTTTTAAAAAATACAATCTTTTGACATTTTACATAGCTGTCTCCATACCCACTCTCTGCCCTCCTCCCTTCTCTCCCTTTCCCCCCAATCCCATCCACTCCCCAGAAAGGGCAAGGCTTCCTATGGGGAGTCAAGATAGTCTGATGCTTCACTTGATGGCAAGACCAGGCCCTGCCCGCTATATCTAGGCTGAGCAAAGTATCCATCCAGAGAGAATGTGCTCCACAATGCCAGTTCAAGCTCTAGAGATAAATACTGGTCCCACTGTCAGTAGCCCCACAGGCTGCTCAAACCTCACAACTGTCCCCCACATTCAGAAGGCCTAGTTTGGTCCTATGCAAGTTCCCCCAGTATCAGTCCAGAGTCAGTCAGCTCACACTAGCTCATGTCAGTTGTTTCTGTGGGTATCACCATCATGGTTTTGACCACTTTGCTCATATTATCACTCCTCCTTCTCTTGAATTGGTCTCCGGTAGCTCAGCCCAGTGCTTCTCTGTATATCCCTGTATCTGCTGACATCAGTTTTTGGATGAAGGTTCTATGATGACAATTAAGATCGTCATCAATCTGATGACAGGGGAAGGCCAGTTCAGGTGTTCTCTCCAATGTTGTTAGCTGGGGTCATCCTTGTGGATTCCTGGGATTTTCCCTAGTGCCATATTTCTTGCTAGCCCTTTAATGGTTTCCTCAATCAAGATAGCTCTTTCTTTTCACTCCCTCTTTGTCCTTCCCCATTCTTGAGCATCCCATTTCCTCATATCAAATATCATAACTCAAACGGACTTAGCAGACATCTACAGAACATTTCACCCAAACACAGAAGAATACACCTTCTTCTTAGTGCCTCACAGAACCTTCTCCAAAATTAATCACATACTCGGTCACAAAGAAAACCTCAACAGATACAAAAAATTTGGAATAATCCCCCTGTATCTTATTGGATCACGATGGCTTAATGTTAGAATTAAACAAAGATACTCATTGCAGAAAGACTACAAACTCATGGAAAATGAACAATGCTCAACTGAATCACCCCCGGGTCAAGGAAGAAATAAAGAAATTAAAGACTTCCTAGAATTCAATGAAAATGAATGCACAACATACCCAAATTTGTGGGTCCCTTTGAAAGCAGGGCTAAGAGGAAAGTTTATCATAGTAAGTGCCTAATAAAGAACCTGGAGAGATCCCACACAAGCGACTTAATGGCACATCGGAAAGCTCTAGAACAAAAGAAGCAAACTCAACCAGGAAGAGTAGATGCCAGGAAATAATCAAATTGATGGATGAAATCAATAAAGAAACAAAGAAAGCAATACAAGGAATCAATGAGACAAAGAGTTGGTTCTTTGAGAAAAATCATCAAAATAGACAAACACGTATCCAAACTAACCAAAAGGCAGAAAGGGAATATGCAAATTAATGAAATCAGAAATGAAAAAGGGGACATAACAACAGACACAGAGGAAATTTGGAGACTCAGCAAGTCATACTTCCAAAACCTTTACTCCACAAAATTGGAAAATTTAAAGGAAATGGACAATTTTCTAGACAGTTTCCACATACCAAAATTAAATCAAGGACAGATAAACAATTTAAATAGATCTATAACCACTAAGGAAATAGAAGTAGTCATCAAAAGTCCATCACATCTCCATGTGACTGACTCTTGAGAAAACAGAGACGCCGGTGCCAGTGTCATGGGAATGCTCACTGACATCTCTGCCCTTCTGCATTGTGCCAGCTGCCAGCCACCCCAAGCCGCATTTTTCCTGTCCAGAACTGTGAATGCAAGAATGGCAAGGCTCCTGGCCAAGGAAACACAAAGGCTCGGCCTAATTAGTGCATGTTGAGGGTGAGAAAGCTAACGTCCAAGAGGCCACACGTCACAAACAGGAAGCCAGCAGGCAGCTGCTTGGAATCCCCAAGCCATTCTCTCTTCCATGACACAGTAACAGTTGTAAGGACAGTTAACAAGGGGATTGGGGGCTAATTGGACCCACCCACAGAACACAAGCCTGATCTGGAAGCCAGGCCTCATAGCTACAGAGAAAGGAAGCTCGCACACTCTGGCTGGGCTGCTGTGTCAACAATCCTGCATCTTTGTCCAGAAGGTGTCCGTGCCCAAGTGGCTACTTCTCCCAAGTTCCTATGGGCAGAAAAGAGGGAAGGGTGCTTTTCCCCCAAGCCTTCCACTCTCCCCATAGAATCAGTGCTGCTACAGGGGCCTGATGAAGCAGATTCTCAAATGGAATCTAGAGGAGTTAGGCTGGACCCCAAGCTCAAAGAGCCATGATAACACTTCATGAGCACCTTCTGTATACAGGTGCTTTCATGAGAACCTCTGTATAAGGCACTTTCATGAGCACCTTCTGTATACAGGCACTTTCATGAGCACCTTCTGTATACAAGCACTTTCATAAGCACTAAGTGTCCTGCATAGCACAGCAGATAGAAACTTCCCTCGGCATTAACTTTGTGCATCTCTGTGACAGCAATTGGACTGTAGGGTCACAAGCCTTTAAGCATGGTTCATATCCAGGCACACTGCATCCTAACTTGTTGATCTTAGGTAGCCAGCTTTCTTGGGTTCTGTGCAGGACTAAATTTAGAAAATAACTTGAAAGACTTCAACAGGTGCCTTCCCTTATCAGGTCTTTCTGATTCCACCCTTGGATTAGTTCCTTTCTATCTCACGTCCTCAAACGTCTGCACAGAGAGAGGTGTTGTCCTTACGGAAAGATGCACCATCCCCGACACCTTTCACCTCTTGTCCTCACAGCCCCTCTGCAGGCTGGCTACGTGTGGCACCCAGTGAGAGCAAACATACTTTATGGACCTCAGATTACAGGGCACAAAACTGGCTAGAGCCCGAGCTGCTATGCTCCAAGTCCATTCCTACAGTGCTGCTGGCACCACGTGGAGCTTCCCACAGCCTGTTCCCAGGGGCAATGGCTGGTCCCAGGAGGGTACAGAGGCAAGCCTATTCCCAGGAGACCCAGGACTCCTCTGGAAGTTTACTTGACTAAATGATTCCTAGATGGCTTTGGTGACCCTCCTTGGTGACTGAGAATACTTCCCACCAACCTCTGAGCCCTCCCTCCTTTGATGGAGGCCAGGCTTGTGTTACTGATTGGTCTCCTAACCATCTGTTTCCCCTAATAAAACCTTGGCATGTTTAACTCCATATTGGTGCTGGGTTCTTGGAGGATGTTGACGACAGAATTGTGTCGTGTCTTAGCATAGATGGAGAAGCAAAAGTCCAGGAGACGAAAGCTATGTCAATGGCGTAAAGAAGGTAGGGGAAGTGCCACAGTTCAGGACCAGCTCCCTGTGAATCCTGGTGTGCAGGGGGCTTGCACCCTTTCCACGAGCAGCCCTCAAATGGAGTCCTGAGGTGTTTCCTGAGAACAAGTCAACCTTTCAATGTCTCTGACTCCCGTGACTGAGGATCACTGAGTGGAGAAGAGAGCGCGTGTCTTCAGTTTCTGAAGGGTTCCTCCTGCCTTCTACCTTAGGGCCAGCGAGGCCTTGTACCATCCCAGGGAAGAAGAACCTCTGCTGCCTTCCCCACCCCTAGTGCCTGTAGAGCCTCGCTTGGCAAGTTTGGGCATTTAGAAAGTGTGTTTCAAGACAATAATTTCATAAAAGTGAGTCTACCAACTTGGAGCCAGAGGAGACATGACTAGTCTTGCCAAGTGCAAAGTTAAAAGTGAAGCTACATCTCTCCAGAGACTTTGGCTGCAGGAGACCCAAGTGTCTGCAGATGGAGATCAACTTAGAAGTGGTTCACATGACCACATCAACATTCTCTTTGGCTGTCTCATTTAGAGATCTCAGACCTGTTTTCTAATGCCAGGAGGAGCCAGGACAATGCAGCCTGACCTCCAGGAGGCCATACACACTGCCTTCTGTACCGCAGCGACTGGGGAGATAGCCACTGTCACTTCAGGAAAACCAATCAACATGATCCAAACGTCTTAGCAGAAAACTGGCAGGGAAAACAGACAGCTTTGCTGGACAAAGGCCACTGAGGAACGGTCAGGGAAGGCGTTCAATCTGCCTACCTCATTGGGAGAGCAAGCCGCCAGGGCCTCATGGCTAGCGAGAGATGCCTGAGAAACGGGCTTGCGTCTGTGTCATTCAAATGTCTACTGTCCACTGATGTCCATTCTAAGTTATGTGTCAGCTTAGCCTATTTCTCACTCCAGGCAGCAAACGGTGATGACGGCAGCAGCAGTGAGAGAACACATATGCAAGAGAGTGTTTTCTAAAACAAGAGTCAGGGCAGCACAGAACTGTGGTTCACGGTAGTGTCAGAAACATGAGAGCAGGAAGGAACAACTTAGTGACATAGTCTGTCCTATGTGCCGGGCACCGGGTACTGATTGATTTGCATGAACTGTGTCATCCAAGCCTCACGGAGACTCTAGAAAACTAGCATGATTCTTCACAGAAGAAAAAAAGAAGTTCAGATTTGTGACCAACTTTCCCAACGCCTTGCCATGAAATACAGACCCAAATTGGATTTTGACTGCGCAACATTAGAGTTTATTCCATGGAGGGATCTGGGGATGTATGTAGTTCAATGTGTAATGTGATTGTCTAGCGTGGCCGAGACTCTGGTCCATTCCCAGAACCATGAAAACCAAATGTGGTGGTGCATGCCTGTCACCCAGCACTCAGGAGGGGAAGACAGGAGAACCAGAAGCTCAAAGACATCTTTGGCTACATGGTGAGTTTGAGAGCAGCCTGGGATACATGAAATCATATCTCAAAGGAAAAAATAGCTTATCTCACTTTATATACATACATATATGAACATATATATACACACACATATACACATTTATGTATCTATATAAAATCTAGGAACTACAAATGAGAGAAAAATATACATTTGTTTCCCTGCAATTGGCTTAATTCACTTAATATGGCATCTTCATTTTCTTGAAGAAAAAACATAACTTCATCCTTTGTTTGAGGGCATACGGTTAGCTTATCGTTGCTACCAGAAACTGTGAAGGTCCTTCCTCTATTCCCCAGGCCAGTGTAGCACTTCCTAACTTTATTAAGTAGCTTTCACACACCAGGTATTTTGATTATGTCACCTTATGAAATTATTGTTTTTAAAATATTTATATGGAGCCAGAGAGATGGCTCAGTGGTTAAGACTACTTATTCTTGCAGAGGACTTGGGTTCATTTCCCAGCACCCACATAGTGGCTCACAGTTGATCATAATCCCAGTTTGAAGGGATCCGACGCCTTCTTCTGACCTTTGGCTCTGGTGTTCCCACTGAGTCATCTTGCCAGCTCTGATGCGATTAACATATTTATTGATTTTTATATGTACATATAGGTCTAAGTAAGTTTATGTGTACCATATGAGTATAGGATTCTGCAGAGGCCAGAAGAGGGAGTCCGGTCCCCTGAAACTAAAGTTACAGATGGTTGTGAGCCATCAGCTGCTGGAGATTGGACGCAGGTCCTCTGCACAGCAGAAACTGCTAACAGTTGAGCTGGTTCTTTAACTCTTCATGTAATTCTGTTAGCGACTTTAGACAGTTTATGCTTTACCTGTGTCTGAGGAGAGGAACTTGAAACAGATGAGCTTCACGGAGGTCATAGGGTTAGTGGGGGCAGCTTGACTGAGATCAAATCTCAGTGGTCACAGGGGCAGTGCATCACTCAGCAGTCTGGCTACGTCTTGCTCTATCTCATGCTTTTCTGAAGATGAAGCCTCCCATGGTCTGCCTCAACCTTCCCAGGAAACCTCTGTCCTTTCTAGCCAGTGCGATTTTAGCCACAGCCTGACCTCAACCTCCGCAGCCCACTCCCTGTCGCCAGGCAGCCAGATCCTCCCCTGATGATGGATACAACCTGTCAGGAAAGCTGGGAGTATTTTTAGACCCTGATTTTTATCTAAATTTAACTCCAGGCCTCAGCACAACAACCACAAACGTGGATGCGGACTGTAGCCAAGGTTCTCAAGGAGACACATTTGCAACGCAGCAAAAGAAGCTCAGCTCTTTTCAGATGCCCCAGCCAGTTTTAGGCTACACAAGGCCAGCAGTTCTTTAGGAAAACAAACTGGGTTTTCATGTATACATGCATGTGTGTGGTTTGTATGTGAATGTGCGTGTGTGTCTGTGAGAGTGAGCACTCTTATGTTCATAGCTCTGAAGACTGGAGGTCAACCTTGAGTGTCTCCCTGTCACTCTTCACCTTATTTGGAAGGCAAGAAGCTCGCTGATTCATCTCATCTGGCCATCTGGCAAGCTCAGGTTCTTCTGTCTCTTCCCCAGCTCTGGAGCTGCAGGCATGTGCTACCATGTTCAGCTTTTTCTGTTGAGTATTGAAAGTCCAACCTTGGGGTCTGATGGTTACCCAACAAGTAATTACTTCACTTACCCAGCCATCTTCCCAGTCCCAGGGTCTAGATCTTGAGTTTCAGAGCCATCAGGCTAGGGAAATTGAGGTAGGCAAGCTTGAATAACTTCAACCACAGAGTTTAGTTTTGCTTTGGCAGTCTATGACACCACAGTGCCCCTAGGGAACATGGTAAGCTCATCACATGGGACACCTGTGGAGGGCCAGAATGCTAGTTTATAAATCCTAAAAAGCATGTGCACAGTCTGATCTGGTTTGAACCAGTCTGGTCCCATCTAAACCAGTCTGGTTGGGTCTGAACCGGTCTAAAAGGGTCTGAACTGGTCTTAACAGGTCTATTCCGGTCTGAACCGGTCTGAACTGGTCATGCCCAGTTTGAACCTATCTGGTCCGGTCTTAACCAGTCTAAAGAGGTCTGGACCGGTCTGAACTGTTCTAGTCTGGTGTGAACTGGTCTAAACCGGTCGGGTCCAGTCTGAACTGGTCGAGACCAGTCTAAACTGGTCTGGTCTGATCAGGTCTGAACCAGTCTAAACTGGTCTGAACCAGTCGAGACCAGTCTAAACCGGTTGGGTCTGGTCAAGACTAGTCTGGTCCAGTGGAGACGGGTCTGGTCTGGTCTGATCCAGTCAAGCCCATTCTAAACCAGTCTGATCTGGTCTGAACCAGTCTATTCTGGTCTGAACTGGTCTGATCCGGCCTGAACTGGTCGAGTCCAGTCTAAACCAGTCTGAACCAGTCGAGACTGGCTGAAACCATTCTGAACCGGTCTGGTCTGGTCTGAACTGGTCGAGACTGGTCTGTTCCAGTCTGGACTGGTCGAGATTGGTCTGGTCTGGTTGAGACTGGTCATGTCACATTGAGACCTTCTGGTTAAGTCTGGATTTGTCAAGACCAGTCTGATCCGTCTGTTCTTTTTGAGACTGGTCTGGATACCACTTAGCAAGGACTGTGGTTACAGGTGAGCGCCAACATACTAGGACATTGGGAATTGTTTTTATCTCACCATAATGTTCTCTTTCTATGGATTTTCAACAGTTTGACTTTAATGGGACTGCTTGCCAATGCCTCTAGAGTATCCTTCTTGGAGTTTGTAGGGGTTCTTGGGTTTCTAAACTCAAATAGTACTTAAAGTTGAGAAATTTTATACCATTGTTTTAAAAAGTATTCTCTCCTGCCTTTACCTATCTCTTCCACTGAGACTATCACTATGGATTGTCACTATGCAGATGTGTATCAGTGTGACTGACAGTGTTCTTTCTGTTCCATAGACTCTGCTCAGTTTTCTTTCTTCTTTTCTGTTGTTCTCCAAGTCAGTTTCTGTGGCTCTGCTTCTTCCTTAGGATCACTGGTGCATTGATTCATGGTGGTGGAAGGAGCAGAAGCAGGGAATAGGGTTCAGATGGCTGTGAGTACGATGGAGACAACTCTCTGGGAGATCACGTCAGTGAATCAGCCTGGCTTTATTCCAGAGTGTAGGAAATGTGTAGGACTGGGAAGCCTGGGGACAAACCCTAATTAGCATGAAGTGGCATGGTCCTGTCATAAGACTTCATATGTGGCAGCACGATCCTATAACAAATGTCCTAGTGCAAGTCTTCTTTACTATATGTACAGTAGGGGAGGCTTCTAGCAGGGGCCTGGCCAAGGGTCATGCTAAAGATAAATCAGGCATCCAGGCTTAGAGACTGTTTTCAGATAAAGTCAGTCCTCCAGGCCCAGGGACATTCTCTAGATAGAGGCAGGCAGAGAGCAGAAAGTCTTGCTTCAAAGGGTGGGGGTCCCCTTGTTGCCAAGCTTTGGGAAAAGCTGCCAGGCCATGATAGACTGCAACCTCTGATCAACAAGGCCTTTCAACAAATTTCAGATATTCTGTCTCTAAGTTCATCCTTTTTCTCCTGTTTAGCTACATGGTTGATGATCTCTAGTAACTGTTTCAATGTTTATATTTCATATCTTGGTTCTTTTTATGACTTCTGCCCTTTAGTTAGTGTTCTTATTTTGTTTCAACATAGTTTTCCTGATTTCCCTTTGTGGTGTGTTCATTGGCCTTCCATATTCTGAACAGATTTTAGGGTATTCTATGCCTGTACATCTGTAGAGCCGTTTTCTGCCAATTTGTTTCGTTTGTTTTAATTGGCTGTGCGCTTTCCTGTTTCTTTGTATGCTTTGTGATTTCTGCTGCTACTGAAATAAAAACAAACAGAGCAGAGGAACCTGATCTACCAGTCTTGGAAGTCTGGCTGTCGCCTAGGCAGTTCTTCATTCATTAGCTGGACATGGTCTGAGCCGAGGGATTGGCTTCAGGCAGGGGCTTTAGCTTTGCTAAGGTTTTCTGAGCACGCACGCCTCTTGCCTTCATTTATCTGTGCATTTTTCAGTTTCCTAATTTGTGTGGCTATGTTTAAACCATCTTCATTTCTCCAAGTCTCACTCTAGATCCTCCATGTGGTCTTAGATGCTCTATTATGTTCTATCCCTAATATCTTAACTCAGGCAACTCTGGCCGATCATCTTCTTGCTGTTATATGTAAATAATTGAACACTGGCTTGTATAAGATCTGACTCAGGTAAAATGTATTCCAATGGGGGTCTCCTCCACACAGTCCTTTCTCTTCAAAGGAGAATTGGCATGCTAATTCATCCAGGCTGATTCCAGACTAGGACAGTGTGTGGATGGGACAAGCATCAGACGAGATAACCTGAAGATTTCTTCCTGGTTGGAAAGTACATCTTTTTGATTGATTGTTTAATTCATACCTGCACAACTTTGACAGTTTTCTAGAACTTCTGTAGATTTGTTGTATCTGGCTTATAGTTACCTTCTCATATATCTCTGAGAAAATGAAATTTCTGGTCTATCATTTTGTTCTCCCTCTTAACTCTATGAGAACGCCATGCACTGCCTGTCTCTGTGAGATATATCAAACATTATTTGAGTAATGTATCCAAATAGAACTTCCAGCATTATCTCAATCTTATGTATCCATTTTTATTTTTTTGAAACTATATTTGATTGACTTTGTACAGGCTGGCCTGGAACTCACTATGTTTTCCAGGTAGGCTTTAAACTTATGAACCCCCTGCCTCAGACATCTGAATACGGGGGTTGTAAGTGTGTCCCACCGTGCCTGCCTCATCCTGATCTTTTTCTCCTTCTTTGATTGTTTGAGTTCACAACCTCATTACCTTTGGTCTTATGTTCCACATGTAGTGCCACATTCTCCAGCTACATGTGTTAGAACACTTCCAGTTGCATTTACTTGGCTGAGGTTGGAGGTGAGAGAAGTTTAAAGTTGACTTTTATCTTTTGAAACTGTGATCATCTATTCACAAAGTAATGCAAACTTGAGCATATTTTAGTATTTCCGAAATAGGGAGTCTCACATGTGCTATAGAGGTACAGTTTAGTCTGACAATCTTCTCTATTCACAGTGCCCAGAATGGGACGGACACATCAAGCGTTCAATCTGTATTTGGTGAAGAATCATCTCAGTGGCCAAGGGTTGTGCTCAGACAGACCAGGATTCTGGAGAAAATAGATTTTGAGTGCAAATACAGATATCTCGGCACCTCAGCACAATGGTCAGCTTGCTTCTCTTTCCAATTCATTGTCATTGGCCCTGAACCGTGGCTTTCCTCTGCTTCACCGTCTGAGATGTCTATTTCTAAACTGCCATGGGGCAGCATGCCGGTGTAATGGCTTCGCTACTCTAGTTCATATGTCTGGGAAGGAGAAGCAGTTGTTTCCTGTAAAAGCCTCACTGTAAGTGTAAAATATAATCTAATGCCTGGAGCTTGCTGTCCCACCATCTCCAGATGATAGAATTGTCCTAAGTCCCTAATGTTGGTGTGTATGTGTGTGTTAAGTGTGTGTCTGTAAATCCATAATTTTGAGATGTTATTTGTTAAGTATGTGTCTGTAAGACCCTAATGTTAGAGTGTGAATGTATTAAGTATGTGTCTGTAAGTATGAGCCATTATTTTATCAATATCAGGGATATCGACAAACCCGAGCTAATACACACATCAGTCTTGTAAGAAACACGATTGTTTTATTTATATTTTAATCTCTGGGGAGTGCTAATGCTAGGCTGCCTCAGGCCTCCTTGCCTTTCCCACACCAATTTCATCTAAAAGTCTTATGCATTTCTTCTTTTAAAATTGTTTTTATATGGGGTTACATTATGGCAATTTTGTCCGTGTAGGCCTGTACTAATCAAGTCAAAGTAATTAGTGATTACAATTCCTTTTCAATCTTTTGTGTTTACTTAAAAATTTTGTAGTACTGGAACTGATCCTAGGGCCTTACAGATATTGGGAGAAGATTCAGCCACCAGACGGTATCCCAAAGCTTTGGCTCAATCTCTTCTAGCTAATCAAGATGTTTGTCAGCCCATTTATTCAATGTTGCCCTTAATGTCTGTGCTGCTGGGGTTACACATAGGAAGTGATCTCCTGTGCCCATCTGTTGTAGGGTACTTCCCACTTTCTCTTCTATCTGGTTCAATGTGTTCTGACTGATATTGAGGTCTTTAATCCATTTGGACTTGAGTTTTGTGCA
>NC_022012.1:47087445-47088470 GCF_000317375.1 Microtus ochrogaster | reverse complement strand
GGGAGGGAGGTGGGAGGCTGGGAGGAGGCGGAAACTTGTTTTTTTTTTTCCTTTTCTCAATAAAAAAAAAACATGTTTGTCAGCAAGTGCATTGTGTAGGATAGTACTAAATCTAACTCTTTCCGTTATCCATTTGCTACCTATTATTCAGCCTTTCTCTCTCATTTCTCCTCCACTTGTAACCAGTAGTAATAATTTTTCTATACCCAGATAAACATGTTTTTTAGCTACTACATGTGAGAGTAAGCATTCTGTATGCCTCTTTCTGTTTCTGACAAAGTGAAAGAAAGATGATACTTTAGAGCAGTAGCTTCCAGCTCCGTACACTTTGCCGTGATGGCTGGATTTGTTTCTTATGACTAAATATTAGTACACGGGACCAATAAATCTCATAGTTTTGACTTGATCATTGACAAACACAGTGTGAATTTTGGCTGTTGTGACCGATGATGGGATAAACACATGCAACATCTCTTGTATCTACTGATTTCATTTCCTTTGGATATACATGGGATAGCTGACTCGTTCAGGGGATCTGCTTTGAATTGTTTGGAGAACAAACCTCGCTACAATGTTCCATAGTGAATGAGTGTACATCCCCCTCCCCCAGTAGCATGTTGTAAGAGTTCTGTTTTCTCCAAATCCTTGTCCAGTACGTGTCAGGTTTTGCCATTTCATTTTGTTGATGTCTCACTGTTTTGATTTACATCTCTCTGACTTGTCGTTGTGGGAGCCTTGCCCCAGAGGGTCTAATGACCTGGGATGGATGTGTCAAGTCTGCACCAAGAAGATTGTGACCACCTGTTGTTCAAACGGGTGGCCCTGATCGCTCGAGCAAAAGTTTTGAGCATTTTTTCGTAAACGTGTTGGTCATTTGTATTTCTTCTTTTAAGAATATCTACTAAAACTATCCGCCTGTTTGTAAATTATGTTGCTGCTAAGATTGTTGAGTCTTTTTATATTCCAGATATTAGGTGATAGGATAGTTTACAGACATTTTCTTTTTATTTATTTATTTATTTTAT
>NC_022012.1:47085128-47087288 GCF_000317375.1 Microtus ochrogaster | reverse complement strand
TCTAGTAAGGTGAGCATCCAAACTGCCTAGGCTCCCCCAAAGCCAGTACGTGCAGTAGGATCAAAAACCCATTGCCATTGTCCTTGGGTTCTCAGTAGTCCTCATTGTCCGCTATGTTCAGCAAGTCCGAGACAGAGACCCACATTGGAGCACCGGACAGAAATCTCAAGGTCCAAATCAGGAACAGAAGGAGAAAGAGCACAAGCAAGGAACTCAGGACCGGGAGGGGTGCACCCACACACTGAGAGGATGGGCATGTTCTATTGGGAACTCACCAAGGCCAGCTGGCCTGGGTCTGAAAAAGCCTGGGATAAATACAGACGTTTTCTTTACATTACAAGGGTTGACTCTAATCCCTGTTGATTAGTTCTTTGTTGTGCACGACAGAGTTTAATTAATCCTGTTTGTTTCCTGTACTTTTTGGGATCTTGTCTAAGAAATACTTGCCTATACTGATGTCTTGGACTATTTCTTCTGTTTTCTCCTGGACATTTTATAATATCAGATTTTGATCCACCTTGAGTTGGCCTTTGTATAGGAATCAGTTTTTAACCCTGTGTATTAAGTACCTAGTTTTCCCATTTCCTGAAGAATGCCTTTTCTCTAGTACATTTTTAGCTCTTTTTACCAAATCAACTGGACAGATGCATAGGCTTATTTCTGGTATCTTTATTCTGTTTCTTTGATCTGTGAGTCAGCTTTTATGCCAGTTCTGTGCTGTTTGGGGTCCTATGGCCTCATGGTATGTTTTGAGATTAAGCATGTGATGTCTCCAGCTTTGTTCTTCTCAGTTAGGATTGCCTCGATGATCTGGGGTCTTTTGTATGAATTTACTCTTTCCACATTCTGAAGATTCCCTGTGGCTTCAGCACCTGACTATCACACTGCCTCCTTTGCTAGACGCTTTGATGTGGGGGCAGCAGGAAGGAAGTGTATGGAATCTGGAATTGGGGAAGATTGCAAAACTTGGTTTAGCTGCATCCTAACCTGTGATGTTGTGAAATTATAAATTCTTTCTTCATTGGTAAAATAATGACAATAGCTCCTATTTTTGTGTGAGGATTAAATATGATAAATTAAGTAAAGCTCTTAGAACAAATTTTGGAAAGTTATTTCAAACTAAACAAATGAAATTGTTTTTACTGTTCGTAATGGTGTATTGCTGTATTTCAGATAATAATACATCACATGCTTTAGTTGATGAATAAATGATAAATACCTTGTATTTATTCTGTGCTTTGCCCTACAGAATAAAGATTTTTGGCATCGTTTCAGAATTACCTTTTATTAAAGTATCAGATACTCAGCTATTTTCTCTTTAGAGGATTCAGTATCATTTGGCACGAACAAAACCCCCATAGTGATAGTAGAAGCCCATGGGCTTTCTCTCTCTCCTTTTTTACCGCTTCCTCATCCATGACACAAGGAACCAACACAACCAGATCCTTCTCAGGCAGAATTTAGGATTCCAGGGTAGAGTTCAGGAGAGGAACCACAGTGAACAGTTTCAAAGACTTTGTGATATTAGTCTCGTGCAGTGCCGTCCTGGTAATAAACCCATCTAGGGCTTTGTGGTTCAGAGAAATGGTAAAAATTACAGCAAGAATTATTCTCTAAAAGGATATTGATATCAAACATGTGGACACAAAAATGAACACTTAAGCTTAAGGGTTTCCCACAGTCTCTCAAAATACTGATGAAAAGAGCATAGAAGCCAAGAACTTGCTTTCTCAAGCAGGTATTGTTGATAGTGAGGGGCCTTGCCAAATGTATCAAGTTCCTTTTCCTTTCAAATTCATTCCTCAGGCGATTCAGGGTGATTTTTTGCAATTAAGATATTTGTCCTTTGGTTTCTCTGTAGGTAATGGAGCTTCTAAGTGCTTTTATTCTTAAGCCTTTTCCTTAATTATGAAAATAATGCTGAGTTACTGTAGAATACAAATATATAACATTAGAAAGAGAAAGAAACATTACCCTTACATGTCCCAAACACACTGAATTTAGTCATTGCCATAGTTTTCATGACCAATAGTAGCTTGAGGTGGAAAGCCTTTATTTCATCTTACAGCCTACACGGAATCCCGGAGGCAGGAACTGAAGCAGAGGGCAGAGAGGGGCACCGCCCACCAGCTTGCTCTTATGGTTTGCTCAGCCTGCTTT
>NC_022012.1:47075629-47084657 GCF_000317375.1 Microtus ochrogaster | reverse complement strand
ACTTTGGGAGCTCAGTCCAGTGTTCCAGTGTGGGTCCATCGCCAGATGAAGGTTCTATGGTGATATGCAAAATATTCATCAGTAAGACTATAGGTTCAATTTGTTTTATTTTTAAACTACTAAAGGCACAAGCTGTGATGTTGAAGAAGATGTTGCCATTGGAACTAGATGACCAGTTACAAACCATCCCAGTCCAGGGGATTCTCTCTACTATGCCTGTGTTATTCAGAAATTGGATCTGGACTAGATGCTACACTAATGAAGGAGAACGCAGTTCAGCTGAGGCTGCTCTTTCCTTGTGTGCATATGTGTTTTTGGAGCACAGATTCTTCATGAATTATTTGCATTACTGAGCTGCTTAGAATTTATTTTGCAAAGTGTTTGAAGGTTGGCAAATGTGATGGTAGGAGCTATGCTGGCCACATTCCACTCTGGACTGGGTGAGTTGCCATTTGTCCGCTCCTGGAAATGGCAGCACTTTGTGCGTCTGCTTTCAAACAGGTGTTGTGACATCCTGTGGAGTGTTGTCTGGCTACTGGTCAAGGCTCATCTGATTACAGAAGGAATCATAAAAATAAGACTGATAGGAAGATTGGTGAGGGATTTTCCCTGAATTAAACACCACACACACACGCCAATCATGGAATCTGTTCTACTGAAATGAGACTGTGATAACTCTTAGTATTTTGAACAAGCCATGTGTTGGGACTGACCCTAGCCCTGGAATAATAGCAACAGCAAAAATCTACTGAGCTTCCAGAATGTGCTTATTATTTCACACTTAGCTCTTAATTTAAACCTTATAGGCAAGAGTCTTTAACTGGCTTATAAGAACAAGCTGTCGAGGTTCTGAAACACGAGAAAAGATTTCAAGTAGAATTGAATTGGTTCAAATTAATATTTCTTGTGAGCACCCTCTCAGGCTCCTAGGTACCTGAGGCATACATAAGAGTCACTTGGCTTTCTGCTGGCCAACGATGATCAATTCTGTTCTGTTTGTCTGATAGATTGATGCTGAGAGGAATTACAAATCAGTGTGGAAAAAAGTTAAGCCTGATTCATACTATATAAAAAGGTCAACCTTCAAGGAGGTCGTGTATCTGAATATGAAGAGATTGTGGAGAATGTCTTCATGAATTTAAGTAAGAAAATCCTTTTAAATGGCATTAAAGATAAAGAGCGATAGTTGTTAAAATGGGTAATGCTAAAATCAAGAACATCTGTCCCTGGAAAGAAAAGCATCATGCTGAGGTTGGTAGAGCTTACTGCTTGGGCTGCTGGAGCACACAAGTTTTGGTGGCCACATAGCCCAGGTGACTGGCATCAGCAATTGTCTCAGTCACAGAGAAGCACAAGGGCTGTTTGTCTGTCTCTACTGGTGTCAGATCCGAAGGGCGGGCTTGCCTGTCCTAGCTCAGGCTGCTCCCGTTAGTCAAATCCTGCATCGCAAGTTTGCTTCCCTGGGTGCTCTGTTCCTTTCCTGGCTTTTCCTTGACACGGTTATTGAGCATGGGAAGATTCTTTAAGAATTATTCTGCTTATTAAATTTGTCTGCCTTCTAGGAAGGCTGAGCTTTGACATGCAATAAGAAGAAAAGCTATAGAGTCTGAGAAAGTATTTTCAATTTACCTAACTGTCAAAGGGCGCAGAAACAGAATTGTCTAAATGACTTCTGATAGTTAAGAACACTAAAGAATTCCAGGGGAAAAATGGGTGAAGCATTTGAAAAGGAGGATTTATAAAAATGTCCAATAACCAAAAGGTATTAAACTTTATTAGTGATAACAAAAAATAAAAATTGAAAACCTACAAATAGATACCAAAACACACTGGAATTGGAACCATTTTTTAAAATATCATGCATGTTAAGCATTGGTGAGGCTCTAGAGATGCAGAAATTCTTATATGTTTCCTTTAGAGGTATCTGTTGACATTTCCACTTCAGAAATTGAAGCTGAATCTCCATCCTGTTACTTATAATATTTTATTGCTATATCACATTAACTGATTTATATGTTAAATGTACTCTATGAATTTATGCTCTCCATTAAGATGGTTACTTGGTTTGCTAATATATATGAAAATATGTATGTGTACACACATGAAGGTACACATTAAATATATAATGGAAAATATATAATCTACCATTAGCCATGTGCTGGGGTAACAGTGACAATAAGATAAGCTCAGTCTCCTGTACTATAAAGATTTATATAGATTTTCCCCCAAATTCATGTCCACTGGAACCTATGGATGTGTCTTATCTGGAAGTAAGATTTTTGCATATAGTCATTAAGATGAAGTCATATGGTATCAGACTATTTTATATCCAACATGACTGATGTGTTTAAGCAAACAGGGATATTCTGAAGCATGCATGTATGCACATGCTTGTGTAGTGCCGATGTAAAGGTATGGTCGGGTAGGTCATGCGAGTGGTGGGGTAGAAGGGCTCTAAGTACAGAACTTGCCCCTAAGTGCAGAGCTTTCTGTCTGGTGCAGGGCCTTCTGACTGGTGGGAAACTCATACCTGAAGTTACGGGGGGATGCGAGGGAAACAAAATCCCCAGGTGGACAAGGCCTGAGCCCAGAACCTGACCATAACACCAGAAAAACAGCCAATTGGGACCTTCAAAGACCTTCATAGCAACCAAATGTGATGGTAACTTTTTAAAATCTTTTCCCTGAGTGGCTATAATCTACTAAATATCTAGTCCTCAGCAAATTCAGCAGGCCCAGTACTTCAACACACATTGGCTGCAGAAGTTTGTGGAGGAAGGAGCTGGGAAGTCATCCAAGGCCAACGTGACCGGCCCTGGACATTTGTGAAGCCTGACATCCTTGCAGTAGAAGTAGAGGTTACTGATGATCAGGGAACCCTCCTTGCCTTGGGCTTCTGTCCTGGCAGGAGATTTACCTGATTCTCAATGATCCTGAACCATTCCTGATTCCTGACCAAACACACTGAAATGAAACAGTCAGTTGGTGCAGGTGTTGACTATCGCCAGCTAGGTTCTTGCCTGCTTTCCGGGAGCTGAGTGGGCAGATAGCAAAGGGAAAACAAGGGCAACTATTACTACAGGAGAACTGGGAACTCCAAGACCCTGGGTGGCAAGAGGATGCTGTCCTAGAGGTGTTTTGGCTTTGGGTACCTGACTGAGAGGGTACAGTGTTACAGTGAATGGGGAGATGTACCCTATGTGAATATTGTCCTTTCCTTAAGGGATAACCCTATCCTCTCAAAAGCTGTGAAATGGATCCTTGTTTGGGTGATTTACTCACATGGACAAGTCACTGAGAGTGCTTACATACTTGACTAGAGCCGGGGGAAATAAGATGAAGTCAGACCTGGACATATTGTAAACTCAAGTCTATTAGATTATCTAGAAGTTAAAAATGTCAGTGTCTGACCCTTCAAAACCAAGCCTGCCCTGAGTAGCTTTTGCTTGTTTCTTCTGATGATCACCCTGAAGGAAGCTTGCTGCTCTTGTCTTCTTGAAACCCCCTTTCTCTCACAGCACAGCAGATAGGGGAGGTTCACCTGAACAAATCTCAGAATAAACATTGTGTCTAGTCTCCCATTGCCTATTCTTTCTCTGCCATCTGTTGGTCCTCCAGGAAAGAGTGACCTGTCACATCCAGGAGACATCTTCCAGTTCTTCAGGGGAGTTTGTTCCTTCTGGAGCTATGTGAAACTACAATCAAAGGTCACTATGTCCAGATTTGTGGCCCTCTTTGTATTTTCTCTTCTGACTTTTCTTGCTCCAAGATAGTCTACTGTTTTTATCTCTTCTGGTTGAAATGAACACCAATGTGTGTGTGTATGTGTGTGTGTGTACGTGCACACACATGGGTGTGCTATATATACGTGTGCATGTATGTATATATATATATGTCATAAATACACATATATGTCAAAAGATTAGTGTCAAGTATCCTAGGCTAAATTACCTTTGAGTGTGTGCTCCCTTCCTTTCCAGGACTTTGAGATCTACAAGATGCATCTCAAATATGACTGCTGCAAAACAAAGGGACTCCTTAATCTGAATGGCGAGAAGACGGCCACAGGGCTTCAGAATATCCCTGTTTGCTTAAACACATCAGTCATGTTGGATATAAAATAGTCTGATACCATATGACTTCATCTTAATGACTATATGCAAAAATCTTACTTCCAGATAAGACACATCCATAGGTTCCAGTGGACATGAATTTGGGGGAAAATTCATTGTTCTAATGTGGTCCCTATTGTAACGAAGGGAGCTTCATGTTCTCTTTCAACATCATTAAGCGCAGAAGCTCTTGCATCATGCCCTTGATGGATGTACAGATTCTGTTGCTTTGCTAGCACTGATGGCTCTTTTGTCAACTACTCCACTGAAACTATTCCCGCTATCTATATTAACTTTTGTTACAGACCTTGCAGAGGTGGATGCTTCTAGGTACTTAGGTCCACGTTCGCTTTTAAGATTGCATGTTTGGTTTTCATAAACCATCCTTGATGTGCTCAAACTCTCAGGCTCTGTGGCTAAAAATATAAAAGAATCTTCAGAGAAATCCAAGATTGGGGTTGGAGCAAGGGTTCGGCCGTCAAGAGAGCTGGCTGCTCTTCCTGAGGGCCACAGTTCAGTTACCGTCACCCAGGCCAGAGGGCGCACAACTACCTGTAAGTCTGCATCCAGGGGAATCTAACACCCTAAAAGAAGAAGGGAGAGAAGGAGGAAGAACAGGAGGAGGAGGGAAAGAATACATAGTGCTTCTCTTACTTAACAGTACATCTTTATATCTTCATCTTTTTTGGTCACAGTTTCACAGTTGGTAGATGACAAAATTCTGATTTAGGACGCTTAAGCTAGAAGAGGAAGAAAACCTGTTCCCTTTTGAAGCATTTGCCGTGGGGCTCAGAGGGACAGGCTGAGCCTGAGAGGGATTCTGTCCACAGTTATTCTGACTGCACACTGCCTAGGGACTGATAGGTTGCGGATGTGGGTGTGAACCGAGACTCTGTGTTCTGTCTGCAGGCCACACACTCTCCCAGCAGTTTTATTTGCTTGGAGAAAGGATTTCCTTTGACTGGTTTCTACCAAGCTCTCTTCCTCAGCAAGCCACGGGCCTGCCCGAGGGCACGCCCACCTCTAGTCCTCACCGAGACTGCAGGGAGCTCTGGCTCTGGCTTTGCCCACTTTGCATATTGATGAGATTTCGAAGTAGAATATGAAGTCAAACTCTTCTCCCAAATAGGCCATGACGATGGGTAGCCCAGGGACGTTTGTATTTGGAGAACTGAAAATCAAAAGTAGCTTAAAGACTGAAGTAGCTCCTGGTCGACAGCAAAAGGCAAATCTGTAGCTGAAACGCTGTGTTGGAACTCACAGAGATGGGAAGAACCCGTCTCCGTGTGTGTGGCGCATCCCACACTTGGCTTCCTGTTCCTCTCATCGCTTCCCCATCCCCTCCATCTCCCTAGAAATAGCTCCTCTGTAGGTGTTGCTAGCTGCACCAGTGTGCGCTTTGTCTCAGTCCCCTCCCTAGCGACGCATCCCTTCTGCTCCCTGATTTCCACTTGAGCTTCTGTCTGTATGTGCTTTATTGTCCTTTGAAACACAATCTCATCACCTCAAAAATGAAACAGAAAATGACTTCTTTGTGAAAACAATGACAATAAAAATAAACTATGTTTCTTCAAATCGAAAGCTCTCTAGAACCGCCCACAGGAACTTTCAGACAGTTGGTCCTGGGCTATGGTTGCTGAGGGGCGCCCATCCTGGGAGGTGCTCTCTGGATACTGCATCCCAGGACTATTGGACTCACAAGCACGCTGATAATACATTAGAGACTCTGCAAGGCCCTATAGAAGAAATCCTATTTAACATCAGCTTTTACATTAGTGTGTGTGCATGTTTGTGTGTGCGTGTGTGTGTACAAGCATACACACGCATGGTACAGCACCTGTGTGGAGGTCAGAGGACAGCTTCCGGGAGTCAGTTCTATCCTTCTAATATGTGGTTCCTGGCGGTTGACCTTGGCTTATCTGGTTTGACAGCAGGTGCCTTTACCCACTCAGTCATCTAACTTGGCCTTTAATGCTTTTTATTGTCCTTAAATTTGATAATCTTTTTTTTCTTTTTGGTTTTTTGAGACAGAGTTTCAGGGTTTCTCTGTGTAGCCCTGGTTGTCCTGGAGCTCTCTCTGTAGACCAAACTGGCCTCGAACTCACAGAGATCTGCCTGTCCCTGCCTCTGGAACGCTGGGATTAAAGACTTGCACCTCCCCCACCCCACCCCCAGGGCGATCTTGATAATCTTAGGCCTAATGTGAACACACATTATTTTACCAAGTACTAGAGACATAGAAGTAAATGACTAAATAAGAAGGGGCATGGACTTGAATAGTCTCATTAGCTGCTCTCGGCTTGACTTCATGGACTTCTTCCTGATCAACCCAAGCTTCCTCCCCTCGCATCGAGTTGAAATTCTCTTACAGTTACTTCTTCCTGATTTTGCCATTCTTTCCAAAAGCCTTTTGTGTCCCTGGCTTTAATCCTGGTCCCCTTCTCTGGTGTAGTATTATGTAAAAGCCTTCTAAATGTAACCTTTGCCTCACAGGCAGAATTTCAAGCCTGTGCTGCTCAGCCAATCTGGACTTCACTGGGCACTGGAGGAATAGAACACTTTCATTTAAGTTCAAGTATTTATGTCTCATTTAGAAAATCTTGTTGGACTCCTCACTGCCTGATTAGCACACCCTTTATATTCTGGCCTACAAAGAGGGTGCCACATTGTCTTGATTTAATTTTCCTGGGATATTTCTTGTTACTCCCGAGCAAAACCTGATATTATGCCTTTACTGGGTTCCCTGCTTTGGCCTAAGTGTGAGGAGCACTTTGCACACGTGTGCAACTCTATCTGCACATGACACTTAGAAGCCACTTACTGCTCTTCAAAGTCAGTCTCGAGGACCACATCCCCAGGCAGTGCTATCTTCTCTCATGGAGCGCTTGGTGTACAGTTACATAATCACACAGTCATACCGTGTCCTAGAGGGACATGGGCTTGTGTTTCTAAAATATTTCAAGCTCTATAAGTGCTGGGTCTCTGCGATTAGCTCCGTGCCAAGGTGCAGAGCAGTGGCAATCCTTCGTGAGATACTCGGGAGGTGTGCGAGCAGACGGAAAACAAACCTGCCCCTTCCACTTAGAGCTGGAAGACATCCTTCTCATCTGCTCAGAGGGATGGCATATGGGCAGCTTTCTTCCTCCAACGTTTTGCATTTTAAAATTCCTGGTAGTTGTTGCTAATCTCAAGTGGCACTTCCCCCCACCGAACCTGGGTGTAGTTTTAGAACCCGTATCATCACAACTCCCTGCAGACTGATTGGTCAGAGTCAATGCCTAACTGCAAATCTGTTTTCTGGCCTTAATTCATTTGAAGCCTCTTGCTTTATAGATGAGAACAGAGGCTTCATGAGTTGTACAAGAGGCCTCACAGCAAATAAGTAACAGACTTAGGCCATGATTCCCTGGTTTTCATTTGCTGGTCAGCACCCCTCCAACTCATTTTTTGAGGCAGGATCTCTTTTAGTCCAAAGTTGCCTTGAAGTTACCATGAAGCTAAGGATGGTACTTTGATTTACTTTGAGCTCCTGATCCTCCTGCCTCCACCTCTCAAATGCTGGGATTATGGGTATGTGCCACCATATTCTGTTTTATGCTATGTGGGGAACTGATTCCAGGGTTTCCTGCATGCTAGGCAAATAATCCAGGAACTCAGCTACATTTCCAGCCTCAGGATACCTATATTTGTTAATGTTTACTCCCCCACCCTGCATTTCCTAGTCTTTTTTAATGCATTTGAAGTTAACTGCATGTGAGGACAAAGGGCCCTGCAGTTGGCACACCTTTTCTTCTGCACACTATAGCTGCTCAACATGGGGTTTGGCGAGTATTTAGCTTGTAATTTTCGTATGAACTACAAGTCTGATATGTAGTCCAGAAGCTTTTTCCCCCTCCTCTGTTTAAAATACCACTTTCATCTCTGTCTTTTCACACCCGGTATGAGTAGAGTTTTCTGAGCATCGGTAATCTTGGCCCAGTTCCTCCACAATGCACTGTAAATTCCAGATGGAGGTGCAGTCTTGGATGGTGTTTTGGGTTCTTCCACTCCACTTCACACCGATGGCTTTGGAATCAGGAAGACTCTTCACTTGCGCAATTGCCAGACATTTTGTGAACACTACATTTATGATCATGGTCTCACCAAGCATCCTCACCCCAAACTGGTCACACTGCTAGTAACATCTTAGCCACCACAGCAGGAGCAAAGAACAAATCCTGTTTGCAAACTCAAGTACTCTGAGCTTTGTATAACATAAAGCAATCTATCTTCCCTTTCCCAAATGAGGCTTCTGAACAGACATTTAAACAGACCAAAACCAAACCAAAGTAAACAAAAACAAAATTAAACAAACAAAACAAAAAAACCCCATCATTTCTCCTTCATATCCTTTTCTGGGTATCTAGAATCAATGATAGATGTTTTTTCTTTCTTACAGCAGCTGTTCCAACATGGCTTTGCAACAAGAAATTACCAAGAAGTGTCTACATGCTCGTGCTAATGTTATGCTCAGCTCCAAATGATCCATCTCCCCAACTTCTGCCTTGCCCTTGACCTGATTCATCAGCATGATTGAAATTCTCATAACTGAATTTTACATCAGTTTTACATCAGTATATTTCCAGAAATAATAATAATTCCATAAATACCGATGGACATTTCACTGTGATATATTTGAACAAGCTCATTTTTTTTTCTTAGAAGGATAAGACTACAGATCCTGAATACAATAGATGGCCAGATTTACCAAGAATTGTTTTCATCAGTTAGTATGCAAGGTAATATTGTGTTGCTTGAGTATGGAGGTGACAACCCCATATGGATACAGATATAGATACAGATAGATACAGATACAGATATAGACAGATAGAGATACAGATACAGATAGATACAGATATAGATACAGATAGATACAG
>NC_022012.1:47032989-47075529 GCF_000317375.1 Microtus ochrogaster | reverse complement strand
ATAGATACAGATAGATACAGATACAGATATAGACAGATAGAGATACAGATACAGATAGATACAGATATAGATACAGATAGATACAGATACAGATACAGATACAGATTACAGATACTTGTTGCCCTGATCATTCTGCCAACCCTGATTGGTGGTTCTCTTTCTCTCTCTCCCTGCAAGGCAGGTAACAACTGCAATTGCTGCTGCTTGAGATGCCTCTGAGGTGTTGTTACATTGTTGTAGGAGGCTGCTTGTTCCTTTCCTAGCTGCCCAGACTCCTGAAATAACCACACAGAAACTGTTAATTGAATCACTGCTTGGCCAATCACTACAGCATATTCCTAGCATGCTCTTACACATTAAATTAATCCATTTCTATTATTTTATATTTTACCACAAGGCTCGCAGCCTACCAGTAAAGTTCCAGCTGGTAGCTCCTGTCTTTCCCCTCTGGTGGCTACATTGTCTCTTGATTCCGTCTTCTTTCTCCCAGCATTCAGTATAGTTTTCCCACTTAGTTCTACTCTGCCCTATCAGCAGGCCAAGGAAGATTGTTTATTCATTAACCAATATAAGTAACACATATACATGAGGACCACCCACAACATTTCCCCTTTTCTGTTTAAATAAAAAGGAAGGTTTTAACATTTTTAAAATAGTAAAATTACATATAGCAAAGCAAGAATTATAGTTACAATATTTATATCTACTATCTATTCTTCAACTCCACCAAAGACTGCAGAAGGATATAATAATACCTAAGTAATCAGGAAGAGCTTTATAAGCAATTTCCAAAACTCTAGAATTGATAGAGACATCTTGCTGCCTGGACAATCACTCAAAGTTCTTCTGTATCTTTGGAGCACCCATCTTCAGCCTACAGACCCGTAGTATCCAGCAGACTTTCCCACAAAGCAGGAAATTTCAAAGACAGTTCCATCTATGCTGGCAGTTTGTCAGTCACTTTCTTCTGTGTCCTGAAGAATGTCTGGCAGACTCTTTCATGACTGGTTCAGATGGATACAGACAGACTCACTTTACTCATTGTGTGTGTGGGGGGCTTCTACTCCAGAAAAAAAAAAAAACACTTTCCTTTTCTTTAGTTGGTTCTTCCCAATTCTTTATTTTAGAGATAACTGTTTTCTTCTGGGTCAAAATGTTTTATTTCACCCTGGTTTGCCTTTACCAACCTAGCAATGATTGTTGATTTCTGGGCAAATAGAGTTAAACATGGCTTTATATATTGTGCAGAGGCTAAATTTTATACACAGATTTCCAGGCTGTTACCAAAGGTTTCTGTGGTACAGGTGCATGACAGCTATATCTGCAATTGGAAGAGGAAATAAAAGGCCCAAACCAAGCTAGACGATCTTCCTTTTAACTTGCTCAATTCTTAACTATCACTGACCCAGATAAGTGGTAACAGATGGACTGAGAGCTAACTTGAGCTAGGATGTGGCCACCCATGCCATTAATTCTCAGTTTATAGTCAAAGATGCCAATATGGATGCTCAGAGCTGTCTGTCCTCTGGAGGCATCCTGTGCTACACTGTGACGATTGAAGTGTCTGCTCCATATTGACCCGTGGTCCTCCACTGCTTTCTTATCTCATAATTTCTAATGTTCCTGACAAAGGTTACTTCTCCTAAATGACTGCTTTATTGCCTTTCCCCTTCTAGGGGTGATTGCTGAAGTCCCTGTTGCCAGCCTTCCTTCCTTCAGTTCTACCGTCTGCTCCTGGGCATAACCCTACTAACCACATTCTCCATGACTTCTCTTCATTGTGTCTCCATAGCCCTCACACTGTGTGTGCCTCTTGTTTTGTTAAATGGAGTTGATGTTTCTTGGGGAGGAGGGAGGAAAGGAATGAGGGGGCTTAGAAATAATGAGAATGGGTTTATAGAAATAACGAGAATGAACTTTGCTTAAGGATGTTCCAAATCAACCCATTTATAAATGGACTGTTTTAGAGAGGCAGGTTTCAGAACTGGCTGGGGAGCTGGAAGGAAAAGAAGTAAAAATACTTTGAGCTCAGCAGATATATATTTAGTTAACAGATTCAAAGAAAACAGATGCAGAAACCCGGAGAAGCAACCAAACCTCGGTAAATGAAAATAAGTTGCAACTGGGTGCCTGCCACAGCTGAGGCATGAGTAGCAAGCCCTGACTGGGACAGGGAAGGAGGGAGTCCGAGGAGGCAGAGACGGGAGATCACCTGAGAAGCCGAGGTCTGGCATTCTCGAGAAAGGCCCCAGAACCAGAGCATGATGCAATTCCTTCTAAGCTTCTCCCCTCCTGAGGAAGAGAGAAACGGTGCTGCTGACCAAGATGCACCCTTGTTCCTTCATCTGATCAACACACACTGACTCGCCAGGAGTTACATTGGCGGCTTGAAAATGTTGATTTGTTTTTGTACAGTGCCTTAGAGTTTGCCAACTATGTCCCCATACAAGCCTCTTAACAACCCAAGGAGTGGATTTTACTGCTTTCCTCTGGCAGACAGGTTAGAGATGAGGAAGCTCAAGAGGTTAAATGACTTTGTTTAAGGTCTCAGCTCCTCATGGCCAATCTGCCATCTAATATCTATCACTCAGTATACAGGGCATGGGATTAGTGGTTGAGATGCCAAAGAGGAAAAAGACACAGCCGGTCTCTGCCCTCAGAAGATTAGAAACTGGGATGGGAGAGCAAAGATGAACAAAGGCTTAGTTCTATAAAGATGACGGAGGCAAGGAGAAGCTGGCGACGATAAGAGAGCTTCTGATAAGAGAAGCATAATTGAATGGAGACCGATAAGGATGTAAGGACTCTTCCCTTTCTGGGGTGTTTGAATTATAGTTGAGAGGGGATGAAGCTAAATGAAGTCTCAGAGATCTAGAGGCATGAATCAGATGTGGGGGCACAGCTGGTGTTTACTGAAAGGCAGGGCACGTAGTTGGAGGCAGGACATACTCTCCTGTTCTCCCTAGTTCTGCCCCACCAGGGGCTCATGTTTCCTCTGAGCTAACTCTCACACTGGCCTTCTCCTACAACTCTTCCTCCTCATCCTTCTCAGTGTCAGCAAATATATAGCCAGGAGGTCTGCTACTGCTGGGCTCCAAAGTATTTTCTCGACTTACCGGAAATAAGTCCCGGTATGACACTGTGGGTCAGGGTGGCCAGTGTATTCATTGTATAGATTGACACCTATGTTCTCAATGTCATGCTTGCTGCTTCTCCACTTTCGTGTGTGTCCTGTGGTTTGTATGTCACCACCTGTAGGTCCCTAGTCTGTTCCTGTTCAGCTGTCTAGACCCACACTCTACTTCACTCTCACTGCCTTGGTACACAGTGCAATTTTGTCCCTTTGCACTGTAGTAACTTTTTCCTTTGTCTTCACCATTATACTTTCTTATCTTTCAAACTGAGCTCAGATGCCCTTATGGGCAGGGACTGGGCCGATTGTCTGTCTTTGCAGTGGTGAGTCCTGGCCAGGTGTTTTGTATGTCAAGGGGACACAGAAATGTTGATAGGGTGCAGGTGCTGAATCATTTATTGATAGGGATTTAATTCAAGGGCCTTCTAGTATAATAAGACAGTTCCCTCTTCCACTGTTGAATCTCCCAGGGTCTCTGTGAACCTTGGTATTTTGCCAGAGGGCCTCACAAAGGAAGTCTTCTTAAATAACCAGGTCATAAGTTTCGGCCAAAGACACTTTATCCTTCACCAGATACTCTTTGCATCTTTAATAACCACTATCCTTTTCTTTCCAGCTCATTAATTGAATGCTTGTGTCCTACTTAGAGCAAACCAACCAGGGCTTATAAACACACTGCGAGGCAGTCATTCACCTCGCGAGAGGACGCCATCGAGAATGCTTCTGACAGTCAACTCATGTTATTTTATTTAAAACGACTTGAGTGTGTTTTAAAAATGGAGGTAGACCATGTGTTTTGAAGAGAGGGAATTAGTAGTTTGGTACTGGTTACTTCTTCCTTGATTATTTTGAAAGTAATTAATTCCACTGTGGGCCATTCTAGGTTTCTGTCCCTGTCAATACTTTCATGCGGACAAATCAATATGTCCTCGATCTCTCTGGTAGGTGACCAGATGAGTGGTTATCTTATTGCTATGCTTTTCTCATTCAGCCTCTCTTCATATTTCTATGTGAGGTTGACTTGTGGCCTCAAAGTCAGCCTTCCACTGTGGAAGACAAATATCTCTGTCTCCCCGGTCTCCCTTGTGACTAGTGTTTCTGCATGCGGGTTTAGTATTTGCAAAGAGGATACTTGGGCCAAACTCAGCTGGAAGCTGGTTCTATAAAATAAAGGCGTAGGGAAAACCACCATGGCAAGGTGGTAGTGTTACATCAGGCTTCTGAAGGTAGAGGTTCCAAGCATCCATGCCATACTGAGAATTAGTGATTGCATCGGAGCTACGACTCAGTCCTCAGATCCACAGTGGCGTTAGTTGATGCTCTGGGTGAAACAGCGTGGTGGCATGACTTTGCCATTATTCATGACTGCAGATGCTTTATTGTTTATCTGACCTTCCAGGAGATTTTGTGTATGAACTCATATCCTTTAATAAATAGTTATTTGTATAGGGTAGTTGGAGATAGTTTCTGTGATTTGTAACTATAGAAACCTTCATCAACTCATTAATTGGGAAAGGTACCTCCTCTCTTCCCTCTGACCTCTTCCCTGTCTATGCCCTGACTACAAGGCCCCCATTCATTACATCATGAAGGAAGAGAGGATGAAGCATATTTATACAAGTACTGAACGTAACACACACACTTACACACTCTCACACACATCCACTCTCTCTGTCTCTCTCTTACACACACACACACACACACACACACACACACACACACACACACGCCTCACACAGTCACTTAAAATCCTAAGGGAGACTGACACTTGTTCCAGGAAACCGGAATGGGAGTCTACCACAGAGCATTTTAACACATTAGGCATCAGCAGTGTCTTTTAGAGGATTTCATCCTCTGGTATTCAATCTGCTCGCTCCTCTTGGTGGTGTCAAACTACCATGTTTCCTAAGAAATGTGTATTCTAGAAGCAGACTCATATGGCTTTGCATCCTGATACCATCATTCACGAGCTATCAAATTTGGTTGTTTTCTGTTTGGGGGAGAATGACCTTCTCTCTGAAGTGTGGACACCAATAGTGCCTCCTTCAGAAGGCTGTGGTGGGGACAGAGATAGGGAGTGGTTGACAGTTAGCATTCTCATTTTGAATGATATCATTTGGGGTAAATATTAGCACTTAAAATTGGTTTATTTGTTCATGCTGTCACCATGGGGCAGGTAAGCATTCTAAGGTTTCAGGTTCTGCTCTTCTTGTCCCTTCTCTCACCGTGGCTGCTGTTAGGATGCTCTAGTTCATTATGAGGGGAGCTTTATCTGAACGCAGAGCCTAGCTCAGGGCCTCCCAGGCAGCGGGTGTTCCTCACTGATGTTTAGAGAGGCTGAGTACAAGTGCTGGGACAAAATAAACTCCAGAGATGTAGAGATGGGCAAAGGGCTGTGCAGAGTGCATCTGCCTCCTTCCCAAAGGCTCTGAGGGGCAGAAAGAGTCACAGACTTACTCAACAGGATGAGGGACTTCCTTGATGGATGGCAGGGAAACTGGTGGTGGAGATCAGAGTTCACAGGACTGATCTCCCAAGGTCTCACCAGTGTGGAAGGGTATAACACTGGAGGTGTAGCTTCATTAACAGTGTGCATGCCTAGCAGGCAAGGAGCCCTGTGCTTGACTCCCAGCGCTGCGTAAGGCAAAGGAGGGTAATCCTAGGGCTCAGGAGGTGGAGGCAGGAAGAGCAGAAATTCAAGATCATCTTTAGCTACATACCCAGTTTAAGGCCATGCTGGAATATAGACCTGTCTCAAATCAAACAAACAGAAGAAACTAAAGAACAAATAAAAAAAATGGAGGGGCAGGAGATGTTTGCCTTTCTGAGTCTGGGATACCTCACTCAGTACGATTATTTCTAGTTTGAAGCAGATGAAGATCATTACAGAAAAGCACAACCAATGAAAATACAGTTACGGAATCCCATCTCAATATGTGTGTATATATATATGTGTGTGTGTGTGTGTGTGTGTGTGTGTGTGTGTGTGTGTGTGTGTATAAAACACTCCCACACCTATGGTTCAGGGAGCATTGTGGAAGAGACCCAAGTGATTGTAAGATCCTGAGGACCAGGGAGTTTGCCCTAAGATGTGTCTTCTAGGACTGTCGAAAGCTACGTTCATAGAGTCTTACCAACACGAACTGAACAAGGACAATAGACATGCTAAGGTGGTCAGAGAAATGACCGTGAGGGCTCAACCTTACACGAGGAACTAGAGGTGTAAGGAATGCTGAGATGGGCAGAAGTAGTCCTCCCTAGGGAGGAGTACACCCATTGATTTTTCAATACCAAGGAGTCAGCCCTGAAATCATACATACTAGTAACATCATACAGACTGATCAGGTTGTGTATATGTACTTGTTTATCTGCCATTATGGGTTTTATGTCTGTGACAGCAGGGACATTGTTTTGTATCTCTTAGTTTGTCCGGCATGAAATATACCATCTAGCTAGATAGAATAGGAGCTGTAGAAATATGTCTTCGATGCTTGATACCTCATCTTTGGAAGAAGAAGTTAAGCCCCAGAGTATTTCTGGATATGCTGCAGTACAGGAGATAAAGAACTCCTGGACACTGAAGGGGACTTAGACCCCCATTAGACCCCACATTCTACCTTTGTGCAATGGACACCCGAAGCCTCAAAGGTCTAGAGTGACATTCTTGAGGTCATACAGCCAAACACTGGCAGAACTGAGACTTAAACACAAATCCCCTGGGCCCAAACTGAGCTTTTTTGTTACATGCAGTAGCTCTGTAGAGATGGGCTTACTCTGATAACTCGTCCCTGGCAACAATGGTGATAAATAAGAACTGAATAGGTTCTGAATGTGGACTTTTCAATGCTCCACTCAGAAGAGAAAGCAACTTGGCCTGCTATTTCAATGCGAAGGTATTTTCATTTCCCGGGAAAGAAATCCACTGTCAAAAGAAGAAAAAAAATTTACTTGATACTGGGCCTTTTATTCTGTTATTTCAATTCCTGGGTTTATCCTCAAAAGCACAAAAGAAAGGGAATAAGGAACAGTTATTATTTCGGAACTAATCTAACCTGAGGCTGTGAAAATGCTAGACTTGTTTCTGTTGAGGGAGAAAATATCTATTTACTAGGAGATTAAAATAGTGGCTATTTGCATTTCTTTAAAATAGACTTTGAAAGTACTCTGATGGAATAATACACAGCCACGTGAGAGAGATGCCTGTCCAATCACAGCAGCCTTGCCCGCAGAAGCTAAGAACTGGAGAACTCTGGCCTGAGAATTACCGAAGCCTGGAGCCTGGCCCCTGGCCAATTGATGTGTTTAGAATCTCTTTTATTGGACTCAGCTGCCACTGTGCTCTTCGGAGTTGTTTTGTTTTGTTTTTAGACAGGACCTGCTGACTAGGGCTGTGTTTGTTTTGTTAACTATAGCAGGTTCCCAGGAGAAAGGGATGTCACCTGAGTCTGTTTAATCGGCAATTAGAATGATGGATCTGAAAGGTGTAATTGTTTCTGACGTCTTCTGCAACTGAACTGAAGGCAAGGGAGGACCCACAATATTTTTGCTGATGCTTTTCCTTCCTCTGAATTCAGAGTTACTGGGCACCGTGGCAGTGTGTATTTGACAAGGTCACCAGGGAGATGGTAGACTTACAAAGGGTGTTGTAGAATGTTTCTGTCATGAAGGTGCAAATCTTTGGCCCTTTGATATCTTCTAGGTTACTATTAATAGGTTTTAGAATCACTTCAGACCTACCCATATACTTAGTTTGTCATATATATACATATATATGTATATATGATATTCTTGTATTAAACATAGCACATAGCAGATATAAGTAATACCCATTAATGAGTCCTATTGTTATTTTATGTGCCTTTGAAGCACTCTGATGATATTAACCATACTTAACACTTGAGATGTGCTATCTATTGTTGCCATTTAAAATAAACCTTGTATATACATACCTGTGATATATGTGAGCCCTCATATACTTGTGTCTGTATATATAGAAGGGCACATGATAATGTGTTAAGAAAAGTCCTTTGAGTGATAAGAATTGAGGCTGCCATGGTAATTATTGCCACACTGACTCAGTGTGGCTGCACACTTTAAGGCTTTTAGGTTTTATCTTTGGTTTTTGGCTCCCAAGGATCTTTCTTACTTTCCTAAGAGCTTAGCTATCCAGTTAAACAAATGTTGTATTTTATCAAGTTTTACTGTGTTTCATAACAGGAGTTTTCAAGTTGTTTCCTAGGAATGTAAATCTTATGTGAGCATGGGTTGAAACAAAGCCATGTTACGGTTTGACTGTAAACATCGTTTCCTGAGGTCACATGTGCTGAAGGATTGGCTGCCAGCTGCTGGGCCTTGGAGAGGTTGTTGAATCCCGAGTTCTCTGACTTCATTGGTGGATTCGTATATGGATGAAGTCATGGCTACTGGACTATTGGGAGATGGGGCCTAGCTAGAGGACTGGGGTCACTGGAACACACCTTGGAAGGTTGTATCTTATTCCCGGTGCTGTCCTTTCCTTTGTCCTCCTCGGCTTCCTGTCTGTCACAGGAAAGGAATTCTTCTCTATCGCGGCCTTCCGCCATGATGTTCTGTCTTATCAAATGTGGGCCCAGAAAAAAGTGACCATGGGCCAAGTGACCATGGACCTAAACTACGAACCCAAATAAATCCTTCCTCCTCTAAGGGGCTTTCTCTAGGGCTGTGTCACAGCAATAGAAGCCAACGAACACAAACAACATGCTATTCAAGATTGGAGTTTACGCTTCAACCCTACATTCTGTTGTTTTTATTGAGTGCCCTGAACCATTCCCCTTAAAAAAATGAGCATGGTAAACCCGAGAGACACTGGGTGCCCTACCAGACAGGGAAAAAAAGAAAAGATCTAGATTCTTTTGGCTAAATTTGCCACTTGTGTGATCTCGGGCACATTTTATCACTTCTCAGATCTTTAGTTCCATTATTGGCGAAATGGGAATAATATCTGCCCTGTGTATTGCTGCTCTGGTGGTTAGCAGGTTCATAAATGAAAGATAGAAGAGTTTATAAAATGCAGGGAACACGGGGAAGAAAAAAGACACCTTATCTTCTAAAAAAACGAAGCCTCGTGGGGGTGGCAGAGAGAATGGCCGTGCGCATCCTGGGAGTTTTGTTTATAGATACTCTTTGTTTTTCTTGTCCTCCATCCTTTCCAAGTTCCATATAGTCCTCTGCATGCTTTGTCTCTCTGGTTTTCTGGGATATTTTCAACACTTGGTGGCCAACCCCTCCCCTCCATTACTCCAACGTTTTTATTGAAACCCCACGGAGATACAGAGTTTTCGGGGCTGATAAGGAATTAGCTGGGTAGATGTGTGATGAACAGATGAGAGCAAGGGCGTAGCCAGCACAAGGGACTGTAGCATCCTAGACGGGGGCATTTCTCTATCACTCTCCCCAAAGTCATTATCCGTGGGCTCTTATTGGGGTCCTACCTTGAACCACATAAGATGATGAGCCAGAAAAAAAAATTGACCTAGTTTGATAGAGTTATTCTTGGGGAAATTGACGTTTTCGAGACAGCACTGCTCCAGGTGACCATTTGCGCAGCCATGCTAGGACAGTGGCCTTATAGGGACCTGTGTGAGCAGCTAAGGCTGCTTCTCTCTGGGAGAACACCTGACCAGCGCTGATGAGAGTGATTGTTAAGGCTTTGGGATGGGGGAGCTTCCTTTCAGGAAGTTCTATTCTCGCTTACAACATGTACCCTTGGGGTGGTCTGGCTAGAACAGTGGCCCAGGTGTCAAGGATGACATTTGACTTTGCAGTGACCTTCCATATGACTTGAGATGCCTCCGTTTTACAGCTCTGAGGTTATCAGAGTTAGAGGCTGGGGCGAAGTTGTCATATAGAAGAATACATTCAAGCAAATTAAATCAGGGGTTGGTGGAGAGCGTGGGGGTGGCTGAAAGGGGGCGAACTAATCCTAGAATAGGTTAAAAAAGCAAAACACCCAAAGTAGAAATATTAAAAATAGAGAAACCTCCAGTACCAGATGGTCAGAATTATGAACAAGCCCGGGGACAAAATTAAATAAATCCTCATGGAAATATTTTGTCATCCCTTAGAAGCCTGGATGGGCACCCAGAGCTGCTGAAAGGCTCCCTGTGCCCCCTCTTTCATCTCGAAGCTACAGTGCTGAGAGTTTGCTGGAGTCTGACCTACTTTCCAGGAAACTTCTTATGGTTAGGAAGAAAAGAGGAGAAAAAAATGAAATGATATCAAGGCAGAGGGATGCAGAGATAAAAGCACTGGGCTTGCTGTTAAGACAGCTATTTTTAGCAGTAGTAACTGTCAATATTGAAGGGATGACAAGCAGCGTTTGCGAGTGCTGTGTGCTGTGAGCATATTTCGCACAATGATTACAGAGCTCGGGCGTGTGGCCTGCGGCCATCCTTCTGACACAGAGGCATCAGGAAAGGCTCTGATACCTCATACCTCCTAGACAGTGAATCCAGCCCTTCCACCTGGTCCCCATCCTGCTCCGTAGAACAGGCTTTGCTCCTTCTGCCTTTGTGACTCACCTCCCCAGCTGACCTTTGGAGCGTCTCCCTCCGCTTCATCTTTTTTTCTTTCCTCCTTCCAAGTGATCCAACCAGACTGTTAATAAGCCCCATCTGTTAATAAGCAAGAGAATAATCATTGGTTTAATTTTCTCTCCTTCTCTCAGAGTCTAGCTGCCAGGAGGATGGGAGCTTGGTTGGAATTCTTGTGTTCTAACACCTAGTGCAGGGTGTGTCTGGCAGACAGCAGATGCTCGCTCGGTAAATATTCACGGGAAGAACAAGAGCACCGTAACACATTTCTTCCTCTGACTGTAGATCTCAATGCTCAACAACATAAAAGTCAGCTGAGCCTCCCGGCAACTCTGTCGCATTTGGGGCGGGACTTGTTCAGGTCATAGACTGCGCCTTTGAATTCTACTGTCTCAATTCCTGCAGGATAATTTCTATCATGGGCATTGCAATTGATCCTGTAGTTTGAAGTCTCTGCCCAGATTGAGATGGGATGTCGTATTAATGACTTCAAAAGCAGATTGTCCACTTTGACCATAGGGTTGAGAGGGACACCATATTTTACCTAACAGTGGCTTAGAGTTAAGGCCGCTCCTCTATAATTTTTTTCTACAAAGCATCATAGACTCTCACAGCTGGCTTTCCCTTCAGAGGCGCAGTGGTTGACTTCATTATCACATATTCCCACCTAATATTTTAGTAACCCTTCCCTCCATTTTTGCTTGCTCTCCCACCCTTTAGGAAAAAGCAGGGTAAACAGCCTTATAATGGGAAACCTGGGAACGCAGCAGAAGGTGACATAAATTAAGGAAAAAGATGCAATGGCTCAATCTTTGCCCAAGCTTTGTGATGTCCCTTCTAGATGGCTGGGGACTGGCTTTGCCTAAGCCTGCCTCAGCCGTGACCTTATTGATGGCTTCCCTGGAGCTCTATTGTAAACCCCTCTGCTGATGACTTTAGTCTGTTTTCAAATGTACTCTAAATTACTGTAGCTAAGGTATCAAAACCTTTTTCATATATTGGAGCCTTTTTACACGCATGGTCTTCTTTTCTCCTCTTCCCTTAAGTTTCTCTGTCTGAACAGTAGATGCTGCATGCTCATCTCTCTCTGTAGCAGCCGTGATTTCTAAAACCTTGTCTAGTGATAATATTCTGACATTCACTTGCTTACTTCTGGAATTCTTGTTTGTTTGTTTGTTTTTGCTTGCTTATTTTTGTTTTGTTTTGTCTTGAGATAGTGTCTCTCTCTATGTAGACCTTACTGGCCTGGAACTCACAGTGTAGACCAGGCCGACCTGAAACTTAGAGAGATTCCCCTGCTTCTACCTCCTGAGTGCTGGAATTAAAAGCATGTGTCACCATGCCCGACACATCCGAACTCTTAAAGGGTCACTGGGGTTAAAGTGGACTCAAAGCAATCTGGAAAATTAGTTTGGCCTGGAAACAGGGATGCATTTCCGTCATTTCCTTTCATTTTTAGTGTTCTAGGTGATGATGGAGCATGGTGTTTGCTTTCTTCTAACCTTGAGAACCTGGCCTTGAACTTTTTTCAGGTTTTATGTTGAATTTCTAGTACAAATCTCAGCTGGTTTGTGTATTAGCTACTCTTCTTATTGCAATGACTGCATACTTGATGAAGGTAACTTAGAGGAAAAAGGGTCTTTTATCTTACAGTCCAGTATGGCAGGAAACAATTGGCATCTGGAGTTTTGGGCAGCTAGGGTGTCCTTGGTGAGGAGGCAGAGAGCAAAGGATCCTTGTTATCAGCCAGCTTTCTTCTTTTTATGCAACTTGTTTTCCCATGACAATTAACCTAATCTAGAAAAATCCCTCGCAGACATGCTTAGGATTTACCTCAAAGTCCATTCTAGAGCCTACTAACTGATAGTTGCAGCTTGGGTTAGACTTTGCAGAGACATTGTGTTGAAGTGGTTTATTTCCTTCATTAGATTTTCTTCAGTTGGGCAAACTCATTTCTGAAATGTTAGTTAACAAAGAAACCATTTTCATCTGCAGTGAAATGAATCTAAAACAGCCTTGCTTCAATATCTTCCAGAGATATATGGTCATTTTCTTTATTATCCCAAACATCTCTCCATTATTCTATGAAGGAATGGAGTTTTTCACTCACTATGGTGGTTTGAAAGAAAATGGCGCCCAAAGGGAGTGGCACTATTAGGAGGTGTTGTCTTGTTGGAGTAGATGTGGTCTTGTTGGAGGAAGTGTGTCACTGTGGAGGTATGTTGTGAGGAAACCACTTGTTGGTTCCCAACTGCTCAGCCCCGAAATAATCACACAGAAACTGTATTAATTAAATCACTGCTTGGCCCATTAGCTCTAGCTTCTTATTAGCTATCTCTTACATCTTAATTTAACCCATTTCTAGTAATCTGTATATCGTCATGTGGCTGTGTCTTACCGGCTAAAGTTCTGGTGTCTGTCTCTGGCAGAGCTACATGGCTTCTCTCTGACTCCGCCTCCCTTTTCCCAGCATTCAGTTTAGTTTTCCCTGCCTAGCTAAGTTCTACCCTATCAGTTTCTTTATTCATTAACCAATAAAAACAACACATAGACAGAAGGACCTCCCACAGCAGAGGTGGGCTTTGAGTTCTCATTTATGCTTAATCCATGCCCAGTAAGACAGACCACTTCCTGCTGCCTTTGAGTCAAGATGTAAAACTCTCAACTTCTTCTCCAGCACCATATCTGTCTGCATGCTGTCTTGCTTCTCACCATGATGATAATGGCTGAATCTCTAAACTGTAAGTGAGCCACCCCAATTAAAATTTTTCTTTGTAAGAGTTGCTGTGGTCATGGTGTCTCTTCACAGCAATACAAATTTTAACTAAGACCAAGGACCATGTGTGGCTTAAAGATTTGCATGAAGTGGAGCTGGAGGGGAGAACTCAACGACAAGTGACAGAGCTAAATTTTCAACTCATTTGCATTTTGTGGATGTCAAGTACTCAAGTCTAGTGCTCTTGTCCTTGCTTGGAACTGTCACTTTTGCTGCCAAAAGTGTAATAAAGGAGATGTGTTGGTTCTTAGCACTTTATGTCCCTAGTGTTTGCTTTTGTTGCCAGAATACTGCATTCTTTTGTGTCGGTCATGTCTAGATGACTTTCCCCATAACTGTCTTGATCCACTTAATGAGAGGGTGTGTTAATGATGATCTTCTGTATTAATAATTTGCATGGAAAGTGACAGCCTCCTGAGAAGGCTCTGCTTCCCTAAGAATACCACTCCTCAGTGATGATAAGTGGTATGTGCACACCACAGCTTTGTCAGCCATTCATGCGCTGATGGACAGCTGTGTTGCTCTCAATTTGGGACTATTGTGATTAAAGCCATGCTGAGCATTTGAGAATACATTTTGGGTGAGCATAGCTTTCATTTCCTTGCATACAAATGTCTGTCATGAACCCCTCAGTACGTTTTACAGAGTTGGTTGCCCTAGTTTACCTCTCCCCAGTGGCTTATAAGTTTTTCCACATCCTTGTCAGCATTTGATACTCCTGCTTTTACATTTTAGTCATTTGCAGGTGCATCTTGCTACTGTATGTGGTTTCAATTTGTGTTCCCCAGTGACTGATGTCTAAGCATCCTTTTGGATGTTTATCTGCTGTATGTAATTTTTCTCTGACTGTTTTTTGCCAATTGACTTTTTAAGCAGCATAATTTCTGATGAATTTGTTCAAGTTTTTGTTTGTTTTTTCTGTTAGATTTTCAGTATTTGTGCTTTGATTTACAGATTCTTTATATGTTATAGATTTTAGGTCCTTTTCAGATCTATTTTTATACAGGCATATCTATATATATGTCTCTCTAGACATATATTTACATAGAGAGATACTTTATGTGCCTGTAGTCTGTTATGTAATTTACTCTCTCATTCCTTTGGTAGTGTCTTGTGACAAATGGAATGTCTTAATTCTAATGAAGTCTAGGTTATCAGAATTTTATTTTAAGAGTTGTACTTCTTTGGATCCTGTCATGGCAATCTGTGACTACTTGAAGGTCATGGAAATGCTCTCTTGTATTTTTCCTAGAATCTTACCACTTCTCTTTATGCTTGAGGACCATGTGTGAGATTCTGCTATTGCTTTCTTCTGCAGTTAGAAGAATTTTCCACAAACCCATTTGGGTGTGAGTTTTTCTATTTCTCTGGATTTTAAATAAACAGTCATTTATTTTAAATAGATGTAAAACTTTTAAGACTTTTACCATTTTTCCTTTTTGTTTTAATAATTTTATATTTGAGAAACTTTTAAATAAATTGTATCTTTTTTGCATGAAAGTTACATAAGATGCTTCCAATTAAACATTACTTGCACCCCCCCTCTCTCTCTCTCTCTCTCTGTGTGTGTGTGTGTGTGTGTGTGTAGTACTTGTGTGTCACTGTTTGTGTCTATGTGCATGTCCTAGGGTGTACATGTGCCAATGGGCCTGTGTGTATGGAGGCCAGAGGTCTATATAGAATGTCTTCCATTCTCCCTCTCTACCTTGTATTTTGAGGTAGAATCCCTCACTCAACAGAGTGCTCAGGTTACAGCATCCAGTTTTTATGTGGGTGCCAGACTCAGGACTTCATGCATATGCAGCAAAGGCTTTGCTGATTGGCCCATCATCTTGGCCCTTTCTTTCACATAGTTTTATTTCTTAAATATTTGAAATTGTGTGTTTCTGTCTTCATTTCCATTTGTGATTCTTTATCTTTTTTTCTTTTGTAGAACGGATCACTTTTGTGAGAAAACATTTGGATTGTTGTTGTTTCAATCATCTTATATTTTCTAGCATATTAGTTTATTTTTATTATTTACTTCTTTTCAAACTTTTTATTTTTTACAAATGTCATATGTATGTCCAATGAACAGTGATCATATCTACCTCGATTTTCCCTCTCCACTCTCCCCAGATAATACCCCCAAGTCTACCTCCCAACTTCATGTCCTCTTTTCTTTTTTTGATAGCCCTCTAAGTCCATTAAGTGCTACCTATATGTGCTTGAATATAGGGCCATCCAGTTGAGCATGGGCAACCTATTAGTGACCACACCCTCAAAATTATCCACCCCTCCTCAGTAACTATCAATTACCAGTAGCCATTAGAGGTAGGACATGTTGAGTTCCTCTCCCGTCCATGTTGGAGTTTTGACTGGGTTGACATTCTGCAGGTATCTGTAGCTGCTGTATTTGTGGACATTCTTCCCACTTTCAGCATTTGTTTTGTATGTCTTCTTTACCATTATTCAGTTCCAAATGTGTTCTATTTTCTTTTTTTTCTCCTGTTTTCTCTTTTTTTCTTTTTTCTTTCTTTTTTTTTTTTTGTAATTTGAGGCAGGATCTCATGTAGTCAAGGTTGACTTTGAACTCACTATGTAGGTGGGAGTGACCTTTAGTTCCTGATCCTTCTGCCTTCAAATTTTGTGGTTCAAATCCAGGGCTTGGTGCATAAAGGACAGCACTCTGCCAAGGTATATTCCCAGCACAAACTGGGAATTCTTTTAATCATAATTTATATATAAGTATACTGTTCAACTTCCATGTAATTAAGTTTATTCTGGTTTTGTTTGTGTTATTGAACTCTAGTTGATTCCATATGGGCAGACAGAATATTCTGATGATTTAAGTATTTTTTTGTCAAGGCTTTCTCAATGGCAAATAATACTCTTTGAATAAAACTAAAACAGTGAAAATTTAAATATGTTTTGCACATGTGTACAGATGCAATAAAGATATGCGCTATGGGACATGAAGCCATGATGAACTTCAATTCAGGATGATAGTTACTTTTTGGGGTAAAAGACAAATTAAGAAATGTATCTACAGCCATATAGTTGGAAGTATAAATGACATTCTTAGCCTCCATTTTAAGGTGTGTATCTATAAATGATTATTATGTTTTTATTGTAAACTATTGAGCTTTTAAAATTTCAGTTTTTATTAGGAAGTATACTGGGGACACAAAAGTAACTCCTCTATCACACAGGACCCAATTATGTTAAATTTTGTTGCTTGTTTAAAAATACTTTCTTTTTATTCATTGTAAATAAAATATATCAGGTACTGTCACAGTTTTTCGAGACAGGGTTTCTCTGTAGTTTTGCAGCCTGTCCTGGAACTAGCTCTTGTAGCCCAGGCTGGCCTCGAACTCAAAGAGATCCGCCTGCCTCTGCCTCCTGAGTGCTGGGATTAAAGGCATGCGCCACCACTGCCTAGCTAGTCTTTTGTATTTGTATTTTTTTTTCTTTTTTCTGAGACAGGGTTTCTCTGTGTTGCCGCAGCTGTCCTGGAACTTGCTCTGTAGAACAGGCAGGCCTCGAACTCACAGAAATCCTCTTGCCTTGCCTCCCAAGTGCTGAGATTAAAGGTGTGCACCACCACCACCACTCAGTTTTAAATTTACTTTTCGCTTTCCTTGCAGCATTAGAAGAAAATGCTCCCAGGGTGTGGCGAATCTTGTACCCTGGAAGTTTGTAGCCTTCCTGACATTTGCATATGTAAATTGGGTGTCCTAAATCCTTAAGCCTCAAAATGTGAAACCTATCCACTATGCAAGGCCATCTGAGCTTATCCCTCCCCTTCTCTCTGACCGGCCACAGGTCATTTTGGTACAAGAGGCTTAATTGTTTGCCACTGTGAAAAAATTATTAGGTGCCAAAAATAATTACAGCTGTGAAGAATGCATTAGGTTCTTGGAATGATAATCTGTGCTTATATTTCTTGCTACTTCTTTTATTTCTTAAATTTATCAGACAGACTCAGTGATGGTATAGTGGTAAATAGCCTCCAAATGCCAGTGACTTATCACACAAAGCTTATGTCTTTCTTCTGCTCCATTTCCAGTCACTGTGATCGCTCAGACAAGTGAAATAGCAGCTATTTCCAATACTGCTGACTGTGGCCCTAGAGAGAAAAAGGCCCTAGTGACAGGAGTTCAGCTCTGGTCCTCGAATGTACTGAACCAAATCATCCCATCAAAATGCATTTTCCAAGTCTTGTTATATGGCTCCACCAAATCAGGATATGGAGGTGAAACTGGAAGTGTTTGGGGAAGCAGCAATAGCACCTACCACAGCAAACAAAAATTCCTTGTGTTTCCTTCAGGGGGTCTTGGCTGGGATGAACACAGTGGTAGAGCACTTGTCCAACAGTCTCCAGGCTGTGAGTTCAAGCCCTAGGGCTACAAAACAAACGAAGATCAGAGTCAGAAGGTCTTGCTGCACTGTTTCAATCTCACTCCAGATTTAGAAGAAAAACAAGCACACTCCACTCCCTTCCCTTCACTATATGAAGCAAGCTCTATAAGACTGTAGGGATAAAATGATGTCTTCGTGCTGTACAAAGACAATTTTCACCTCTAAGGTTATTAAAGAGAGAGAGAGTGAGAGAGAGAGTGTGTGCTATTTGGGGGACCCCTGATTCACACAGAAATACTTCCTTGTATGTATCTTAGAGTCTATTCTTAAATCTCACAGCTTCTATAACCTAGAACTTACAATAATAAAAAGGATGACAGAGGTGAAACCTGGCCATAGTTAGTGAGCAGTTGAAGACGGACGCTTAAAAGAAATCCCACACTAGCTCAGAACTGAGAATAATAGATGGTTATTTATGGGGGTAGACTCACAAATCAATATCTTCTGTTGGAACAGAAAACAGCAACGGAATACCACAGCCGGAAAAGAGGCTGGACACTCACTCTACATTGGCATAAATAGTATAAGAGGCCACGCCCCAGTAGGTAAGTAACTTAAAGAATATTGGCTGTAGGATTTCCTAAAGTACCTCCCCTTTTTGTTTAAATAAGAAAGTTCTAAGCCTAATACAAAATTATATAAAATAAGAACAAATATATTCAATAATTATCCTCTCATAATGAGTTTAAGTCTTGTAAAATAAATAATGTGGCCAAGTCATGAGAGGAAAGTAACTACAACTATCTAGTCTTCAACCCCATCAGAGATCAGAGAAGGGAAATAATACTACTTGAGTAAGCAGAAAGTGCAATCAAGCAACTTCCAAACCGTGCAATGACAGAGACAACTGGCTACCTGGGCAATCACCCAAAATTTCATTTGCAACATTGAAGCAAAAACTTTGGCTAAGACCATTTTCAGAGGCAGGAAAATTTTCAAAACCATATTACCCTGTCTTAGCAAGATTTGACAGTCTTTTTCCTTGTGTCCTGCTTATCCATTTCTGGAAACCATGTACCTTGTCAGTGGGTGAGGCATGGGCAGTTCCTTGTCCAAAGATCAATTTTGCCAAGAAGGAAACAAACTTGGAGTGGAGTGTTTTCAGTGCTCACCATTCTCTAGGGAATAGAGAGGTGCTGCCAGGAGCAATTGTGTCTCACTGTCATGAAAAATCCTAATTTATTAAAACATTTTAAATGCCATATTCTGAAGGTCTCTGAAAGATTTGAAGAATACCTATCTAACTGAAATATATCTCTATAAATCTAGAAAATCTAACTAACATGACTACAAGCTTAGCTATTATAGATGAATATCTATTAACTTATATTTCTTAATTATACATTACATTTTTAAATTAACTGCACAATTATAGCTCCTTAATCAAGAGCAGAAATATACATATAACAAAACTGACCTAAAGCTTGTATCAATAAACCAAAATCCATACCAATGTAAATCTCTATAGCAAGCAGTCTCTGAAACATATAAGAAGCTACATGGGTTCAATCATAAAATTCACTATGTCAATTTATTCATTAATTGGTTTATAGATGAGGGAATGCAGAAGCAAGAGAGATAGTACCTTAATTTTAGCCCTAAATCCAATAAGCCAAAGAGTTAGAGCCTTATTTCAGATAGACTGCTTCTATAGCCCCAGTTTCATCATCGTGCTGGTAGACTCATTCTATTTTAATGTCATGATAACATTCTTTATCTAGGCTTATAGAACTCATGGTGTGTCCTTATTAGCATGTAAACAGACACCATTCTTCATCAATGACAGCTTTTTATATGTTCGTATATTTATGTGTTTTAAATCATTTGAGAATCAGTGTTACACTGAAATAATATCATTGATAAGGTATAATGGGTCATGACATGACTCCTCACTAATCTCCTAAAATGTGTCATGCACTCCATTTTCCATTCTAGTGGCTATTATGGTAGGACCACTTTGACATCTCATATTGGGGTGTTAGAAGAGTGTTTAGGTGTGGGAAGGAAAGAGCTGGAGAAAGTGAGGAAATTGGAGATCAGCAATAGCAAAAGTCTGTAACTACTCTAATGTTGCAAAGAGAGTGGGTGGGGATCATGTCCAGAGTCCAGGAAAGCTCTGCAGAGAACCTAGGCCTCCCAAGCACATGCTATCCACATTATGGCTTGAGTCACTGGGACACCTGCTGAAGACAGCTAGTAAGACAGATAAGAGAGGGGCCTCTGCTCTGTCTCCTCCTTATTTCTTCTCTCTGCTGTGTTAACAGCCCCTTCCCTTAGCCAGGTACAGCCAGATGCCTATTAAAAAAGAAACTAAGCAAATGTAGTTCCTAGTCTAGAAGATTCTAAGGGAAGGACAAGAAAAGACCTAGAAACAAGCATTGCTGTGTGTGCCAACCATCTAGAGTTTTCTGTGGAAGAGACTCTGTTCATTGGTGTTAAAAAGTTTTTTTTATTTCTTTCCTAAGTATTTGTTATATGATAGGATCTGTTTGAATAGTAACCTTTACTTTTAAAGTGGTTGGTTTGATATAGATACAGTTATGCTAAATATATTTTACTACTATTTGGAGTTGTAATTCTGCATTGTAGATGAAATTGAATGACTTATATCTTATTGTATATAACTGTATGCTCCTTTCAATTCCTTTCCCCATCATGGTTGCCCGAAATTGTGATATTTTATTTAAGACTTACTCTATTTTACCATGGACACTGAAGAATAATAGTTTTCAACTGCAATATTGGATTGTGGTCCTTGAGTGCTAAGTCGAGATATATGACTGTGTCTATGTGATATGAATTTTCCTTAAAAAATGAGAACAAACTCTACTAAGCTGGTTATGGTGAGTCACATAGAACAACACTTTCCAAATCATTTTTATACTCTCCTGTAAGACTTGCTATACACACACACACACACACACACACACATACACACACACACACAATAATTTTGAGGAAGGCTGCATACCTTATCCCCATTTTAGAGCAGGCACAGTTTTTAAAGGACTGGTGATATTTGGAGACAATGCTGTGCAATGTAGCACTCCCAAACCAATGTATTTTTAAAGGAGAGTCAACTTCCTACCATCATTCAGGCAAGAGGGAGTGGGTGTCCGAACCATGGCAGGGATCGCAGGACTGCTGTGGCAGGTGGTGGTGACAGCGGGGACATTTGTCCTCATGTTGGACTGGAAGTGGTATTGACTTGAATAGAGAAGTAAAGACAAGCCAAGGGAGTCATGGCATTCTTGGTTGTTCTGATATTGATCAAAAGGAGGATTGTGTCGATGGCACAGAGGAGTGTGAGTGATGATGCTTATCCCGGCATCATTTGTAGCAGTAAAAATCGAAAACCAAATAAATACTCATCTATAGTCATGAGCAACTAGCATATTGGCTGTACACGTATATGTATATTATTATTTCAACATCTTAATGAGGACTAGCAGACTTGGATTAAGATGATGTTCTGTTAGCCGGGCGATGGTGGCGCACGCCTTTAATCCCAGCACTCAGGAGGCAGAGGCAGGCAGATCTCTGTGAGTTTGAGACCAGCCTGGTCTACAGAGCGAGTTCCAGGACAGGCTCCAAAGCCACAGAGAAACCCTGTCTCGAAAAAAACAAAAACAAAACAACAACAACAAAAAAAGATGATGTTCTGTTGCAACCCAGATTTTTAAAAAATAATGGTTCAATTTTATTCAAAAACTATATAAAACAATTGAGAAAAGTATGTTCATCATGGAAGATTCCACTGTTCTAAGGAATTTAACTGTGGTCAGTCAGGGTTGCTTGCAGAACCTTGCTAGGGACACCCAACAGGTAGTGGGAAGGACAGATGGACTGTGGACACAGCACAGATGTCACCCTCTCACAACAGGAGTGCTGGTCCTTTGTCCCTTCCGATCTTTCCACTGCCTCTTTCAAGTTATCCTGTGAAGCTGATAGGTTAATAGCCTGGTAGGTTATCCAATCCTAGCTGGTTAGACAAAGCACATGTATATAAGGGCAATACTAAGTGCAGTCAGTAGGTGTGTGTGTTTGTGTGTGTGTGTGTGTGTGTGTGTGTGTGTGTGTGTATACAAATAATTATAGAAGAGGTCATGAATCCAAGGTGGGAGAGTGAGACATTGAAATGATGTAAATAAGGCATGATCATGTATGGAATTCTTGAAATATATATATTATTCATATATATTATGAATAATTCAAATACATATGGAAAAAACAGCAGAAACTGAAGTAGAGTGTTGAGTCACTTGCCCCTGTGAAAGCATATGAAATTAAAGGGACTCTGGAGTACTGAGAGCAGAATATTTATTGCCTTTTACTTTGTAAAATGGGAGAAATAAGCCAAGAATGGAGTAAGTCACTCGGAGAAGCAGGGAGAGAATCTGTCCCTCACAGGACCAGGACCATGCATGCTGAACTTGATGAACTGTCAGGTTCTGAGCCACAGCTGGCTGCATCAGCTGACATGTTTGGTAGCTGAGGACTTCATCTCAGTGCACAACAGGAAGACCCTCGGAAGTGGAGAGGGTGGGGTGTGCCTTAGCAGCCCTTTTTTTTTTTTTTTTTGGTTCAACAATACCTCTTCATGCTTTACCTGCTCTCTCTGCTCTGAGTGAGCTGCTCTTTCCCTGCACAATTCATCCTCCAAGAGAAGATTTAATTGCTTTAAGTAATTTCAGTATATAGAGGGCTCTGCCTTGCTTTCGCCATAGCTCCACAGAGGCAGGCTGTCTGGTGCAGCTGTGAAGGATTTTCTTCCCCAGGAATGAAGCAAAACAAGGGAAATTAAGTGTTTAGTATTTAATACACCAAGTACTGTTTACAGTGAAGTCAGGAAATGCTTCAGAGCTGGAAATCCTGAATGTCGTATAGTGGAACCAGAAGTGGCAGATGGAGCTGTGGAGGAGATGTTTTTGGAGCCACTGGGGAGATGAGCAAGAAGTATCAGCTGTTCAAGGCTTCAGGCAGCAACAGACAGCAGCAAAACCTTGCAAAGTATACCTACAGCCTTAGGAGAGAGAGCCCAGACCTCAAGTGGTGCGGGAGATTTGTCTGTATTCTGTCAATCATGTTTTAAATAAACGCTGATTGGCCAGGCAGGAAGTATAGGTGGGACAAACAGGCAGGAAGTAAAGGTGAGGCAATGAAAACAGGAGAATTCTGGGAAGAAGGAAGCCCATTCCTCCACAGTCTTGCCCAGATCACCGAAGAAGCAGGATGTGACCTGCCCTGCTGAAAAGGTACTGAGCCATGTGACTAACATAGATGAGAATAATGGGTTAATATAAGCTACCAGAGCTAATTAGAAGCCTGAGCTAATGGAACAATCAGTTTATAATTTATATTTACTTAATATAATTAAATAATTATATTATTTAAATAAACATATTAGTTTATAATATATATTTATTTATATAAATTTATATAGTTTATAATTTACAGTTTATAATCTCTGTGTGATTTTTCTCTGGGACTAAACAGCTGGGGACCAGGCATGACAGAAACCCTAACAAGCAGGCCTTCATGTTTTACACAAGGAAGGGAAACAAAACTGAAGTTGCTGCTGCCATGGAGAAAAGACAGCTAAATAGGACCTGGGTCAAGCAGCAGTCACCCTCACAGTGCCAATAAAAGGTGGAGGTGTGGAGAGTGTTACCCAGGAGATAATGACATCAAATATACATGGTTCAATAAAAACCATTCTGGAGGAACTTAGCAATGATTGGTTATTGAGTTTCATAGGAACGTAAGAGATGAAGAACCAAAAAACCCTTGAACAATTTTGGTGAAAAGCTCTTAGTAAGTACCAAATATGGAATAATTGACAGAGAGAGAGAGAGAGAGAGAGAGAGAGAGAGAGAGAGAGAGAGAGAGAGAGAACACATCAAGTATAAAAAGCTTGTTGGTTTAGGTTTCTTTATCCTTCCAACTTGATCAGTTGAGTGCGTACTGGTTGCAAATGTTTTTGAAGGAAACAAAAATATTTTCTATGGTAACCAAGCGTGCACAGTAAGAAACAAGACGTTTACAAGTGGCTCTTACAGACGATGTTCTAGGGATGTGTTTAATTTGCAACCGTCTCATTATGCTAATTGGACTTGTGGTAATTTGTGCATATCCTTAAAAAAATGGCTGAGGGTAAGTAGAAGTTAGCATGTGACATGCGGTTCTGGAAATAACCTGTCCCGAAGCCAGGTTTGTGAGGATGGCTTAGGCTTTTTTACCTGGGATGAAATTCTTATTATAGTAATGTTTCCTGTTGGAGACATCAACAAATGTGTATTTACCTTAGAGAAAGCATTAATAAAAAACTAAAGACAATTCCACACTGTTTGAACCTGTGAACCACTGAGTTTACTAAGGCAGATGAGGGGTTATTATAGTAGCATGAGTGATCCTAGACAGCTCAGCACCAAAGCTGCCTACATGCAGCCCCCCCTGCCTACATGCAGCCCCCCCTGCCTACATGCAGCCCCCCACCCCGCCTCCTGCCCCACCCAGTTAACCCGGTACCTCATAGGCACTCCCATAATGCTGAGACCTGCGTTGGGGCAGGTGTGTGTGTGAGTATCTGTAATCTCACTTGAGGGTTTAATGCCCTTTCCTGACCCCTCCTGTTGTGAAGGAACATCAGTAAGTCTGATCATCTTGCTACAGTCCCTTGGGTGTGATCTCAGTTTCTCTGGTTAAGATGGTAGTGGCTCTTATGCCCTGAGGCGCCTCTCCCTTCCTTGGCTCTACTCAGGTTAGGTTTGATCTATGGGTAGGATTATTTGGGAGATTGATAAATATTTCTGCTTCCCTTTTTGGTCTGCCATCTGGTCAGTTGGAGTTGGAGTTTGGATTTTCTGCATCCTTTAGCCCTTGCTGAGGACAGCATTGTGAAGAGTTGAGGGGAGTGGTGAGATGGGTAGAGAGCCAACCCATCTATGTGCCCGAGGAAAACTGACAACGTTGTATTTTTGTATTACTGATTTGTTATGGGCTTATTTTTAATGAAGCCTCATGGTAAGCACTGAATAGGCTTCTCTGGAGCCTGGGAAATAAAAGAGAAAAAGGAAAGGGTCAGTTGATTTCTTTCCCAGTAACCTAGGTAAAGCTTACCTTGCTCAGGAGTGTTCCTTTTCTGTTTTCTGACACCTAGAATTGCTTGACCCCACATCCTTGGAAAACATGAGAAAAATAACTAATAAATCCCTATAATATATATAATACACTGTAGTTCGTGTGTTAAGAGCATCACAAAGACCTACCAGAAGTCAAATAAATTATAAAGATTTTGCTAGGCAAACAAGAGGCTGGAGTTCAGAAGGCATGAAGGCTGAATAAGTTTCCAGGGTGTGCTCACTGTAGTGTTAGCATGGAGCAAGAGAAGGACCCCCCCAGAAGGAAGCTCAGGCCAAAAGAGTATACTGATTTACTTTGCTTAGGGCCAAATTTGCTGTTTCAGAAAATGGAAATTTTACATATATTGCACTGGCCTCCTTTTCCAACTATGTTCTGAAAAGCATATTCTATCTGGGCTAAGAGGTGAAAATAAGGAGGATGAAAGGGCAGAGAAGGGCTAGTTATTTATGGAAGGGCTAGTTATTCAGGGAAGTCGGAGAGAGGAGACTTGAAACATTTGGGTTAAAATTGGACAGAAAGAAGCAGCAGTTAAAAGTCACTCTGTAGGAAATGAGACCAGAGGGGACATTTAAAAGCTTCAACTTTGTCTCTGTGGATTGTCACCTTCCTGATCCTCTTTTGGCAGAAAGGAGAATGGTGAGTTTTCTCTCAGACATTGCTAGGAGCCAGGAGAGGTTGTGGTGGTGTTTGCCACTGGTTCATGATCAGGAGAAACCCCATGCCTTGGTCATGCTGCATGATGGGTTGGGTAAGAAAGAGCTACTGAGATTTGTAGAATGGCATCTTTGATCATCTTCTCCCTCGGTGAGGTTTAAACTTTGCTGGGAAGGATCGCTGTTTACATTTCTTAGTTTAGGATATCTGTCTGACAGGTCAACTTCTTGGCACATGAGGTTGAGGGTATAGACACAGAGTAGTACAGAGTGTGCAGCCCATGCAAAGAAAAATATGTCCACATAGATGACAGAGAATCAGTTTTCTCCGGGGTTAACCAATTCTCGGTAATCATCCCTGGAATATAACACATATGAGCAATGCTAGATGGATTCAGTAGGTTGTAAATACAGGTATATACATGTACACACACGTATACTTGCAACAGCAATAAAGAAGAGGTCATGAATTTGGGAGCAGAGATGTGGAAGGAGTTGGAGGGGGAGGGAAAGGCAGGAATGTGGTGGATGCTGTGCTCATATATGAAGATCTATGCCCTCCCACACACAAAGAACTTGAGAGAGGCCTGGGTGGAATTCTGGAGTTGACGTCACGCTTCAGATGACCCTGAAGGGAATAAATGGGTGGGACACCCTCATTCGGATTAAATTTTGGCTGGCCACAAGAGGTGTGAGCTTTTACGAGGCAGATTTCTCCAAAGAGGCAAGCAAAATGTGCAGTTTACTGTTGCTCTCAGCTGGAGGAATGGCACCTAGACTCTGCCATCCTTACCATCTGGAACAGTTTGTAGGACAGTTGTCCCTCCATAGCGACAGTGTTATTATTTATTGGTCTAGAGCCCCTGTGAATTCCAAAATCTGAGGCTGCTCCAGTTTTTTATTTAAATAAAATGGCACCGGCATCGTGTCTGTCTCTAAGCACACACATCCTTCTGTATGCTGTAAAGCCCTCTTACTGTACTTGATACAATGCAATTATTGTGTTCATGCTATCTTGTTATTGTGCTGTATTACTTCCAATTAGATCACAAAAACTGTCTGTTTGATCAAGGCTGGTTTAATCTGTGGATACAGAGCCCTCAGATAAAGAGGGATTAGTGGCCTACTCTGGACAACTAAAACAAAGAATCACCCTGGAAAGTTTGAGAAAGTTGGTCTGGTCTGTAGGGTGAAATGAGACTATTTGGTGCAATTCCTATTCCTCCACTTGAGACATACCTCCCCCCACTCCCACCCCAGGCCCTGGGCATCTCACTTACCATCCTTGACTTTTATCTTGGCTCAAATATTGTTGAATACTCATCTCATTCCTCCAGGACAGGTTCGTAAACCATTGACTTTGTGTCTCTCGCAATGTTGGTCACATGGTAGAAACTCCATGGAGCCAGTTAAGTTTCACTGGGAAAGCACCAACTCTTATTTAAGAAATCTCTGTACCAGACATAATTGATGCAAGAAATAGATTCCGGAAGTGTCAGGTGAGCAGATCAAAAAATAGGATGCATTGCAGTGCCCATAGGCCTGATGCTGTTTGCAGACTATGGTCAATCAAAGGCCTGATTCCTGTTTGTGTCTCACTGGAATTGAAGACCCAGAAGAAAACAGGCCTGAAGATGACCTACATTTGTTCCTGATGTCTTTGGTCTCAGAGGTTCCCTGATGTCCTTTTCATTCCTCTAGTGCCCTGGACCTATCCACTGTTTTCCTCTCCTGAGTTTGCCAGCAGACTGTGCTTATCCTTAGTTATTTGTCTCTTGGGGTCAGGGCAGCCTGTGGACTTGTGTAAGGACCTGAATTCAGGGATCTAATAGCCCTTTACTGGAAAGTAGAGATGCCACCCTTTTCTTTGCCTTCCCTTGCCTGGGAGGAAAAGGAAGAATTACTAAACCATTTCCTAAACTGGCCTTGGAATCTAGACCTTTGTCCCATTGATAAGAACCTCATAACCACAAACTAAATAGTCCAAGCTTGTCATTTCAATCTGCAAATTGATTCTATCTGTTTAGAACACTCCAAATCTCCAGGACCCAAACTAGTTCAGTTTGGAGCATACACTACTACGTATAGATCAATTTATTTTTTCATGGAAGAAAATCATGTTTATTTCTTCACTAGGATCTAGAATGCTAGTTCTTAAGCCTCAGGAAAATCTGTCTCAAGGATTGTAAAATTCCTTTCTCTCTAGTATCTGAAAACCTGCCTTATGTTTGTTTGTTTTTTTGTAGCCAGCCCTGAGGAAGAGTTGGTGGCAGCGTTCTGCTAATGCCGTGAAGCCTGTCCCAAGGAAGAGTGCTCCATTTGTACAGTGAGCTCCTCCCCATGCACCCTGGCAGTCCATCATTCTATCATTGGATTAGATGTTTAGGATATGTCCCATTCTAGTCATAATCAAACCATTATGAAAATCCACAGAGAAATCCATTCTTCTTGGGCAGACACTGGCTTTAAATTAGAACATTTCCAATGGTTATTAATTGGTTTTTGTGTGAAAATAACAGCCACAAGTGATTGAACCAAATTACGAATCAATCATCTGCCAAAGTAAATTCTTAAAATCAGTATCATGACTGAGCTATGCTAATATGAAAGAACAGGGGTCAAATCCAGGGAGCATTGACAGTGTTCATTCATAGATAACACATGAATTGACTCAAAGGGATAGGCTGATATTTCCCATCACTCACCTTTTTTTTTTAGTTTATTTATTTATTTATTAAAGATTTCCGTCTCTTCCCCGCCACCGCCCCCCATTTCCCTCCCCCTTCCCCAATCAAGTCCCCCTCCCTCCTCAGCCCGAAGAGCATTCAGGGTTCTCTGCCCACCCTGTGGGAAGTCCAAGGAACCCCCACCTCCATCCAGGTCTAGTAAGTTGAGCATCAAAACTGCCTAGGCTCTTATAAAGCCAGTACGTGCTGTAGGATCAGAAACCCCCCTTTTGATGTGCCTGCCCAGCCAGTGCTCACACATGCATGCTCTCATGTGTGTATGTAGACACACACATGGAGAGAGAGAGAAAAAAAAAAGACAGACACACACACACACAGAGAGAGAGAGAGAGAGAGAGAGAGAGAGAGAGAGAGAAACACAAGGTAGCAACTAGATCACACTAGTAAGAGCCCCAATTTATATATGTAGTTCCATTTGAACAATGACCTGATACCATCGGGGAATCAATGAGCCAACCTATTCACAGTCCACAGTGCCCTTCTATTCTCAGTGTGAGATCTTGTCTTGTACTGGTGGAGAAATGCAGAATTTTAAAATAATCTTTCTATGCAAGATTGGGGTTTGAAATGTTTTATTAACAATAAGAGAAACTTCAGTAGATGTAAGTGCAATTCACTATTTAGATGCGAATCCAACTCTAAGTTCATAGTTTATCAGACAGTTATGTGGAAAATGAAAGAAAGGAAAATCGATGCCTTCAAAACCACTAGCTGGAGCAACAAAAAAACACAGATTTAAATGAGCAGGCATCCCATTAAAATATAGAAAGAAGGTGGGGTTTGTAGTCTGAGCATTTAGGCTAGATTTTTTTATTTTTTTTTAATTCTTAATTGCTAAGTAAAACATCTCTGCAGATTAGTTTTGTCAGCTTGACATCAACTAGATTCACTTTGGAAGAAGAAACCTTAGCTGAGGAGTTATCTCCTTCAGAGTTTCCCCTGGACCCAACTGTGGGTTATTTTCTTGATTAATGATTGATGTGAAAGGCCCACTTCACTGTAGTTGGTAGTACCCTTGGGCAGGTGGTCCTGGATTGTATAAAATAGCAAGCTGAGCAAGCCAGGGCGAGAGATCTAGCAAGCGACATTCCTACCTCCAGATTCCTGATTTGAATTCCTGCCTGGGTTTCCTTCAGTGATAGACTATAACCTGTAAGCCAAATAAACCTGTTCTCCCTCAAGTGGCTTTTGTCTGTGTTCGTCACAGCAACAGAAAGCAAAACTAGAACAAGTTAAAGTAGAAAGCAAGGAGACAATATACTTAAAGGCCTTCATAAATTCAAGGGACATATTAGCTATTAATCATCAGTGAACCCTTTTTTCTCTTTTCTTTCTTATTTTAGTATAAGCTTTCTCTGACTAGCCCTGGATGTCCTGAAATTCACTCTGTAGACCAAACTGGACTCATACTCAGAGATCTCCCTGCTTCTGCCTCCCTATGGCTGAGATTAAAGGCCTGTGCCACCACACCTGGCGTCGGTGAGCCTTTCCAATACCGATAACAAACCTGACTTTCATTAGAGCAGGGTACAAATTTGAGCTTCTAGAAAACAACAAGCACATTTTAGAGAAAAAGAATTAATTCTTCAATCTACCTGACCACTCATTAAGAATTCTTGTTTAAACGGTCTCTTATTTCCATGTCTAAGGTGTTTTCCAAAGCTGAGGCCCTCATAGACTTGCTATTGGGACAAGGTGTGTTATCTGACTATGAAGAAATAGGCACAGGGACAGCCATTTGATAAAGGAATTAATCGATGGCAGTATAAAGCTTTCTGAGTCACAAGCCACATGCTTGGGGTCACGTGGAGTAGCCCAAAATTAGAGAACAAGACGGTGTCTTAGAAACTAAGGGACAGGACAATATATAACAACAACAAAAAGATCTTCAAGTGTAATGACATCAAAGGCAGTTCTGTTTGTAAAGATTCACTTAGCGTCAGTTCCTTACCCAGGAAATGCTAAATGAATATTGACTTTATAAGTTCTTCTCACTGGTAATAAAACTTCATTCCCTTTCATTCCCTCTGTTGGAGGAGAAGCGGGAGAGGAGACAGAGATAGAAGTGGACCAAAGTTGAGACACTGTTCTGATCATCAGTTAGCCCGGAATTCTGACCTCAGAGCACCCTCACTGGCATTTTGGGAAGAAGCAGATAGACATGTAGGAACCATGGGGACACAAGCAGGAGGACTTCCATCAGAACACCAAAACTGGGTAAAAAAAAAAAAAGAAAATCCAGGCATGCTGGCATGTGCTTGCAATCCCAGTGATGGGTATCTCAAGCCAAATGGATCCCAGGAGCTTACTGACCAGTCCTCCTAGCCTACTGGCTGTTCTCCAGGCCAGTGAGGGACCCTGTTTGAATAAACAAGGCGGACAGCTCCTGAGGAAGAGTACCCGAGGTTCTCCTCTGAGCTCCACATATGCAGCTTCCGGCCTCAAGCCTTCCCGCACCCTTGCCTCCCACCCACATCTTAGTACCATGTTTTCTGGTGTAGGGGCTTGCTCCTGCGTCCTTTAGGCTTTGCTGCCTGGGCTCTGGTCCAATGCTTTAGTGTGTGTGTGTGTGTGTGTGTGTGTGTGTGTGTGTGTGTGTGTGTGTGTGCGTGTGTATACCTTGGTCCCTGGCATCAGTATATGAATTATTCAGATAGTCTTTTCCTGCCTTCCCAATCAGTATGCAAGCTGTCCTAGAGCTGCTTATAACCTCAAAAATAAAGGGACCCTAGTACAGAAGGCAGGTTGCAATTAAGCTTATCATTAAGAGAGAACACAAATGTACACAACAGGTAAACCAATTTTATTGCCTCAAGCTGCCACTGAATCCAGTTAAGCAGCCAGCAATTTTGACTGGGGTTGGGAGGGGGCACGAGTTGGAAATAAATCAATTAAACCAGTTGGCTCAAACTGACTGGTCATTTCAGCCCCAAACACTTTGCACTGGGTAAGATACAGCCTCGGAGAGCTTCTGAAATACAGTTCCCATAGCAACTGTACAAAAGTGGCAATAAGAAGCAGTGCATGTGGAATTTATTTTATCTCCTTTGCCTGACTTCCTTTCGTCCCATCTCATATTCCCCTAAGCTCTGGCCATCTGGGCATGCTCTTTTTTTCCCTAGCAGGTTTTTTCCTAGCAGTTCCTCCAGGAAGGAACTCCATTTGAAATGCTCTTTCTTCCCTGGCTCTGCCTGACATATTGACATTGTCATCCGCAACTGTGAGCTTCAGTCCTGAGTCGCCAGTGATCTCTCTTGGGGCCCTGCTCTCCCTTGAACTTTCCCCATTCCTGGTGCTACAGGACTGGTGAGTTTATTGCAAGAGGGATTAAGATTTTTAGTGTCGAGACGTGTTCTAGGTGGCTTCTCCCAGAGAGGGGTTCATCATTTTGCACACAGTTTCTCCAGTCACTCCGGCACCCTCCAAGAAAGAAATCCAAATGAAAGTCTCACTCCACTGGTCCCCTTCACCTTCCTTATCTCCACCGAGGAGATGACTCACAGTAGTCTGTCTGGACAACTTACAGGGTGATGTAATTCAGCCGCCTCTGTTGATCTATATCTAGGCTGAAAAGTCCATCTTCTGAACCCCTAAAACGTCTTCATTAGCCCCTCACTGAACTCCCATCTGTAAATAAACATGTAACAGAGCAGGGTATGCTGTCTTATCCGAGCCCATTTCATGACTTGGAGAACTGACTTTTAAAACCTTGTCTCCTTAAGAATTGCTTCATTACTGTTTCTGAGACTCATGTAAGGGGGTGGGGGCTCTGAATCACAGCAGCAGCTACTGTTTCTTACCTATTCCTCCCAGGCTGTTTGTCATATTCATACGCATCAATATTCAAAGCTTCCCGAAACTTCATTCTAATTTACTTTTAAGATAATGCCCAAAAAAGAAAGTCACGAAAGTCTTCTTCATCCAGCTTTCTAGCACTTGCCTTTAACCCTAGGATTTGGGAGGCAGAGGCAAGAGGATCAGGAGTTCAAGGTTATCCTTGATGATGTAATAGTTTGAGGTCAGCCCAGGCTGCATGATGCCATTTTTCTTAGAAATCATCTGCTTTAGCTAAAATGGTTTGTTCAGTGGACCTTCAAAGCACGTTGCCACTTTTAGTTGCCTGTCATTGCTCATGTCATGCCTGTGGGTGTGTCAAAGTCTTCCTCTCCACTGGCCAGTTAAATTCATAGCTCATTTTCAAGCTAACTTTGAGCATATCAGCATGTCTCTTAGGTGGCCCTTGGTTGTGTTTGTATTGGCATATCGCTGCTATCTAATAACCCACTACAAAAGTCAATGACTTAAAACAATAAACTTTCTTCTTGTCCTTGAGGGGCTTTGGGTCTGTTTACCTATCAATTACAGTGCTGGGGATTGAACCCAGGTCCACACTCACGGTACAATAACTCTATATCATTAAACTATATTCCAGCCCAAGGTACCATATTAGTAAATGGGTTCAATTGATCTAAAATGGATTCACCTGGGTCAAGTAGGGTTGAATCCAGTTTGAAGGGGCAGCAGTCACTTGGAGGGAATGTTCTCTTGGCTAATCACAAAAGTAGAAAACAAAACTCAATAAACAATAAACAGTAAGCCAAGTATATGAGTACAACTAAGGATTTGGGTTAGGTTGTATTTATTGAAATTCCGTGGCTAAAGAAAGGTATGTGGCCAAGCCCAAGCTCCCACTGTGGAAGTGGGGAGGAGAGTGAGTATTTGCTGAAGGCAATGTAGATTAGCACCTCAGTTTCTGCCTGGGGCAATGCTCCCTTCCCCTGTAGATAAGCTCTACCCACACCACTGTGTAACCACCTCCTCCTTGAAGTCCTTACGGAACAAGGAGAAGACGGTATTTGATTTATCATTGTTTACCTTGGACCCAGCACCTACATTAATGACTGAAAGGCACCAGGTTAATATGTATCTATTATTTCACTGCATGTTGTAATAGCTTTAATTTTCATAAGAATCACCAAAAACTTAAGTAGAGGTGTGCAGATTTCACACCTATCCCCTGCCGTGGTACATAGCATAGCTTCCCTGTAATGAGCAGGGGCTACTGGAATGGGACGTTTGCTGTGGTTGATGAACTTGCATTGACAACTGTCACCCACAGTCCATAGTCATGCTTGGTGTTGTAAATTATCTGGGTGTTGACAAATTTAAAGCAATCCATTCCCTCTGTTATAATGCCATGTTATTGTCCTAAAAATTGTGTGTTCCTGTCTATTTATCTCCCCTTTCCCATAGTCCCTGGAAACCACTGATAATCTTTACTGTGTTGATAGTTTCGACCATGCTAGGATGTCACGTAGCTGGAGTCAGATAATATGCAGCCTTCTTAGCATGGCTTCTCTCCTTTAGTAATACACACCTACGTTTCCCCTGTGGTTTGTCAAGGTTCAATAGTCCATTTATTTTTAGTGATGAGCAATATTCTATTACTGCTTCAGACAGTGATAATCACCTGGATGTAGCAATGTGTATATTCACCTGCTGATGGATATCTTGCTTGCTTTCAAGTTTAGGTAAATGCAAATAAAGCTGAGATAATTTAAAAAAAAAACACCTGCAGATTTTTATGTCAACCTAATTTTTCATCTCCACTTGGTAAAAAAACAAGAAATGCAACTTCTCGATTGTACAGTAAGAGATGATTAGCTTTTTAAGAATCTGCCTAAGTGCCACCCAGTGTATCTACCCTTCTGTATCAATAAAGCAATCAAAGGGTTCTTGACAGGCCATATCTTTGCTACCACGTGGGGCATCCGTGCTCTGAATTTTGATCATTCGAATGGTTGCAAGGTGATGTTTTATTCATTTAATCTGTATCTCCAGGTGGCATACATGGCATATATGTCATTACTTATTGCTTATTTGCAGCCCACTTCATACCTTCTCCCTTACTGCGCACCCACAGCTAGTGCAGCGATAGCATTAGAGGCTGTGAGAGGAGCTCTGGGACCATCTGAGAGTGGGTCCAAGAACCCTGCTAGTTTGGAGTAGGCAGCCAGTGACTATTTCCGAATCCCTAGCCATTTAAGGAGCTGCATAGCTAGCTGTATAGTCATATAGAGGTGGTTAATGAAGATGGGGGAATAGGGAGTAGGAATTTTTATTTGGATTGCACATTATGGGGTCGATTTAAAAAACTAGTTCCCCCACCCCATGAGACCCTCCTCGGAGGTTTTCTTGGGTGTCGTTTGAGTCTATGTAAGGATAAAACCTTGGTTCTCTATTTTCGTCTTTGTAGAAGTAACCATAAGTATAGTACATTTGGTAAGAGTCTCCTAGCAATGCCCTGGCAGCCATTTACTCATCACGACAATAGGCTGCCTTCTCGTTTTCACTCTCCTTTCTGGCACGGATTGCAAGTACCTCCTTGGCAGAAAGCTTGAGTAGTGTAGCGTCGACTTGCAGTGCCTTTGATGGCGTGCGACTCAATCAGAATCGCCTCTGTTCTGCTGATCAGCTTGTACAAATCGTTGCCAGGGTTTCGTTTACATGAAGGAAGCGAGGTCTCCCGGGGAACTGAAATGCAGCTGAAAGCCATGATAGTGGTGGCCTAGGTTTGAAGGTAAGACGCATCTGAGTTTGAATCCTAACTCCGCCACCTTATTTCTTTGTAACTTTGAGAAAATTACTTAACCGCACAGAACCTCAATTCATTTATCTGAGAAACTCACCTTCAGCAATTTATTTATTTATTTTTTAGAAAATCATTAAATAATGCTAATAATGTACTTAAGAAATACCTGTAGGATGTATTGAGCAGTGTGTGTTTTATGGAAAATACACTTGGTGAACATGGATGCACACCCTTACCTATCTATTCCCCTACTCCTGACTCCCAAGAACTCCTACTTCCTACAGTGTACTTCCATTTTTCTCTTAATGCATTCACGTTTTAAAATTTTTATTCGCCATTAAATAAACCATTTACCATCTAATTAATAAATAACTATAGGTATATATATTGTGTCATATACTTCTCTGAGGCCCATAAATATTTATTTTTTGCAATAAGCTAGAAAATTTATAACTTTGGAATTATTTACTCTACAGAGGGTAAAACTTAAATCTCCCTCTAAAACTAAAATCACTTTCCAGTCAAGGATAATTGCTCTTCTCTCACCAGGCATTTGACAACGCTGAAGACATTTTGTCATGATATAATGGAGCATATAATACTGATACCTTAAGGAACCCTAACTGCTTCCACTTCCAGAGGCAGAAGTCTAGGAGTACTTCTCTATATTCTACATTGCACAGGGTAACTTTTGTCCCCACAGAAGCGTTTTCTGGTCCTAAACTTAAGTAGAACCATAATTAAGAAATTCCAGAATCCAATCAGAAGAAGTTGTCCTTCATTTGAAGAGAGGCCTTTGCCCAAATCCCACTCTTATCCTAAGAATCATGCTGAATTCAGGTGGGGTGAAGCTACCTAATGGTTGATGAACCATTTCTAGTAATTTATACTAAAACTATCGCTGTAAAATGTGGTTCTGACTCATCCATTCCTGGTGGGACTGCAAACTTGTACAACCATTATGGAGATCAGTATGGCAATTCCTCAGGAAGATGAAAATTAATCTACCTTAAGATCCGGCTATACTATTAGGCATATACCCAAGGAACACTTCATCCTACCACAGAGACTATAGTGATATTTTATGTATGTGTTATAAATAAAGCTTGTCTGATGACCAGAAGATAAAACCAAGCCACCAGAGGCCAGGTAATGGTGTTCCACACTTTTAATCCCAGGATTTGGGAGGCAGAGGCAGATGGATCTCTGTGAGTTCAAGACCACCCTGGGCTACAAAATATCAATGCAGAAACAGATCCAAGTGGTGGTGGCCCACACCTTTAATCCCAGCACTAGAGAGGAATATAAACCAGAATGAGACAGGAGCTAGTTCTCTTTAAGTCTGAGGCTTTCTCAGAGGTAAGAGCTCTCCAGTGACTTGGCTGCTTTGTTTTTCTAATCTCCAGGATGAATCCCAATATCTGTCTCTGGGTTTTTATTATTTGTGCTGCAGGAGACATTAGCTCAATCATGTTTATTAAAAGCCAAAACTGGAAATGACCTAGATATCCCTCAACAGATGAATAGATAAAGAAAATGTGCATTTACACAGGAATATTACTCAAAAATGAAAACATAAAATTCATAAGTAAATGAATGATACCAGAAAAAATCTTCCTGAATGAGATAACACAAATCCAGAAAGACAAAAATCCTATGTATTCACTTATATATGGATAATAGCTGCTAAGTCAATGATAACCAAGTTATAATCCATAAGACTACAGAGGTTGGATATAGAGTCACAACCAGGGGCAACAGCTAGATTTCCCTAGGAAATGGAAATAAAATAGATAGTTGTGAATGAATAGGGCATGATGACGGGAATGAAATGGGAGGGACAGGAGGAGAAGGGGAGGGAAGAATATGAGGGAAGGGTTATGGGGAGACACAGAGAAAATGGAAGTCCATTTGAAGGGTAGTATGGAAATCTAATGCAGTAGAAGTGTCCTAAAATATATACACAAATAAAGGTGATCTAAATAAAATCACAAATAATGGGGGAAACAGAGCCCCAACTGGACATTTCTTGTCACCAAATTAAACTCCCAATACCAGGCATGAGTTATATCTAATTGGGTTGTTGGCCAAAGGGGTCCCATTGGAACCGCCAAACAATTCAGGCTGTTGCCAAGACTATAGGTTGCTCTCTCCACAAACTTATGCCAAGGTGTTTGGGGATATTTGTACACTGTGTGAATGTGTATTACTGTGATTGGTGTAGAACTGAACAACCAATAGCTAGGCAGGAGGGGTAGGTGGGACTTCTGGGCAGAGAAAGGAAGTGGGAGGAGGAATATAGGTACCCAGGAGAAGCCTGGAGACATGGAGAGGAAACAGGAGGTACAAGATGAAAGAGAGGTAATGGCACATGATGGAATGTAGATTAATATAAGTGAGTTAATTTAATTTATAAGAGCTAGTGCCAGGCGATGGTGGTGCACGCCTTTAATCCCAGCACTCGGGAGGCAGAGGCAGGCGGATCTCTGTGAGTTCGAGACCAGCCTGGTCTACAGAGCTAGTGCCAGGACAGGCTCCAAAGTCACAGAGAAACCCTGTCTCGAAAAACCAAAAAAAAAAAAAAAAAAAAAGGGCTAGTTAGGAACAAGCCTGAGCTATGGGCCAAACTTTCATAATTAATAAGTCTCTATGAAATTATTTGGGAGCTGGCTGGTGAGACAGAAAAGGACTTGTTACAGCAAGACCCTATTGCTGAAGACAACATCTACACAAACTCATTGAATATGGAACAGTTGAGCTGGTATCTTCATAGTATCTTCACCCCTAAACACTAGCATCTTTGGTACAGGAAAGTACTCTGCATAATACCATAGCTACAAACCCTTCAATCTATAATAGCATTCTGCCTGCGAGATATACTAGGGCAATAGTGGTACAAAGTTTATGGGAGTAACCAACCAATATCTGATTTGAGTTAAGGCCCACTCCACAAGATGGAACCCAGACCTGACACTTCTTGAATGACCACAAACTTGAAACTAGATAGTTCAGGGACTTAGGGGAAAACCAAATACCACTAATTTTTTAAAATAATCCCAGCACTCGGGAGGCAGAGGCAGGCGGATCTCTGTGAGTTCGAGACCAGCCTGGTCTACAGAGCTAGTAACAGGACAGGCTCCACAGCCACAGAGAAACCCTGTCTCAAAAAACCAAAAAAAAAAACCAAAAAAAAAAAAATAGAAATAAAATGGCTTCCAGTGACATTCTGCTATATTCATAGACCATGCCTCACTAGGCCATCATGAGAGAAGCTTCCCCCTGTAGCAGATGGGAACAAATACAGAGACCCACAACCAGACAATATGCAGAGAGTGAAGGACCTTGGGACACTCAGCCTTAAATGGGACATCTCTATCAAATCCCACACCTCACAGGTCAGGGAACTCCACAGAAGAGAAGGCTGAAGGAATGTAAGAGCACCAAGTAAACAAGGCTCCTATAAGTCAACATGATCAAGCACATAAGGACTCACAGAAACATAAGCCGCACACACAGGGTTTGTGCAAGTTTGCCCCAGATAGGGCCTGGAGCAGAGACATGGACACATGTCCCCATCCCATACAGAATCTATATTCATTTGACAACCACTTGTGATGGAAATTTAGCTTCTCCAAGGGGGTCACACTGGAGAAACAAACTACTCTTAAGTAGGTCACATGCCCAGTATTAGATGGCCAACAGAAAACAAATTTAACCACATCCTTGGAGGTTCTGTGTTTCACAATGTTGTGCCAGTGCTTTTTAATTATACTTTATATTTGTTTCATTTTTTACTTTTGTTCTATTTACATATTTTTAAATCTTTAAATAAAACCCTCTAGGTTCCTATGACCTCCAGTTTTGTGATTCTATGGGGTTCCTGAGTGTGCAAAGGAATGGTTTCTACACCTGTATCTGTTTCCCTTGTGCCGTTTTTGGGCCCCTTTCCTTCTGTATATTTGTATCGTCCTATTCCAATATGTTAGTTATTGTGTTTTATTTTATTATTAGCCCTTCAAAGCCTGTTTGTTTTCCAATGAGAGACAGAACGGGAATGGATGCAGATGGGACGGGAGGTGGGGAGGAGCTGGGAAGAGTAGAAGGAGGGGAAACCATAAAGAATATATATTATATGAGGAAAGAATCTATTTTCAATAAAGGGGAAAAGACATGGTCCTGTTTAATTATACAATTGTAAGAAGTAGAATACCCTGGCCTTTCATTGCTGACAAACAAAGGTAAGGGAGTCAGACCTGCATGGCAGAGATTGTTGATAGCACTCTCGCAGGCGTGGAGCACAAGCACGAGTTAGTAATGTAAACACCCCCATCCCACCCCCGCTCTCCTGCCCTTCCCCTTCTCACTCCAGCTTTCCTGCGGGTTTGAGTTCTTGGCTTCTCGGTCAGGCTATTTGGACAATTCTCCTTAGTAGTCAGATTTCAAGGTGCGCCTGCAGGCCCAGTTTCCCCGCTCCCTACTCTAATTCTTCCTCTCCTTCCACCTCTTACCGTGGGGGAGTGTGAGTGCCCCCATCTTGTGCAGAACCAGTGTTGTTTGGCGAAGATAAATCCAGTTTTGAAAGTTGACGGGTCAGAATTAGATTTATTCTAGCCAAGTTTGTTGCAAATGATGGGACTTTGCTGAAGTACACCAAAGGGGGAGTTGGAAAGTTAAAATCAGCAGGTAAGCTATATTTAAATTTAAAGAGAAAGATGATGTAGTCCAGCTACTTGTTTGCCAGCCCTATCTCCTTTGCAGCAAGGTGTGGTCATGTGACTATACAGTGGATTGTGAGAGTAAACGTCAGTTGCCAGTGAAAAGCTTTTCACACAGCTTCCAACTGGATTTGGAGGTTTGGGAGAATCTCGAAAGCTGAATATTGAAGGTGAAAGTCTTCCCACTCCTTTAAGTAATATATCAGGAAAGGTTTGATAAGTGAGAAAATATCCAGAGTCCCCCATGGAGGAAGAATGGAGACCCTTGTGAGAAGCACAACCTTCACTTGGCGGCAGGTGCACACACTTAACAGCTTTCTCCTTCCCTGACATTCCCTCGTTCTGCTCAAATATTTCCCCTTTGTTATACTCCTTAAGGTACAAAGCAAGTCTTTAAGAAACAAAGCAAAGAATAGGCATGTGATGAGAGGAACAAACAGATCTTTCCAGAACTTTCCATTGCAGGCACCCTTGGGTTTTAATTAGGAACAGCCTCTTTCACAGCCTTAGTTTCCTAAGAAACACACGTGCCCACAAAAATACCCTGGAGATGGCCTTGGAATTGTTCAATGTCACTGCCTAATCACTTTCCTAAATGTCACTGATTCCAAGCACTCATGTGATACAGCTTTTTCTTTAATGGCTTCTCTTTAATCCAGGCTGGAGACCCCTGATGTATCTGCAGGAAGAACATACCTTTGTCCTGCTTGATTCCGCCCCTTTTCACCCTAGTCTTCTGGGTCAAGCTCCAGGCTGGAAACTCAGAAGAGCAGGTAGTATTCCTATTTTCAGTAAGAATGTTGTAATCTTTGACAACTGAGATTCATTTATTTGCTAAAAAAATAAAAATAAGAAATGGAGTTGTTTATATCTTTATGCCTCTTCTGAACTTCCGCAATATTGGCCTTTGAACTCAGATCTCTTGAACTGTCCAGGGATAAAGGCAGAACCTCCCAGAGCCTCTCATTTCTCTCAAAACACCCCACCGGCATACAGTTCTTTGTTCTTTCTCCAGCATCCAGGCGTAGCCAAGACTTAATCTACACTTATTTTCTCCAACCCGCTGATAGAATTTGGCATTGTATTTTAAGTATGCGACAAAATCAAAGTACAGCATACTTCAGTCCTTGGGGCTTTAGCATAAAGGAACAGTGCAAATGAGGGTGGCAGGAGGGCAGCTGTGTCAGAAACAATTTGTCCATTTCATCTCCAGACCTCATCTTCACACGGGGTTAAATACTTTTACATCTTCCTCTCTCGTAAAACTGTCGTGTAATGTAGTTCAATGCATTATTTCCCTCGCACTTCTTTTGGTGAAATTATTTTTAACAACATCGTGTAAAGTTATTAAGGCAAAAATATAGGCAAAAAAAAAAATAGCAAGCCTCAGTACGGGGGGGGGGGAGTAAGCCATCACCACTTGACCATAGTAGGTGTTTTAATGAGGGTTTCTATTGCTGTGAAGAGACACCATCACCGCAGCAACTCTTAAAAAAGAAAAACATTTGATTGGGCAGTTCAGGGGTTTAGTCCAGTAATATTATGGTGCGATATGGGGTATGTAGGCTGATGGTGCTGGAGAAGGAGCTGAGAGTCCCCTATCTTGACCCACAGCCAACAGGAAGTGGCCACACTGTGCCAACTTTGAGCAAAGGAGACCTCAGAGCTCACCCTCCCAGGGACACATTTCCTCCAACAAGGCCACACCTCCTAATAGCACCACTCCCTGTGACCTTTATGGGGTCATTTCCATTCAAACCACCACAGGGGGCTTCACCACTCTCCTCAGCAGGAATCAAAGGCTGCCAGTCTGTGGGGCTCAGAGGTGGGTAGAATCAGGGCCTGCTTCTCTGTGAGTTATAGGAAGATGTTTCATCTCACTGGTAATGGGGGAAGTGTAAATTAAAACCACGACAAAATAAAAAGATAAAGAAATCAAAGCATTTCATCACAACAACCGAATGACTCATGCAGGAAAGCAGCAGGGGCAGAAAAATAGAATCAGAGATCTGTGAGACAGAGAGAAAACTATAAAATAACAGCAGCATGTCACTCCCTGTCAGTTTAGCATAAGTGAGTTAAACCTCCCAATCAAAGGAAAGAATAGCCGAACGAATGAATAAGAACCAACTATATTCCGTCTTTAAGAAACTCACTTCATATTTAAGGACACAGGCTGGAAATACAGAAGTGGGAAAGATAGATTTTGCAAATGGTGATCAAAACAACAGGGAGAGAGCCAGAATTCTGTCAGCAAAGTAGACTTTAAGACAAGCTCCGCCACCAGAGACAAAGAAGAGCATTACATAACCATAAAAGGATAACTTTATTAGAAATGCGAAGCAATTATATATGAGTGTGCGTATAAATAAATCTCCATTCAACATAGAGCAACGGAAGAATAAAGTAAATGTTGGCAGGAATTAAGGGGGAAATAGATTATACAATAGTAGCAGGAGTCTCTAATATCCTGTTTCTAACAATGGAGGGATGCGAGAAAATCATGGAGGAAACATTAGATGTGAGGTAAACTTTAGACAAGCGGAGTATTGAGAACATCCCTTACAGGTCAGCAGAACACACTCTTCTTCAGCTCACATGGAACATTTTAGGAAAGGTCATCTATTAGGTCACAAAACAAATCCTAGAAAGCTTAAGAACGTTAAAATTACATCAAACATCTTCTAAGCACAGCAGCACAAAATTAAACGTCAGCAACAGGGGACTCGGAAAGTCACAAATAGTGGAAATTAAAACACATTTTTTTTTGTAATTTTATTCATTTTTTTTAATTTTATTTATTTATTAA